>NW_025963979.1:6440000-6770000 GCF_023055435.1 Haliotis rufescens
ATCATGAGCATCGATCCACGCAATTTTGGATACGATGACATGCATGAACCAAGTCAGCGAGCCTGACCACCCGATCCCGTTAGTCGCCTCTTACAACAAGCATAATCGCCTTTTACGGCAAGCATTGGCTGCTGAAGACCTATTCTACCCCGGATCTTCGCGGGTTGTGTGTGGGTATGAAGAGCTGAACAATGGCTATTTAAGCAAATGGTTTCCAGGGTTACAAGGAACAACGAGGTGTTTTGTCGCCATAGTTGTATCAAATCAAATCTACATTGATGGACTATTACAAAAGTCTAGCACCCTCACAGTGCTATGATTCATGATCTGAACTGTTCCGCCCCGACACAAGCAAATGGCATCACTTTCAGAAAGTCTCGACCAGATTTATGATGGCCTGTCATGAATATAGATGTAAATGGCGCTTTCGATACAGTGCCAGTAAACACAAAATATTTGTCTTTAACGAGACTACGTCACAAAACACATCACATGATTCACATCACACAGACAGACACACACATACATGAGCATGCGCAGATAAAACAAATGAAGATATCGCAGTATCGCTATATCACCATTTCGCTTCATCGCCATATCGCTACAATGTCATATAGCAGTATCGCTATTTAGCCACATCGCTAAATCGCCATGTCGCAATGTGTCGTGTTACGCCATGTCGTGTAGTGTTATCGCTATTTCGTTTTCGTGTCGCGATGTCGCAATATCGTGTCGTACTGCCGCTTGTCGCGATGTCGCGTGTAAATCTCGATATCATAATGATAAATATCACAGTGGAGGACACCAAGAATGGGCTTCATACACTGTATCCAGGTCGGGAAGCCAAACCAGGTCTTTGCCGAGACGATCGAACGCTTTACCCACTAGGCTACCCATCTCCTGGACCGGATAGTTGGCCAGATCAGACATGTGTTTCTTTTGGACGTTGTTTGTCCTCGTCCTCATCTAAATCTTTGACAAATTTGAAGATACCAACAATACTCTGAGCTGACGTCATTTTCGATATAGAAAGAAATAGGGGAATATCAATGCGAGCGAGGTTTCTCTGACAGGGAACGTTTGAGTTAGTGATAATGAGAGCCAACTGTCTATACAATATGGATCTGTCCTGTTGTTTACCTACCCCCTGTGTCCCCCGAGCCGGCCACCTTCCGAAACACAATCTGTGCGTTGATACCGTAGTCCCTGTCTGTAGCAAACACCTGCAGGATCGGGGCACCGATGTCTATAGACTCGATGATCTCGGCTGACAGGTCTTCGTTACTGAAGATTGGCCAGTTGTCGTTGACGTCCAACAGTGTCACGTAGACCTTCAAAAATCAGACATACTGTGAGATACAGATAATGTAGACCATGTAAGCAATGGGTGACGCCAAATTTCAGTCATACAACGGTGGTTAGGTATTAAGATCAGAGAAAGTGTCAAAATGGTGCAGGTTGTTGGTGAAACCTACGAATAAAGGGGATGGTGCTCAGAAAGATCCGAGCAAAGGATCCTGGAAGCTAAAATCCCCAAATCTGAGTTTGGGTGAGTTTAGACGCTCGACCACACATTTAAACATAACTGACAGTTTTATTCATTGTGACAAACCCGTCGAAGAATACAGAGCCGTAGCAACTATCAATATCACTTGACGTTGACTGCCCACAATAACAATATATGGATAGACAAACTGGGTTCAGCACCTGTTCAAACATAGAGCAAGTATTTTGTTTCCAATCATTTGAAAGAGGATTTACCTTCAGGCTTAGATCTGCATTCCAGACAAACGATTAACTAACTACCTTCGTGATCATGGCAAATAACGCTTCGTACAGCAAATATGGACTGTGTGTAGTATTCACGTCCCCGTGAATTCAGCTTCACGTGTGTGTGCAGTATTCAGATTCACGTGTGTGGGGTATTAGCTTGGCGTGTTTATACTTTTAACGTTCACGTGTGTGCAATACTAGTATTCAGGTTCACGTGTGTGCAGTATTCAGATTCACGTTTCTGTAGTATTCAGCTTGACGTGTTTATAGTATTCACGTTAACATGTGTGTTGTATTCAGCTTAACGTATGTAGTATTCACGTACCGGGACACTGTACCGCCTGCGGACAGTCTCATCACTGGGGCTGTCATACACATTAACACGTGTAGGTATTATAGGTTCCACCTCACGATCCAGCTGAACCCCGGGAGCCAATACCATCACACCCTGTAATATAATAACACAATACACAGTCACACGTGTAGCTATGACAGGTGCCACCTCACCATACAGCTGAACAACTGGAGCCGTGGGCAGCACACAATACACAGTCACACGTGTAGCTATGACAGGTGCCACCTCACCATCCAGCTGAACAACAGGAGCCATGGGCAGCACACAATACACAATCACACGTGTAGCTATGACAGGTGCAACCTCACCATCCAGCTGAACAACTCGAGCCATGGGCAGCACAATATACAGTCACACGTGTAGCTATGACAGGTGCAGCCTCACCATCCAGCTGAACAACAGGAGCCATGGGCAGCACACAATACACAGTCACACGTGTAGCTATGACAGGTGCCACCTCACCATCCAGCTGAACAACAGGAGCCATGGGCAGCACACAATACACAATCACACGTGTAGCTATGACAGGTGCAACCTCACCATCCAGCTGAACAACTGGAGCCATGGGCAGCACACAATACACAGTCACACGTGTAGCTATGACAGGTGCAACCTCACCATCCAGCTGAACAACTGGAGCCATGGGCAGCACACAATACACAGTCACACGTGTAGCTATGACAGGTGCAACCTCACCATCCAGCTGAACAACTGGAGCCATCGGCAGCACACAATACACAATCACACGTGTAGCTATGACAGGTGCAGCCTCACCATCCAGCTGAACAACTGGAGCCATGGGCAGCACACAATACACAGTCACACGTGTAGCTATGACAGGTGCAGCCTCACCATCCAGCTGAACAACGGGAGCCATGGGCAGCACAATACACAGTCACACGTGTAGCTATGACAGGTGAAACCTCACCATCCAGCTGAACAATTGGTTTGCATGTTGGTTTCATAATACCACCATACCATGTTAATATCTTGAGATTACACCTTTTACTTCTCACAATGTACCAATGTAAGGGAATCGAACCCGGGCCTTCTGCCTAACGAGCGAACGCTTTAACCATTTGGCTACCCCACCGCCCCAGGTAAGTATGAGCACAGACACACATATATGTAAAACATTTACATATGACGAGGGAGCGAGTAATGACTTAACGCCAATTTGAGCAGTATATAAATTTAATTGCGGCAAGACAGCTTAATATCGGACGAAAGCCGTTGACGTTTTCTGAGCAAATCTTGAATTCGGATCCTCGACCACCAGATACTGGAAACTAAGGGACGTAACTCTAACACTCAGTTACGTCCCCTTTGGTCACTTGTCCATTTCAAGATTGAGAGAATTATCATATAAATAGAATGCTTCTATTTCCAAATACTCAACAATTCTGAGAAATCAAAACCGCACTAAGCGGAAATAAAAGTAAAACCTGTATAACAAAGAAAATAATTCCTCCTCGAATTTCTCTTTCCTCAACATTGTTGAATAAAATATAGGCACTCACCGAGTAGGGGTTGATGGTGAACCTGGTGACGTCTTTCGGCAGCTCGAACCTGATTTCACCATAGTCTCCCTTGTCCATGTCCGAGGCGAACACCTGCAGCAGGCTGGTCCCCCCGGTGGAGTTTTCCGGGATATTCACTTGGTAGGTGTTCTGTATACACACGTACAGGAAACTACGTCGTGACCGAGTGCTGTGTGTGACGGGTTCGGGTGACGTTCCAGAAAGACACCCTTCTTAACACAACGACTACTGAACATCTTTCTTTGTGTATCTGAGCTAGCTCGTATCATTGCAATAACTTTATCGAACAGGCCCGTTCCAATAAGTGTTCTTAGTGCTTCAACGATCGTAACTCCTCCCTTGCTTCAACTATAATTTACAACGGTCAGGGCGTCTTTACTTGGATTTATTTCTTATTTCCAATGTTTTCCGAGAGGGGGGTCGGTCAGTCGGAAAAAGTGAAAAGGGGGAAAATAGTTCCTTATTGCTGAGTACCTATTGTACTATATTTGACAATTTAAGCATGGTGGACTATTGAGAGCAAGCTGAACCCGAAAATCGAAATTTAAACACATTGTAGAGAATGATGTATTTTAAAGGAAGGCACATGACGGTAAAAAAGAAACCATCACCTTAATTATATGTCATGTTGTAATTATATAAATTAATGTAAAATACATTCTTACCATTGGCCTATTTCAAGTAATAAAACACAGGTTCGAATCGGTTCTAAAATCTCTTAATTTTAAAATAAATATGTAATCTTCTGACATGCAGTTTCGGACAAAACGGAACCGGATACTATATTGCAAATTTACGAACAAGGGAATTCTTTTTTCGCAGATTTACATCTGGATAGTTTCTTAAATATGTTTTTTTTTTATTTATCAATTAAAATAACAGATGGACCTGATACAGGATACGATATTGTAAATTTACGAACAAAGGTAAACTTTCTACACATGTTTAAATCGAGCGTTTCTAAAATATATATTTTATGTATGAAATTAGAATTAAAGACGGACCTGATCTAGTAAAGTTAAAATTTTACAACAAAGAAATGTAAACTATCCTTTCCTTACTGAAGAAATATTCTTTTTTAAAAAGCATTCGTACAATAAATTCCTACAATATTTACATTTATATATATCTCATAGATATCACGCAAACTCCAGAACTATGTAATATTATAAGCATTGATTAAACTGAGATGTCTTTAAACAAATATGAATCAAAATGTCTTGGATCTTCTTGAAATAAGAAGTAGATCGAAGCACACACTGGTGTTTATTCTTAACAGTGGTAACTGCCCGATATGTTTTGGCTACCGAAAGGTTTATAGGTATTTGTATGATGTGTGAAATGACAAAATATACGTACGAATACATGGAACCACTGTTAATGTTACCAAATTGGTTCAATGCGTAAAGGTTGATGAAAGGAAGCTTGAACAGGCAGTGTTGGTTGGAGCCTAGCGTTTTGTAGTACAAAGACACTTTAACTCTCTTATCGCTAGGAGAAGCACCGAAGGTTGTAGTCAGGGGTTTTCAAAAGTGGGAGTAATTTATGTCTACTTTAACGACAAACGTTGCATCAACTCCGAACTTAACAAGTAACAGAGAAGCCCATCTGTGTGATTGCCACTGTCGCAGGTTTTCATGCCAGGTACTTTATCAAACATCCCAGCTCCCCGCTTTGCATAGGAACTATAGTTAAGGCGAACACAGAAATAACAATAGCAAAGAGCTGCTTCCATTCCAAGTTTCAACAGTTCACTTTAAGAACGCATACTGTTATGTTTATATATACGTAAATGGTTTTCAAGCCATTGTGAAACTTGATACTTTTTCAAGAAGCATCATAAAAATACAGATGGACGGCAGATAATTCAGGATTAACAAATAATTGTATTCTTTCGGCAGGAGTGACATTTGCAGGCGGCGGAAGATGTGAAACACAAATAAGCAGTACTGTGGATAGGAGCCCAAGGCCCATTCCGTAAAACAGCAAAACTCCCATACTTAATGTAACATATATGTAATTCCCACACTATAACAAACGACTTGCGACACGCGAAGCGCTGATAACGCTTTGTGAAACGATCAATGATCTTATATCCATAGATATATGCTTTTTCAGTAACTGTGGTCGTACCATACAAATGTATATGTTTACGTAGTAAGATATGATGGTATAATAGTAAAGTATATCGTCGCTTCATCAATGTTTCAGCTATGTGTCTATTGAAGTCAAGAAACTACAGAGTTTACGTAATTATCTACATGCCATCAAACGTGATCGTAATCACGGAACTAATTATATCATAAAAATATATCTCGTGTACGAAATGGAATGGGGGGAGGGAGCGAGCGAGTTGACACTCACCTGGCTTGGTATAGGGCTGTTGTCGTTTGTGTTGATGATGTTGATGAACACCTGTGCTGTGCCAGTGCGCTGAGGCTGGCCATTGTCAATGGCCCGGACCGTGAACTGTGTCCGTTCGATTCTTTCGTAGTCAATTCTACTCCGTACAATCAGTACACCTAATGGATATTGATAAATCGGCAATATATTAAAAAACAACCTGCTGTGAGATGCACGATACCGTATACCCATAACTAAAAGTTTCAGGTACCCATTTAAAACTTTTTGTAATAAAACCTTTTACAATAGCAATATTTTACATTGGAGAATTTATAACAAACTAAGGGTAAAGCTTAAGGAAACATTATTAATTTCATATTTTGGGGATTTCGTTTTTTTATAATGTCCAAGAAACACACACACCACTACCCAGAGAACCAAAACAACACAAATCGACGAACCATGCCTTCTGAAGGGACTCGAGTGGCCAGAACTTGACAATTTGTACTCCTCAATTGAAGACAAGAGCTACAGTATTTGGATCGGCAAAATCGCACAAATCACCTGTTTCCGAAATGATGCTGAACAGGTTCTGGTCCCTCTCGACGATGTCGTACTGCTTGATGGCGTCGTCGGCGTCCTGTGCCACAAGGGCAACGACGAAGGTGCCAATGGGTTGCTCCTCTTCCACAGAAAGATCATACCTTGACCGCTGAAACGCTGGGGACTGGTCGTTATATTCCTTGATTCGGATAATCAGTATACCAGCTGTAAGAGGATAATAATAATAATAATAATAATAATAATAATAATAATAATAATAATAACAATAATAATAATAATAATAATAACAACAACAATTTAAAAAAATAAAAATAACGATATATGAGGGACGCAGTGATTTGAAAGGCCATTATATATTTCATATCAAAAGACACAAGGGTGAGATTCTCCAACATCATTCTTCCAACTTTTTTTAGTTTGTAGACAGTCAAAAAAGCAGTGTCTTAAGTCTAAACCGTACTGCTAACAGCTTCAGTAGCCATTAGTGATGTCATTTGATTGTGACGTCATGGTCTGTAAAGCATTGTGATGCAATTTCATCTCAGAGATAGATGTAGATATGTAGATATCGCTTGATCTCACCCAAGCGATATCTACTGTGAGAGCCATATATCTCCTTTTCCCCCGTCAAGAGATGAGAGAAACATTATTATTCACGAGACATATGGCATAACCTATTTATTATATACTTTTTGTGTAGGTACTGGAAAATTAAATTATTTCATTACAAATGTAAAACCTTGAATCGAAATTCTCCCTACCTATCACACAGGGACGGTTCACCACCCCTTGTATTTGCGATTAAGAAAATAGTTTCGTGTTTGCAAAATCTTAAAAAGTACAAATTCTTTATCATAAATTTAGATAATTATGATTATATACAAAATCAACTTTAACAAAATATATATTGAAAACTGGGAGACCGCTGTTGGAAGCAAAAGAATACACGCTGGTCAAGTTACAAAAATAACGTTTTGCGAAACGATCAGTCTCGATTGACGAGTTAAATGAGAAATTGCCTTGTCAATGTGGAACTCACGTAAAAAGGACGTCAACAGTTAGACACTTTCCATAAAGGGAGACTATTTAATGAGAGGTAACTCTTGTATGACAATAGTTCCGTCAAAGCGTTATGTTCACTGCAGTGAAATATCAAGTGTTATGTTCACTGCAGTGAAATATCAAGTGTTATGTTCACTGCAATGTTATGTCACACTGAAGTATATAATAAAAGTATTTATCTGTAAAACTTTGGAATGTCTATGTACATGTTTATATTTATCTATATGACAGTTATTTGAATACCACTTCTATTTTGTTAAGTATGTTTATTAAACTATTCTGTACAATGTATGATGTAATTTATATAGGGGAGAGATATTCATATCGGGTTAACCTTGTTTTTAAATCCCCATCCAATATACATATGATTGTAGAAATATATATACTGTTTAACTTATATAGTTTCAAAATACAAATGCATTACCTCTTCAACATTCTACGCTATAATATTTTCTGTTAATGTTTCTCAATAAAAACATTACAAATTGGAATTTACATCTCTGAGTCCAAAGTCATGTATACATGCCATACCGGTACACACTACCTGACATGAGCGTTTGAAGTTGTCATGTATGCCTACATTTTTTTAAGTTGGGGATAACCCCCAAACCTTCTCGCGCCTCACAAGAAGATTAGACTATATGGTCCCCAGTGAGCTGACAATAAGTGCACACTGATCCATTGGTAATATGAAGCTCTTTGAACATGCTTAAAAATTATGGATTTGATAGAAAAAATATCAAATCAAATCGAACATCCCCCCACAAGTCACAAATTCTGCTCCTGGAAGAAAAATGGCTTTATACATAATTTACCCTTCAGAATTTAAGGGTTACTTCGAACGACAAACATAATAGAACTTGCTTCTACGATGTTTTTTATAACAAACGAATTAAACATTTTTTGACATTCATTGTGTTCCTTGCATCCTGGTATTTAGATACAGTAGATGCGTTGTTAATAATGACATCCATTTCCAATTGCGTATCTTCTACAGAAATGTTAGGCTTCCAAACCAGGTAACCATCTTCCCAACTCAAACGTGAGATCATCTCGGCCAGAAAGTCAAGGATCGACGGATTTATTGCTAGGCCAAACAACAACACGTTGGTTAATCTTGACAAAAGCTCCATAGTCCTTGTCATAAGAGACAATAACACATTATATTGCACTACTCTTACAACACCTAATTGGTGATGAGTGAGTGAGTGAGTGAGATGGGTTTAACGCTTATTATACCATCCATGTTACAGCGGGAGATACCAAGAAGGGGTTTCAAAGATTGTAGCCGTATCGGGAATCGAACCCGCGCATGATGATGACCTTTTAAATCTAACGCTTACCCACCGCCCACGAAGACATTTCTAGAAACAAAGAGGTTTGTGGCATAACGGTAAACTCACGTGTTCCAATCTGTGGTCCCGTAGTTGGCGTTTGAGAAACGTCGGTGACGGTCATGTTGTATGTGATAACCGAGGTGCGGTCACGGTCTAAACGTTGAGCATTGACGCGCACTACACCGGAAGTGGAGTCCAATTGAAACAAATTCTGCAAGTTAAACAGTGTGGTCAAATGCTCGCTGAAAATCAGCAGGACGAGTAATCTGCACCTATAGTCACTACTAATATATATACACGCACGCACGCATTCAAACACACACACACACACACACACACACACACACACACACACACACACACACACACACACATGCACGCACGTCGATATATAAATGCACGCGACGTCAACGTGTTTGAGTGGGGTTCCTATGTTAAAAAGCTGCGTCATGGTATCTCACTGGGCTAGCAACCATCCAAAACATTTTCAGGAATGTACATACATATATAAAGAAAACAAAAAGGTTTGAGTGAGCAATGTGAATGTACATACGTTTCTCTATCTCTTTTCTTTCCTTTCTGTCATTTAATTTATTAACTGTGAATAAGCATACATGTAAATCTATGGGAGAGGGCGTTCTAAGTTGTGATAACTTGTGCCCAATCCTTTTCATGAGAATAAAATATGTTTAAACTAAAAAAAAGAAAGAACTGGGCTAGCACTATACACTCGGAATAGTACCATCAGCCCAACACGCATGTGCAGACATGTTGCTACATAAGGAATAATGTCTGCTGGAATTGCTGCTTGCCCCAGAAAACACTTCTTACTTTGGTCCTCATAAGAAACATAAGAACGAAAAAATATATTTTTCACATTGGGCGGCAGGTATTAATCAATTTGTTTTGTTGGTTAATATAGGAGAAAGAGACAAAACACGAGAAGAGCGTAGTGTACAAATCACCTTGAAGGCATAGTCATTGGGATCAACGTTTACTCCATCTGGTGAAATTGCTTTAATTTCTTCAACCAGTTCAAAACTCAGCTTTGCATCTTCATCCGGATCTTTTGCAAGGATGGTTGTGACATACTCTCCCTTCTGAGCATCTGTATGTACAGGAGAGGTGAAGTGAAACAATACATTATACAGCAGAAAAACAAATGGGCGTGTTTGCTGCAACTGTATGTACAGGAGAGGTGAAGTGAAACAATACATTGTACAGCAGAAAAACAAATGGGCGTGTTTGCTGCAACTGTATGTACAGGAGAGGTGAGGTGAAACATTACATTATACAGCAGAAAAACAAATGGGTGTGTTGGCTGGAACTGTATGTACAGGAGAGGTGAGGTGAAACATTACATTATACAGTAGAAAAACAAATGGGTGTGTTGGCTGGAACTGTATGTACAGGAGAGGTGAGGTGAAACATTACATTATACAGTAGAAAAACAAATGGGTGTGTTGGCTGCAACTGTATGTACAGGAGAGGTGAGGTGAAACATTACATTATACAGTAGAAAAACAAATGGGTGTGTTGGCTGGAACTGTATGTACAGGAGAGGTGAGGTGAAACATTACATTATACAGTAGAAAAACAAATGGGTGTGTTGGCTGGAACTGTATGTACAGGAGAGGTGAGGTGAAACATTACATTATACAGTAGAAAAACAAATGGGTGTGTTGGCTGGAACTGTATGTACAGGAGAGGTGAGGTGAAACATTACATTATACAGTAGAAAAACAAATGGGTGTGTTGGCTGCAACTGTATGTACAGGAGAGGTGAGGTGAAACATTACATTATACAGTAGAAAAACAAATGGGTGTGTTGGCTGGAACTGTATGTACAGGAGAGGTGAGGTGAAACATTACATTATACAGTAGAAAAACAAATGGGTGTGTTGGCTGGAACTGTATGTACAGGAGAGGTGAGGTGAAACATTACATTATACAGTAGAAAAACAAATGGGTGTGTTGGCTGGAACTGTATGTACAGGAGAGGTGAGGTGAAACATTACATTATACAGTAGAAAAACAAATGGGTGTGTTGGCTGGAACTGTATGTACAGGAGAGGTGAGGTGAAACATTACATTATACAGTAGAAAAACAAATGGGTGTGTTGGCTGGAACTGTATGTACAGGAGAGGTGAGGTGAAACATTACATTATACAGTAGAAAAACAAATGGGTGTGTTGGCTGGAACTGTATGTACAGGAGAGGTGAGGTGAAACATTACATTATACAGTAGAAAAACAAATGGGTGTGTTGGCTGGAACTGTATGTACAGGAGAGGTGAGGTGAAACATTACATTATACAGTAGAAAAACAAATGGGTGTGTTTGCTGCAACTGTATGTACAGGAGAGGTGAGGTGAAACATTACATTATACAGTAGAAAAACAAATGGGTGTGTTTGCTGCAACTGTATGTACAGGAGAGGTGAGGTGAAACATTACATTATACAGTAGAAAAACAAATGGGTGTGTTGGCTGGAACTGTATGTACAGGAGAGGTGAGGTGAAACATTACATTATACAGTAGAAAAACAAATGGGTGTGTTGGCTGCAACTGTATGTACAGGAGAGGTGAAGTGAAACATTACATTATACAGCAGAAAAACAAATGGGTGTGTTTGCTGCAACTTTATGTACGTACTGACGAAGTAAAACACTGAACCATATATATATGTCACGAGCAGAAAACAACTAGGGCGTGTTTGCTGCAACTGTATGTACGAACTCACAAAGTAAAACACTGAGCCATATATATATGTCACGAGCAGAAAACAAATGGGTGTGTTGGCTGCAGTTGTATGTATGTTTGTGTGTGTGAGAAAAAGTGAGAGCATGTGTGTGTGTGTGTGTGCGTGCGTGCGTGTGTGAGTGTGCCGTACGCATGCCAGTAAGTTAAATACACTGACGCTTTCACCTTAACCTTTCGAGACGTGCTGCGGAAAGTCAATATGTCTTGCATGTGTAACACATACTTACTCTCACTGATTTCTGCGAATTGCACCAATGACAAAAAGTATGGTAGTTTGTTGTTCTGGTCGATGATGCTGATTGTCACTGAGCTTGTCCCCGTCTTTTGAGGATTTCCCCCGTCGCGTGCTAGTACCTTTACAGACAAAACGTACCTTTGTTAAGCATCACCTGTTTTGTATTAAACATATGTTATTGCCATAGATGGCGTTTCTTCAGATAAACCGAAAATACCCGCGATGTTACAAAGGCCATGTGCATGTAAGGTCTGAGCACGAAAGCATAGATTATGCGATATTTTTTATCATAAAATACTAAATGTGTATGAGAAATGTGGCTTGTCTTACTCTGAGAATGTACTCCTTCTGTACGTCGTAGTCAAAGGCGGCATTTGTAGCGGTGTAAATAGTGCCGTTGTTCATGACAAACCTGCCCTGGGAACCCTCTTCGATGTTGTACTCAACTTGGCCGTTTTCGGACAGACTCGAGTCTTGGTCCGTAGCCTCTACTGTGATCACAGACACATCTGCCAATACACGGTAGAAGAATGAATGTGTGAGCTGGCCTGAACACCTCTTTGAACAGTAAGTCAGGAAGTGACAGCTAAGATAGGGGGAAGCCAAAATATAAATCGCCTCAGACGATCACTACTTGTGAACGCAACAGCATTGCCGTGGGTGCTGACAAACCATACTCAGGACGGAACTGGAGTTGGAACTCTCGACCAGCGGATCCTGACACGGTCAAGAGACACAACACTGCACAACGAATTGTACAGACTTCGACGACCACCCGTGTCGATAAAGAATAAGTATGATTTTAGCTATGCTGTAACTCTTGGTGTGCACTCTTTGGTTTCATAGCGATGAGTCATATCAAGGCATATCATCTTAATTTGGAAGAAAAGCCAGAAGTGATGAAGGTTTCAGACGCTTACAACTTTCGTGAAACCCACGGGTATAGCACTGACAATCCTAAAAAAACATAGCTTTCAGGCACGCATAAGGGAAGCAACTCTGCACGTCGACCAAGTCAAATGTGCCCCTTTCACGGTCATAAGAACACTTTAATCTGTAGCATGAAGACAGGAGTGTCGTTACTTACCTCCCTTTGTCTCTTCTGGTATTTTCGTAATGTACACGTTTGGGCTAAACTTCGGGGCGAAATTATTCTGGTCCTGAAATACACCGAACATGCAATAAACTTACAAGTGGATACTTCTCTATCTAAATGGCATGCTATTACCAGAAGGACAAACTGCATATGTGATGTTATTACATCCTGCCGTAATACATTATCAATTCCAAAAGTTTTATCTGAAAAACATGAAATCAATCATCGTGGGCAACGTATCCGATAAAAAAAACTGTCAGCTGTATTGTTCTTCTTTCCATCTAACTAAGAGTTGGAACATGTTTCCCAAGTGAAAAATACTTGGATATTTGGCTTTTCTTGTAAAATGACATATTTATATCATCGAATGACCTGTCAAAATGGATATGTTTGTGGCACGAGCCATGTCATGTCATTCTTTCAGAACACACAAAACTATATGCAAATGTTTTATTGTTATGTATTTTTCTTACTGATCTTCATGATTTTACTGAGAGAAACATGTTATTGAAATTAGTTATGGCAGATACACCCTGTGCGAAGCTGCCCGCTTTATATTGCTAATGCCGAGCACTGTCCGACTTATATGCTTGCTTTGAGCTGGAAAAAAAAATATAAGTGGTCCAGAATGTTGGTTTATTAGACGTTAAGTCCTTTCTTTTGGCTCATTCACGCATAAGGGTGTGTGATTATTGTTTTGCCCACTGTACCGACTCCAAGGCTTTTACCTTGACCTCAAAAAGAAAGTGTGCAGTATGCAGTGATGTTTTTTTCGACAGTGCTTTATACTATATATAATTTCCAAATAACTATTAGGCAAAGTTGTTTGAGATTTCATATAAATTATGCAGGAGGACATTTTGTCATCACTAAATACATAACACATTATTTATATTTTGTTGCAAGTCCGTGCATCTAAGATGTATCACTTACAATGACGTTGATTATGACGTCCGTTGACACTGTGTTTACGGTATCGTTTGCCAACACAATAAGGTTGAACCTACAATGAATACATGGTTCTCAGAAACAACAACAAACATAAATATAAAAAAAGGGCATTCACCAAGAAAAAACTTTTTATTCCATGGAGTAAATTGTTTCAAATGTAAAAGAAATCGAAAATAATTATTTTTTTAAACTTCCGAGGTATATATTTGTTCTTGTCACTGGTGTGTTCCGTATGACTTCAACCTCTGGACTTTCTTGAAATGATGCTTCAAACGATTTGATTGTATACGGTTATGTTTGCATGTTACAATAAAGTGGAAGCTGTTCCGGGTCTACTCTGACGTGTAAATAATCAATCAGTTACCACATTCTCACAATTCATTTAGGAATCAAACTCACCATCCTCGATCGCCTGGAGTGAATCGTCTGAAAATCGTCTCTTTGGCAGATATTAGCCCCGTGTCCGGGTGGATTCTCCAGTACTGTGATCCCGGGGACAGGGTGTAGCTTATTTTCCCTACAGTATCTGTATCTTCAGCCTGAGAGATAAACCACAGTTGACAGACGGAACTGATCTGCCACATGCCCAAAGTACAATTTTTACGTAGCTCTCACAAAGTATACTTACTGTTTACAAAAGCCCCACGTTGTCGTAAATGCTTACTGACCGCTGTTCTAGAATAGTAATACTCAAAACGTATGGTTAATAGACTTTGACGGCTGTGCTTCTGGCAATTTTACTTCGGTTGGATTTAACAACTCTTGGAAGTGACTTTCTATTCTAATATCAGGTGTCCGCTTTAATATTTTTGTGAAGAAACGAGGATGAATACAGACAAAAATAAGATATTACTTACTGGTAATGCCTCCCTTTAAATAAATAGAAGCGACAAAACCCTTTTCACATTTATAAAAAATATCTACCAAAAGCTGAGTCGATTATGCGATTCCGACTGTATTCATGAGCATGTGTTTATGAATCACTATCAACTAGTGATGATACCAGGTATTCATGAGCATGTGTTTATGAATCACTATCAACTAGTGATGATACCAGGTATTCATGAGCATGTGTTTATGAATCACTATCAACTAGTGATGATACCAGGTGATCGCGAATATTTCCCCATCGGTGGCACCCGTCACACACACATGCAAACGAACGTGGGAACCCATGCCCAAGTCAAAACAGGGAATCACACTAGACATCACCTCTGTCACCGATGCGTCAAATTTGAATGTGTCCTCCATACGCCCAGCATAAAACCCATCGAAAGGTCCACCATGGGCCCCAAATATTGTAGCCTTGATCAACAGCTTCCGGGTAAGAGTCGTATGACGCTTTTTTAAATCTTGGTAATAAGAGCATGGTCACGATGAGCGCAGAGGAACAACCACAGACGTAGCTCTCCAGACAAAGTGCGTCACTCTTACATTGAAAACCCCGTGCACTTCATACGTTCGAGGCGCCGCGTTTCGCTGTGCAGAGTTGCGTCCCTTGGGCACGCCAGAAATCTATGATTGTGGGTTCGAATCCCGGTTCGCCCAAATTATGTTTCTAGGTTTGTCAGCACCATACCCGTGCTCGTGGGTTTCACCGAAGTGGTAAACGTCTGAGACCTGCATCACTTCGGGCTTTCCTCCCACATTAAGCTGACATGCCGCGATATATCTGGAATATTGTTAAAAGCGGCGTTAAACCCAACCCACTCACTCTTACGTTTGAAGCACAACGAGTGTTACAACTCTGTGATCCATTACAATAAGACAAAGTGTTCCTCTTGACTCCGTTGAGATTCCGGGATAGAATTAGTCCCCCGGTCCCCAACTAAAGAACACCATATGGTTGTCAGTTTGGTAACTTGGTCATTGCTTGAAATCGAAACCTGGACGACGTGGTGTTCATATTATCAAATACTTGTTCGCCTGGTACAGACTCGATTATTTGCAACCCACGTAATATGGATGGAATATATCTGAAGGTGGTATTAAACAACAGCTGCATAAAGGTAACACAACATTAGTAGGTGCATGTCAAAGTGGTAAATATGGTACATACTTTAACACGAAGTTCGTTCACCAATAGGAGTTCCCCTTCTTTTATGTCGCCCACATATGAGTTCAGGGTAAAAACTGGCCAGACATCGTTCTCGTCTATGACATGGATGACGAGCTCGGCCGTTCCTTGTCGCCCCTTGGGTGACCCTAACTCATCACGGGCAATAATGGTGAAGTCGTAACGACGTCGTCGTTCGTAGTTGATGCAGTCCCCCCCTTGACCTGGCGTCCTACAAGGACTAACTCGGACCTCCGCAGACCTTCCCCGGCGTGTGGGCTCTATCTGGAACCTTTGACACCACACACAAACTACACACAGGTTTAAAGATAGTAACGATATTTTGAGTTTTCTCTATGAAAAGCAAAAACGTATAGAAAAATACAAGCTTGCAATATGAGCGTTTTAAGTCTCATAACTTTTTCTGGCTTTCTAAAGTTTTCACAGATATACTGATTATTTTAGAAGTGTAGGTTCATACGTACCGCTACCTTTATTTTAGGGTGCCAGGTTAGGATTAATTTCGTATTTCTGGAGTCAATTTAATTCAAAGTGTAAAAAGGAGTAGGCTCCATTCTTTTAAATTCGAATTGAGGTCCGTTTGGTTGCTATTACTGTCCTGTCGCTGGAGTTGAGAGGAAGCTAGAAATGGAGAGTATGAACAGTCAATGTCGATGTCATCTTGTGATGGTTCAAGAATCACCTTTCAGACTCGCTACCCAGTAGTCTGTATGTTATCCCCGTCGTGCCCATGGGTCCAGAGTCTGGGTCTATCGCCTACAAAGACATCATTCAAAAGTACGACATCGACATGACGGAGTGGGTTGTATTTGACATAAGAAGTGAGGTGGGGTGAAAAGGGGTTCACACAAAATTATTGCACATTTCTAGTGATTACGTGCGTGCGTGCGTGCGTGCGTGTGTGCGTGTGCCTGTGTGTGTGTACTCTTACTAGTCCTGACTTTTGTCAGGTTCTGTAAAGTGCTAGCTCATTGCAATACCATGCCGCAGGTTATTTGTAATATCCAACTCAGACACATTTCACTGACTCCGAGCCGACCAATCCTTGTTTCATCCCCTTAATGTCGAGCACCAGGCAACTTAACAACATCTCTCATCGTGCCCATCTCCCAACTTGTGTGTTTAAATGTTTATATTTGTAATTTGCCTTTCACATGCTTAATGTTTGTGTTATATTAGACTTCAATGTCTTCTACGTTAAATTTGAAATGTGTATTTTATGACTGTATGTTAAAAGAAATACTAACGTTCCACAAGAAAGTGAAATTGAACCTGGATCATATGTATGGAATACTGTAAGGGACATTATCGCCTACTCAAGATTCCCCATAGAGAACACCATACATATGCCCTTCGGTAGCGCTTCTCTACCGTTCACTCACCTGGATGTAAGTGATGAAGGGTTGTGTGCCAATGTCTTTCTCCATCACAGAAACGTTGTAAACATTCTGAGAGAACTTCGGGGTGTTGTCGTTGACATCTAAAACATGGATGGACACTTTGGTCGACCCGGTGTTCGGCTGGAAGCCACCTTCAGCAAACCTGTTCTCGTACGCAATTATCTGTGCAGGGAGTGAACAAATGTGAGGGATGAATTAATCCAAGCAATGCTACGTATAAATATTCCGGAGGAATAAAAAATCATATTTACAAATTGACTGAGAGAAGGAAATACAGTTCTCATTCCGGGTATACTGATCCACAGGGACCAATAACCCTGGTATATAATTTCCTCCAGAACAAATGTTCAGAACATATTCTCACACAAACAAACATGAACTTCAACAATCTGAACAAAGAAAATACATGATGCCATATACAAGTCCGCTGAATAGTTCCTTTCTAGCAGTATACAGAGCGCGGGTGGCCCAATCGCCCAAGTCACTGCAATTCATCGGGCTTCGTCTCTTAGGCGCGTCAGAGAGCTATGAACGTGTGTTCGAATCCCGGTTGCCACGATTTCTTCGTTTGTCAGCACGGCGCCCATGCTCGTCTGATTCGCCAAAGTGGTTAACGTCTGAACCTGCATTACCGATATATATCTGACATATTGTTCAAAGCGGCTTTTAACCAAACTCTTTCATAATAGGATACACTTTTCCATATGTGGGATCACTTGTGTGGTTTTACGAACCCATCTACGGTTGGTAGGAATGGTACTTTCAATGAATAGTAGCTATATTGTCGTGTAGATCATATCTAAATCGAGTTATGCCTATCTGTGTGTTTTCTATGCTATTTGATATCAGTAAGACTAAATCTTGTGCTGTGATAATTGGACATACATGACTATATTACACCACGGATAATGTTTCTCTAGATTAGCAGTCCCATGACACTAATTAATGTAGACAACATTATCATGGACTTTCAATCCTAGGATATTTCGTAGGACAGTGGCATATATGACGGCGGGTGGTCACTGTGAGTCAACACTTAACTACAAGGCCACAAAGAAAGCCACAATATACGTACTCGGAGTTCGAACAGTCGGTTGCCACTCTCGTAGTCAATCTTCGACGTGTCTTTGACTTTGATTCCCCCGATATTACGACCGGTGCCATTAACTGGAAAGACTTCGAAAACATCTTGGTAGTTGACGAGTCGCACATCGTAGCTGTTGGCTGGATACTGGTAACACAGAACAAACGCAAGCTCCCATAAAATATCTTGACTCTCAGATGAAACCAGACATCTGACAACTCGTTTGCATGCTGGTCGTACTTCCAAGCCGATTGATTGTACTTACTGCTGCAATGGTTTATTCCGTGTGACCAAATAAATATATACATCTGTATAATGGACCATTTATTAGAGGAGGGGTCTCTAGGGAAAGTAAAATATATAATAGTCATATTTGGAGAGGGTCTTGTTTAAATGTACATTTCATAAAGGTGGGGTTTAACGACGCGGCCAAGAGTGTTGCACTTACATAGCGACATGCATGCACGTCTCTCTCTCTCTCTCTCTGTGTGTGTGTGTGTGTGTGTGTGTGTGTGTGTGTGTGTGTGTTTGTGTGTGTGTGTGTGTGTGTGTGTGTGTGTGTGTGTGTGTGTGTGTGTGTGTGTGTGTGTGTGTGTGTGTGTGTGTGTGTGTGTGTGTGTGTGGACTAGTCCGGACTGATGTCGATTTATAGTGCTAGCACACTGAGATCCCATGCCGAAGCATGAATACCCCACTCAGACGGTATACTGACTCCGAGCCGACCAATCGGCTGTTTAACGATTTAACCCCTTAATGCCGAGCACCAGACAGGGTAACAACAAGTATCATCTTTTATTTTAGTATGACGCGGCCGGGGATCGAACCCCGGACCTTCCGCTCTCCGGGCGGACGCCCTAGCATTAGACCACGGAGGCGGTCACATTTCATAAAAGAACAAAATATGACAAGCATTCCTTACTTAATGTCCGGGCCAAAGCGGGATAAATTTGTACCGTTGTATAGCACATATCCCATAAAAAATATAATTATCAAATTATTATCACGATGATGTATTTGCCACTTTAGTTGGTGTTTGAAACAACAATGACCGAAGGTGTCTTTAATGCTGTGTGTCATTCTAATTAATCGTATACATTTGCCATTCATTTGTTAACCCCAACACATCCCTTTTCTCTACCTGCTTTGAGATTCAGTGACTATTTCCATCTGGTTCTTTCTGCCAACGTTATGTGAACGTCATTGCCCAACTTACGCTGTCCAGATCCGTTATTGTGAGGGCGATGCCTGGTACGGCTGTGCCGTCGGGGATGTCTTCATAGATGGAGGTGTTGTAGTTGTCGTTGCTGAAGGAAGGGATCTGGTCGTTTAGATCTTGTACATCAATGTGTATCAATGCCACAGCCGTTGTCTCGGAATCGTTTCCTAGACTAATTGGTATAGTTTTGTTATTAAGTTCTTGAGCCTTGAAAGAGAAAGATATTCATAGTCAGCGTTGTTTTGAGGGATAGATATAGTCTAACACCATCCTATCCCTGTCTGTGGGGTGTAGTAGATATGTTACAGGAACACGACATGTGCATCATATTAAGCTTACAAGAAATAGATATCAAATAGGACGCTTCAACATCATACAGACTCTAGATCATCCATCAAAAACCTGACCTGTTCAACACAGTAAATAATATTAAAAAAACATTATTACTGGGGGTGTTTAAACATGCTCAAAATTGAATACTCTAATGTATCAAGTGTGCATTCATGGTGTCTTTTGTTTGTGTTCTTTTAGCACCGTGACAGCTGGCCATTGACTGTTTTAGGGGTATCAATTTATTGGTTTCAGTACAGGATATGTTTTAATTTTTGCATATTGTTAAGTTCACTGAATGCCATTCAAACACCGTTATGTATGCCAAGTAGAACAATACCTTGATACAAAGTTTGAGGCCCGCGATGACGAAAGCATTCTCCCGATCAATATTTGTCTTCGTTGATATGGTGCCGTTCAGGAAGTTCACGGTAAAGATGTTGTCAGCATCTGCATTAACAAGAAGCATTAAATTGTCATAATTGAGTGAGTGAGTGGGTTGGGTTTAACGCCGCTTTCAACAGTATTATATCATCAGTTATATCATGGCGTCTCAGCTTAATGTGGGAGGAAGTGATGCAGGTCTCAGACGTTTACCACATCGGTGAAACCCACGAGTACGGGTATGGTGTGACAAACCTAGAAACATAATCGTGGCGAAGCGGGATTCGAACCCACAATCATAGGTTTCTGGTGTGCCCAAGGGACGCAACTCTGCAGATCCAATCGCGGCGCCTGGGCCGACTGGGCCACCCGTGCCCCCTGTCATAATTGACGCAGTATTGAGTCCAACTGTGGTCAAACACCCAAAGCTGTATGTCAGTGGTGGGTAGACCTACATAACCGTTAACGTATGTGTTTCTGCCATCACCTTTTCTGGCCGAGGTGTCTTCGGGACACCGGGTGACGTTATAGCGAATCGGGCGCCTCTTGTTAGTGTCTCCATCTTCAGCTTGTACTCTTTCGATAACAGTACCCTGAAACACAAACGGTGTCATCAATGAAAAGTGTTCTTGGAGATGAATTTAAGATTAGTCCGTTCAATTTGATAATCATGTCACTTCTGCACTGTTGCACAAGAGTGTCACTTCTATTCTATTAGTACATAGAAACAAGGGTAATGAATGTTGTTTATCCGAATGGTACGGCTTATCCGGATGGTATGATATCGTTACAGATATCCGACCTAACAAATAACGGGTACAGATTAATGGCCTGCGTATACATGTAGTCATTTCTAAAACAATTGCCCAGGAAAAAGCAGGGTCCACACTAACGAGTTTTCACTTTTCCTTGATATAGGCGGCTTCACTGTGAAGAAACCTTCCAGACGTCAATGTGCTTCTACTTTCAGAAAAAAACTCGTTTATTCGGGTGGTGCCAGGGAAATCGACACCAATTTGGTTTTTGATTAACAAAAAATGGGTAAAGAAGGTTGTTCCTTTGTATTTCTACATACGTCTTCAACAATAACGTCCAGAAGGTGGGGTTCCGGATTAAAGGGGTTTCGTTATATATTGTGTATTGTATTCAGTGGAATGAAGGCTGAGACCCACTATGTCAAGGTTTTCTTTAATTGGGACATTCTCCGGGACGTAGGTGAACCTCGGTGGTGCATCGTTCACATCAGAAATGGTAATCTCAAAGCTCTGCATATGCGCCAACGTGCCATCCTGTAAACATGGACATATATGTGAACTTTATACTGGTGTTTCCGACAGTTGGTAATAAAAGTAGTATACATGCATAAGGAGCTGGTTGGTATTAGAATATAGAAAGTACCGACGGCTTGGGATATGGGTGTCCTTTGGACCTCGCCTGGACCCAGACAGTATCGGACTAATTCCACTCCTCCAATCCTCAGCAACAATCTACGCTGCATTTAGCAGAGATTTCTAATGAAATGAAAAGCGTCTCATTTGCTGGGACTAGTCAAGTGTATGGGGTACTGTGATTCTATCCTTCACCATAATGTCAAGGGTATGAGCTACTGTGAATCTATCCTTCACCAAAAAGTCGAGGGTGCGGGCTACTGTGAATCCATCCTTCACCATAAAGTCGAGGATATGGGGTACTGTGAATCTATCCTTCACCATAGCGTCAAGGGTATGGGGTACTGTGAATCTATCCTTCACCACAAAGTCAATGGTATGGGGTACTGTGAATCTATCCTTCACCACAAAGTCGAGGGTATGGGGTACTGTGGATCTATCCATCACCATAAAGTCAAGGGTATGGGGTACTGTGAATCTATCCTTCACAACAAAGTCAAAGGTATGGGGTACTTTGAATCTATCCTTCACCACAAAGTCAAGTGTATGGGGTACTTTGAATCTATCCATCACCACAAAGTCAAGTGTATGGGGTACTGTGAATCTATCCTTCACCACAAAGTCAAGTGTATGGGGTACTGTGGATCCATCCTTCACCATAAAGTTCGAATACTTAAATGCATTATTTGAAGACATTATTGATATTACAATGTTACACTGTTAGAATATCTATATGCAATGTTTTAACACAAGTATTACAAAAATCCAGAACATCCACATCTACATGGTTACTGACCCTAATGACCAGTGGCAACTGGTAGGTTGATCGTGTCTCATAGTCCAGGGTTTTAAGCAGTCTGATGCTGCCCAGCCACCTCTTGTTGCTACTCTGCAGCATGACTGGCTCGAAGGTCTCACACGCTTCCACGTACTGCCAAGTAAATACATTAAATCAGTTTCACATGTTCCAGTTGAAAGTTAATTGAACAAACAACGCTGACTATTGCCCCCTTTTCACTGTTATATACATCGTTTATCCAAATATACATATCTCTGTACAACGTAAGTGAATGTAATCGTCAGCTCCTCACATTACACCACATACACATACACTGAGGGGGGTATGGGTGGCCCAGTCTTCTAAGGCGTCGCGATTCTCTGTGCAGAGCTGCGTCCCTTGGGCACGACAGAAACCTATGATTGTGGGTTCGAATACCGGTTCGCCCAAATTATGTTTCTAGGTTTGTCAGCACCACACCCGTGCTTGTGGGTTTCACCGAAGTGGTAAACGTCTGAGATCTGCATAAATTCGGGCTTTCCTCTCACATTAAGCTGACACGCCGCGATATAACTGGAATACTGTTCAAAACGGCGTTAAACCAAACTCACTCACTCACTCACTCACTCACTCACATACTCTGAGGGTCTTACCGCTGAGTGTGTTTCGTGAGTGTTATTCGGACTGGCCAAGATTGCGTCAGGCTCACACGTGACCACTATAACGCCGCCCTTGAAGTCTTTGTCCTCTGCCCTGAGATTACTGATGACCTCGTTGCCAATGGCATAATCCTGCAGATAAATTCATGACGTAACCGACGTGTTCTGCTGCAATATGGGAACGATATGTGCTACCACCAGTAGTCACAATGGTCGTCACACCCGGTTTGTTTTGTTCTGTTGTTGCTTGTTCTTGTTTAACGCTACACTCAGCAATATTCAAGATCCATTACTGCGGCCAGTAAACAATTAGTATGGACAAACTAGTGTTTGATATTATGAGTGCCGATCCACACCGTCTGGGTACGATGAGAAGAAGTAATGAACCCAACCACATAGCCTGACCTTCCCAACCATTAAGTCGCCTCTTAGGACAAGCATATATTCTAGTTAACTGACTTTAAAAGGGGTACATAACTCCTCATAGCTACTGGCTCTACGATCGAATCCTGAAATTCAAGCCTTTTTCGGCAAGGGTAGTAACTGGACTTTTAAAATCAGTTAACTCCCTTGCCTCGGGAAGATGATCTTGTTGGGGACCAATTCTAACCCGAAATAGATTAGACCACAGGCAACAATGAACAATTAATTATACGAACAGACAGCGATGAAGATGTGGTGTTACTCAGGAATCGTGTTCCATTTTCCGCCTTGTCTTGAAATCCTCGATTACCCTGTGTATTGTATTTTCATTCTAGTATTAGTGCCCTGGACCCATTCGCCACCTAGGCTTCGTTTTGAGTAAGGTTTGAATGGCACAAGGCTAAAGATAAAAGTCCAGTTTCCACCCTTGCCGATCAAGGCTGGAATTCCTGGGCTCGTTCGTAGCGCCACTAGTAGCTATTACGAGTTATGTCCCTTCTAAGCCTATCCTTTGGACCAACCAGATTCCACTTCTCGTATCACTTGCATTTGCTTCAAACAAAATGGCGGCGCCCAGTCAGGACGATCTGATCGATAATCAAGATCCTTATTGTGATAAAACGGGTCTTATATCACGTGAGCACCTTAATAAAAAACATGAAAAGGTTTGGAAAATATCTGTTGACAACGAGTTGGCGGTGCACATGCTTTGCAAATCCTGCAGTCGACCGAAATCTGCACGACAGTTTACGAACCGGATTTTGATTTGGTTGCGCGATTTTGATTGGACTATGCATAGATTCGTTAGTCCAGCCAAAAGGTAATTCCATGATAACAGCCTAGTTCGGCACAATCTCATTAAAATCAAATCTTAGTTCTCGCTATCGCTAAACAAAGATCTGAGGACATCCCAGTAGGGGTCACGTCAGAACGACCTTTCATCCGACCAATCAGAGCGTCGCTTACCAGATCATGAAAGTGACAGTCGGAATGTGATTTTAAATCATGCATCCTCGAAAACTTTAACACGGGGTATTCCGAACGATAGTTACGGGTTAAACGACTGAATCCATACAATCTGGACCATCTATTAGCGATTCCAGAATGATCTTTTGTTCAGGTTTAAAATTTTTAATCGAGAATTTGTCAGAATATGTTTCGAAGGGTAGTCGCCAATTAGTGCCGTAAAGCACGAGAAAGCTGCCTTCTGATTGGTAATTCCATCGGTCGGTCAAAGTTCGCGCAAGGTCGGTCAGACGTGACCCGTAATGGGATGTCCTCAGATCTTTGTTATGCGGCAGCGAGAACTTAGATCTGATTTTAAATACATTGAGTTCGGCAAGGGTGGAAACTGGACTTTTATAGTCAGTTAACTCCCTTGCCTCGGGAAGATGAAGATCGACGACCAATTACACTCTTCTTTCATGGTTTAAACAAGCAGACATATCCCCAGTAATCGTCTTGATTTTTTTGTGCCGTCACAAATACAACCTGGGTGCCGTGACAAAGCGATCTTAGCGTTAAAGGGTGAACTCCCATACCTAAACATAGACTTAGTCGCAGGGCTAAGGTTGATTTCTACAACGACACCCCGAAAGTATGGTAGCATAAGGACTCCCCTCCTTCGCCTTAGTACACTAAAAAACATCATCATGGTCTTGCAATTCGTCTAAATATAGTGAGGGCGCGGTCGGATGAGGCTTCGCTTTGAATGCAGATATATTCAGAATCTGAATTCGCGTTAAGAAGAGGCATTTTGACTGGCTGTTGTTTTCAAGCTCATGAGCCAGAGAGGTTCTGTGGTATTATAGTGATAAGAGAGATGAAGCTGGTGACGTCACAAAATATGGTCGCGAATGCGCCTAGGGTACTGGTATATATCATAATAGAATGGAGACGAGGTGAAATGTTTGGCGTCGCGTCCAACTTAATTGCACTTATATAGCGACATGCATGCATGTGTGTGTGGCTGCTTGTACTAGTCTGAACTGATGCCAATTTAAATTGCTAGCACGCTGAGATACCATGCCACTCAGACACCGTATGCTGACTCCGAGCCGACCAGTCCTTGTTTTAGCCCCTTAATGCCGAGCGCCAGACAGGGTAATAATAAGTTCCATCTGTTAACGTCTTTTGGTATGACGCGACGGGGATCGAACCCCGGAACTTCCGCTCTCCATGCGGACGCACTTCCACCAGACCACGGAGGCGGTCTAATAGATATAAAGACAGGATAATAGAGGATGAGGTCTAAGTTGTAAGTAGAAGAGACTGAATAAACACTGATCTACATTATTGAGGCCACGATAATGGTGCCATAACGACTAAAACGTGCAAGGACTTCACAACTTAACATATTGTCCCGAAATCAAGTTATGTATGAGGTTAAACAAAAACAACACTTTATAAATATAGAACGTCAACGCAAGACAATAACCAGTCTCGGTTATCCGCCTTTTGGCGTAAAGGTCAAAATAGCTGTGAAAGTTATATGAATGGATCACTGAGACTCAGTGATCACATCAAGTGACACAAGTCTCTTAATTTCGGGAGTGAGTGTGGACTGCTAGATATGAGAAAGAGACGAGAGTGGCATGGGGTGACTGTGTTATTAAATATATGCTCGGGGGGTGTAAGAGAGTCTAAAAGAAATACTACCTCGGGAATAATTTGCCGATATGTTTCTCGGAGAAATTGTGGTGGGTTATCATTGGCGTCCAGTACTTCTACAGTAGGCGAAACCGTTTCCTGCAAGAAAGTTCACCAAAACAAATCTTCAATAGAACGGATTTCAGTATGAAGTTGAATCTGTATGCTATAAACTCTTTGTGTCATTAATATTACGTAAATATTTAGCTGCAGTAACCGTATGTCTGTGCTGTGTGCTGTTCCCTACAAACGAGTTTGATATTGACTAGTCGCTGCATAGGGCTGCGGACTGTCCCATAGTGTTTTCCCAATAGATTCGATATTCGGAACATACCCGCACTTACAACCCTTCTATGATGTACATGATCCCACAAAAACTACAAACGATTCGCTTCCTGAAACACTTGCCTTCAAATATGTGTAGTTCTATTTGCGATCAAGCAATTTTCCAGGTACTTATCGAGATAAAATCATCAAGAGGTTACGTATGTTTGGCCGTCATTGGATATATTGATCTATAATGATAATAATTATGCAGGTCCGGTTTCCAACTCGATAAGTAAATATATTGTTGCATGATCTAAAATACAATACTCGTACGTGAAGGCAAGTGTCTTAGAAGGTGAATCATGTTGCATTTGTCGTTATATAGATCACGACGCATTCACTATGCTGAAACATAAAGTGTAATGCTGGTATACGTTCCGCAGTCTGAAACAGATTTCATCTACGTATATCATACTTACATCTACCTATCTGATACTTACATCTACGTATATGATACTCACATCTACGTATATGCTACTTTCATCTACGTATATGATACTTACATCTACGTATATGATACTTTCATCTACGTAAATGATACTCACATGTACATACATGATACTTTCATCTACGTATATGATACTTACATCTACGTATATGATACTTTCATCTACGTATATGATACTCACATGTACATACATGATACTTTCATCTACGTAAATGATACTCACATGTAAATACATGATACTTACATCTACGTATATGATACTTACATCTACGTAAATGATACTCACATGTACATACATGATACTTTCATCTACGTAAATGATACTCACGTGTACATACATGATACTTACATGTACGTATATGATACTTTCATCTACGTAAATGATACTCACATGTACATACATGATACTTACATCTACGTATGTGATACTTTCATCTACGTTATGATACTCACATGTACATACATGATACTTTCATCTACGTATATGATACTTACATCTACGTATATGATACTTTCATCTACGTAAATGATACTCACATGTACATACATGATACTTTCATCTATGTATATGATACTTACATCTACGTATATAATACTTTCATCTACGTAAATGATACTCACGTGTACATACATGATACTTTCATCTACGTAAATGATACTTACATCTACGTATATGATACTTTCATCTACGTATATCATACTTACATCTACGTATATGATACTTTCATCTACGTATATGATACTTTCATCTACGTATATCCTACTTACATCTACGTATATGATACTTTCATCTACGTATATCATACTTACATCTACGTATATGATACTTTCATCTACGTATATGATACTTTCATCTACGTATATGATACTTACATCTACGTATATGATACTTTCATCTACGTATATGATACTTACATCTACGTATATCATACTTACATCTACGTATATGATACTTTCATCTACGTATATGATATTATAATATACATAGAAGAAAGTACCATATACTATCGAATTATTGACTTCTGTAACAATATTTTCTCGAGTAAACGACAATTGTCCCGGGTCAGTTATATATAACCTCTGGTTTCTTTGACTTCTACCTTGATATGTCTTTAGTGAAGTGCGCCGAAGACCCGGGTTCGATTCCCGACAATGTGGGAAGCCCATTTCTGGTGTCCCCCGCCGTGGTATTGCTGGAATATTGCTAAAAGCGGCGTAAAACCTCACTCACTCACTTTATTGACGTACTAGCTAAACATTAATCATCATCAACTAATCATCATTTCAATTTGTCGAAGCTACTAAAGGATGACACACGTCACACTCTCTTACAAACACAATGAAGATAGCAGAAAATGTTCTACAAAAAAACAACAACTATAGGTCATTATTCACAATTTTAGCGAAATTATATATCAACCAAACATGGTTTCACCATTACGTAAATTAGGTTTAAGAGGTAAAACTTGAACATGAAGGGGTGAGAACCACTCAAACTATACAAATACTATATCAAAACAATACTCGTCATCAGCCTATGAAGCACTACAATTCTGCAGTTTGTGTATATATTTTAGCACGGATAATTTCATAATTTGAAATGATCTGAGTTTGTTGTAAAAATACGGAAAAGGTCAAATGAAAATAAACACCCAACACGCTCCCAAACATTTAATTAACAGTACTTAAGTTATCACTCTATTAAAATTATAAATGTTTGTATAAACTTGTATCCAACTAGGGTCGCAACTTTACGAGACAATATCCCTGTCTGAGTAACGATACGTACGATTATGATATCATATACGTAGCTGAAAGTTTCATCTACGAAGATGTTAGTATTATCTACGTCGATGTAAGTATCATCAACGTAGATGTAATTATTATATACGTAGATTATGATTTATTTTAGAATGTGGCACTAATGCGTTCCAGAGAGATTTCGATCGAAGATTAGTCAATATCAAAATCGTTTATAGGGAGGAGCACAGAGAGGCAGTAAGCGTAGGAAGTAAATATTTTGAAATATTATTCAGAATCTGAAACGTACTAGAAACCTAATGACGTAGTGCATTAACATATTCTGAAAACTGTGTATATATAGCATGTACATTCAACTACATTATAACGGTAAACCAAATAAAAGCAACAGCGTGCTACATAGTGCGGATTTGCAAAACGCTAGGAAACAATGGTCAAATATTACCGACGATAAATATGCATGAATTCATCGACGCTGGCATTCAATGCTATTGATTACTTTAATCATTATCGCAATGTATTGTGAATGTATAACAGGGATTGATGTATCAAAAAGGAACGCGTCTGCAATGTGCAACTCTGTGGAATAAACAATGTTTCGAAAAATATTCATGATAGAATCAGATTCGTTAAAGAAAAGTTGACACGGGTGAGAACATTACCACAAGGCCATTGTTGGCAATGGCAATAACCTGCACGGAGAACTTTATTTCCTGAAATAAAACGAAAAATAAATATAACAATGAAACACAGTATTATTAAACGAATCATTTGACTGAGGCCCGGATATAATGTGACTTGGTGTGTGTATTGTCCTGGCAGTTATTAGGAAGGCTCTGTAATACGAGGGCTGGTCCTAACAAACAAAACCAAAAATTGTGAAAATGTTTTTAATTGTATTTTCCAATATAATCTCCCTGCTTTCAGTACACTTCCCATATCGATAGTGAAGCTTTTCAATTTCAGTCAGGAAGAAGTTTTCTGAAGCCACCCTAAAACAAAAATTCACGGCAGCTTTGAGGTCATCGTTGTGGTCATAGCGCTTTCTACAAAGGATATTCTTTCAGTTTAGAAAACAGGTGGAATTCAATTGGTGCCAGGTCTGGTGAGTGTGGAGGGTGAGGAAGTTCTTCGAACCAACATTGTGGCAACAGTGGAATAGCTAGGGCCTATACACTTGTGACATGCAGTCATAAATTTCTCTGGGAGTACTTTTCTGTGATGTCAAAAACGTGATGACTAATCGGTACTCGTTCGGTTCCATTTCTGTGTTTCCCTATCACGTTCAACTGGCTGTCAGTAATATACAAACGGCCTCAACAGACCAAATACACTTGCAATGAACTACTCAAACAATGTACACTAGTTCACTTTGTTATGGAGGCGGCGGGGAAGCCTAGTGGTTAAAGCATTCGCTCGTCACGCCGAAGGCCCGGGTTCGTTTCCCAACATGAGAACAATATGTGAAGCACATTTCTGGTGCCCCCGTCGTGATATTGCTGGATTTTTGCTAAAAGCGGCGTAAAACCATACTCACTCACTCACTCACTCACTCATTCACTCATTCGTTTTATGGCCCAAATTTGAAAGTTAGTCAGGCTTAGAACCTTTTGACCAGCCCTCGTAATGATTGAAACTCAATAAATATAGATCATATCATTACCAACCCGATTGTCAATATTAGCGCTCATATAACTTTTTATATACTGCTAAAAGTATTATTTAGACAAATATATCAAAGATAATACTAATAATGTTTCATTTACAACTAAATCAGCTTAGCGAGCCAGCTATGTAGACGTCTGTCAAAATATGAACAAAATAGTTGGCGAGAGATACAACGACAGGATTTCTCGCCATGTCATGAAATTCATACACGTCTACAAATGTACGTTTAATATAACGTAATGCATCTCCATCCGCTCTTGAAACAACCACGGCAGTGTTGCAGCGAAAGAGTGTAGCAATTATGTTAACGACATTGCTATGGTGACGAGTGTCGTGTTATTTTATGCTGTGAATCTTTTGTCTAACAGATATCATTTCTTCTCATCTCATATTGATAAACTTGATGTTAATGTATATAAATGGCGACAGTATGCTTTCTGTGTTACTTGTTGCAGATGTTAGCGACGTAACTAATAAATTATAATGATACTTTGGCGCAAGAGTCGAGTGAGAATCAAGCCAACAACACTTACTCTTGGGCCACACGCAAGAGTCGAGTGAGGATCAAGCCCTCCACACTTACTCTTGGGCCACACGCAAGAGTCGAGTGAGAATCAAGCCCACCACACTTACTCTTGGGCCACACGCAAGAGTCCACTGAGAATCACGCCCTCCACACTTACTCTTGGGCCACACGCAAGAGTCCACTGAGAATCAAGCCCTCCACACTTACTCTTGGGCCACACGCAAGAGTCGAGTGAGAATCAAGCCAACCACACTTACTCTTGGGCCACACGCAAGAGTCAAGTGAGGATCAAGCCCTCCACACTTACTCTTGGGCCACACGCAAGAGTCGAGTGAGAATCAAGCCAACCACACTTACTCTTGGGCCACACGCAAGAGTCCCCTGAGAATCAAGCCCTCCACACTTACTCTTGGGCCACACGCAAGAGTCGAGTAAGGATCAAGCCCTCCACATTTACTCTTGGGCCACACACACGCAAGAGTCGAGTGAGAATCAAGCCAACCACACTTACTCTTGGGCCCACACGCAAGAGTCGAGTGAGAATCAAGCCCTCCACACATACTCTTGGGCCTCACGCAAGAGTCGAGTGAGAATCAAGCCCTCCACACTTACTCTTGGGCCACACGCAAGAGTCGAGTGAGAATCAAGCCCTCCACACTTACTCTTGGGCCTCACGCAAGAGTCGAGTGAGAATCAAGCCCTCCACACATACTCTTGGGCCACAGGCAAGACTCGAGTGAGAATCAAGCCAACCACACTTACTCTTGGGCCACTGGCAAGAGTCGAGTGAGAATCAAGCCCTTTACACTTACTCTTGGGCCACACGCAAGAGTCGAGTGAGAATCAAGCCCTCCACACTTACTCTTGGGCCACACGCAAGAGTCGAGTGAGAATCACGCCCACCACACTTACTCTTGGGCCATACGCAAGAGTCGAGTGAGGATCAAGCCCTCCACACTTACTCTTGGGCCACACGCAAGAGTCGAGTGAGAATCAAGCCCTCCACACTTACTCTTGGGCCATACGCAAGAGTCGAGTGAGGATCAAGCCCACCACACTTACTTTTGGGCCACACGCAAGAGTCGAGTGAGAATCAAGCCCTCCGCACTTACTCTTGGGCCACACGCAAGAGTCGAGTGAGAATCAAGCCCTCCACATTTACTCTTGGGCCACACACACGCAAGAGTCGAGTGAGAATCAAGCCAACCACACTTACTCTTGGGCCACACGCAAGAGTCGAGTGAGAATCAAGCCCTCCACACTTACTCTTGGGCCACACGCAAGAGTCGAGGGAGAATTAAGCGAACCACACTTACTCTTGGGCCACACGCAAGAGTCGAGTGAGGATCAAGCCAACCACACTTACTCTTGGGCCACACGCAAGAGTCGAGTGAGAATCAAGCCCTCCACACTTACTCTTGGGCCACACGCAAGAGTTGAGTGAGAATCAAGCGAACCACACTTCATCTTTGGCCACACGCAAGAGTCGAGTGAGGATCAAGCCAACCACACTTACTCTTGGGCCACAAGCAAGAGTCGAGTGAGAATCAAGCCAACCACACTTACTCTTGGGCCACACGCAAGAGTCGAGTGAGAATCAAGCCCACCACACTTACTCTTGGGCCACACGCAAGAGTCGAGTGAGAATCAAGCCCTCCACACTTACTTTTGGACCACACGCAAGAGTCGAGTGAGAATCAAGCCCACCACACTTACTTTTGGGCCACAGGCAAAAGTCGATTGAGGATCAAGCCCTCCACACTTACTTTTGGGCCACAGGCAAAAGCCGAGTGAGAATCCAGCCCTCCACACTTACTTTTGGGCCACAGGCAAAAGTCGAGTGAGAATCAAGCCCTCCACACTTACTTTTGGACCACACGCAAGAGTCGAGTGAGAATCAAGCCCACCACACTTACTTTTGGGCCACAGGCAAAAGTCGAGTGAGAATCAAGCCCTCCACACTTACTTTTGGACCACACGCAAGAGTCGAGTGAGAATCAAGCCCACCACACTTACTTTTGGGCCACAGGCAAAAGTCGAGTGAGAATCAAGCCCTCCACACTTACTTTTGGACCACACGCAAGAGTCGAGTGAGAATCAAGCCCAACCACACTTACTTTTGGACCACACGCAAGAGTCGAGTGAGAATCAAGCCCACCACACTTACTTTTGGGCCACAGGCAAAAGTCGAGTGAGAATCAAGCCCTCCACACTTACTCTTGGGCCACACGCAAGAGTCGAGGGAGAATCAAGCGAACCACACTTACTCTTGGGCCATACGCAAGAGTCGAGTGAGGATCAAGCCCTCCACACTTACTCTTGGACCACACGCAAGAGTCGAGTGAGAATCAAGCCCTCCACACATACTCTTGGGCCACACGCAAGACTCGAGTGAGAATCAAGCCTTCCACACTTACTTTTAGGCCACTGGAAAGAGTCCACTGAGAATCACGCCCACCACACTTACTCTTGGGCCACTGGCAAGAGTCGAGTGAGGATCAAGCCCACCACACTTACTCTTGGGCCACACGCAAGAGTCGAGTGAGAATCAAGCCCTCCACACTTACTCTTGGGCCATACGCAAGAGTCGAGTGAGGATCAAGCCCTCCACACTTACTCTTGGGCCACACGCAAGAGTCGAGTGAGGATTAAGCGAACCACACTTACTCTTGGGCCACACGCAAGAGTCGAGTGAGAATCAAGCCCACCACACTTACTTTTGGGCCACACGCAAGAGTCGAGTGAGGATTAAGCGAACCACACTTACTCTTGGGCCACACGCAAGAGTAGAAGGAGAATCAAGCCCTTTACACTTACTCTTGGGCCAAAGGTAAGCGTCGAGTGAGGATCAAGCCCACCACACTTACTCTTGGGCCACACGCAAGAGTCGAATGAGAATCAAGCCCTCCACATTTACTCTTGGGCCACACGCAAGGGTCGAATGAGAATCAAGCCCTCCACATTTACTCTTGGGCCACACACACGCAAGAGTCGAGTGAGAATCAAGCCAACCACACTTACTCTTGGGCCACACGCAAGAGTCCACTGAGAATCACGCCCACCACACTTACTCTTGGGCCACTGGCAAGAGTCGAGTGAGGATCAAGCCAACCACACTTACTTTTGGGCCACACGCAAGAGTCGAGTGAGAATCAAGCCCTCCACATTTACTCTTGGGCCACACACACGCAAGAGTCGAGTGAGAATCAAGCCAACCACACTTACTCTTGGGCCACACGCAAGAGTCGAGTGAGAATCAAGCCCTCCACACTTACTTTTGGGCCACATGCAAAGGTCGAGTGAGAATCAAGCCCTCAACACTTACACTTGGGCCACACGCAAGAGTCGAGGGAGAATTAAGCGAACCACACTTACTCTTGGGCCACAGGCAAGAGTCGAGTGAGAATCAAGCCCTTTACACTAACTCTTGGGCCACACGCAAGAGTCGAGTGAGGATCAAGCCCACCACACTTACTTTTGGACCACACGCAAGAGTCGAGGGAGAATCAAGCGAACCACACTTACTCTTGGGCCATACGCAAGAGTCGAGTGAGGATCAAGCCCTCCACACTTACTCTTGGACCACACGCAAGAGTCGAGTGAGAATCAAGCCCTCCACACATACTCTTGGGCCACACGCAAGACTCGAGTGAGAATCAAGCCTTCCACACTTACTTTTAGGCCACTGGCAAGAGTCCACTGAGAATCACGCCCACCACACTTACTCTTGGGCCACTGGCAAGAGTCGAGTGAGAATCAAGCCCTCCGCACTTACTCTTGGGCCACACGCAAGAGTAGAGTGAGAATCAAGCCCTCCACACTTACTCTTGGGCCATACGCAAAAGTCGAGTGAGGATCAAGCCCACCACACTTACTCTTGGGCCACACGCAAGAGTCGAGTGAGAATCAAGCCCTCCACACTTACTCTTGGGCCACACGCAAGAGTCGAGTGAGGATCAAGCCCACCACACTTACTCTTGGGCCACACGCAAGAGTCGAGTGAGAATCAAGCCCTCCACATTTACTCTTGGGCCACACACACGCAAGAGTCGAGTGAGAATCAAGCCAACCACACTTACTCTTGGGCCACACGCAAGAGTCGAGTGAGAATTAAGCCCTCCACACTTACTTTTGGGCCACATGCAAAGGTCGAGTGAGAATCAAGCCCTCAACACTTACTCTTGGGCCACACGCAAGAGTCGAGGGAGAATTAAGCGAACCACACTTACTCTTGGGCCACACGCAAGAGTCGAGTGAGAATCAAGCCCTTTACACTAACTCTTGGGCCACACGCAAGAGTCGAGTGAGGATCAAGCCCACCACACTTACTTTTGGACCACACGCAAGAGTCGAGTGAGAATCAAGCCCACCACACTTACTTTTGGGCCACAGGCAAAAGTCGAGTGAGAATCAAGCCCTCCACACTTACTCTTGGGCCACACGCATGAGTCGAGGGAGAATCAAGCGAACCACACTTACTCTTGGGCCATACGCAAGAGTCGAGTGAGGATCAAGCCCTCCACACTTACTCTTGGACCACACGCAAGAGTCGAGTGAGAATCAAGCCCTCCACACATACTCTTGGGCCACACGCAAGACTCGAGTGAGAATCAAGCCTTCCACACTTACTTTTAGGCCACTGGCAAGAGTCCACTGAGAATCACGCCCACCACACTTACTCTTGGGCCACTGGCAAGAGTCGAGTGAGAATCAAGCCCTCCGCACTTACTCTTGGGCCACACGCAAGAGTCGAGTGAGAATCAAGCCCTCCACACTTACTCTTGGGCCATACGCAAAAGTCGAGTGAGGATCAAGCCCACCACACTTACTCTTGGGCCACACGCAAGAGTCGAGTGAGAATCAAGCCCTCCACACTTACTCTTGGGCCAAAGGTAAGCGTCGAGTAAGGATCAAGCCCACCACACTTACTCTTGGGCCACACGCAAGAGTCGAGTGAGAATCAAGCCCACCACACTTACTTTTGGGCCACAAGCAAGAGTCGAGTGAGAATCACGCCCACCACACTTACTCTTGGGCCACACGCAAGAGTCGAGTGAGGATTAAGCGAACCACACTTACTCTTGGGCCACACGCAAGAGTAGAATGAGAATCAAGCCCTTTACACTTACTCTTGGGCCAAAGGCAAGCGTCGAGTGAGGATCAAGCCAACCACACTTACTCTTGGGCCACACGCAAGAGTCGAGTGAGAATCAAGCCCACCACACTTACTCTTGGGCCACACGCAAGAGTCGAGTGAGGATCAAGCCCTCCACACTTACCCTTGGGCCACACGCAAGAGTCGAGTGAGAATCAAGCCCTTTACACTTACTCTTGGGCCACACGCAAGAGTCGAGTGAGAATCAAGCCCTTTACACTTACTCTTGGGCCAAAGGTAAGCGTCGAGTGAGGATCAAGCCAACCACATTTACTCTTGGGCCACACACACGCAAGAGTCGAGTGAGAATCAAGCCCTTTACACTTACTCTTGGGCCACACGCAAGAGTCGAGTGAGGATCAAGCCAACCACACTTACTATTGGGCCACACGCAAGAGTAGAGTGAGAATCAAGCCCACCACACTTACTCTTGGGCCACACGCAAGAGTCGAGTGAGAATCAAGCCCTCCACACTTACTCTTGGGCCATACGCAAGAGTCGAGTGAGGATCAAGCCCTCCACACTTACTCTTGGGCCACACGCAAGAGTCGAGTGAGAATCAAGCCCTCCACACTTACTCTTGGGCCACAGGCAAGACTCGAGTGAGAGTCAAGCCTTCCACACTTACTCTTAGGCCACACGCAAGAGTTGAGTGAGGATCAAGCCCTCCACACTTACTCTTGGGCCACTGGCAAGAGTCGAGTGAGAATCACGCCCACCACACTTACTCTTGGGCCACACGCAAGAGTCGAGTGAGGATTAAGCCAACCACACTTACTCTTGGGCCACACGCAAGAGTCGAAGGAGAATCAAGCCCTTTACACTTACTCTTGGGCGAAAGGGAAGCGTCGAGTGAGGATCAAGCCAACCACACTTACTCTTGGGCCACACGCAAGAGTCGAATGAGAATCAAGCCCTTTACACTTACTCTTGGGCCAAAAGTAAGCGTCGAGTGAGGATGAAGCCAACCACACTTACTCTTGGGCCACACGCAAGAGTCGAGTGAGAATCAAGCCCTTTACACTTACTCTTGGGCCAAAAGTAAGCGTCGAGTGAGGATGAAGCTAACCACACTTACTCTTGGGCCACACGCAAGAGTCGAGTGAGAATCAAGCCCTTTACACTTACTCTTGGGCCAAAGGTAAGCGTCGAGTGAGGATGAAGCCAACCACACTTACTCTTGGGCCACACGCAAGAGTCGAGTGAGAATCAAGCCCTTTACACTTACTCTTGGGCCAAAGGTAAGCGTCGAGTGAGGATGAAGCTAACCACACTTACTCTTGGGCCACACGCAAGAGTCGAGTGAGAATCAAGCCTACCACACTTACTCTTGGGCCACTGGCAAGAGTCGAGTGAGAATCAAGCCCACCACACTTACTCTTGGGCCACACGCAAGAGTCGAGTGAGAATCAAGCCTACCACACTTACTCTTGGGCCACTGGCAAGAGTCGAGTGAGAATCAAGACCACCACACTTACTCTTGGGCCACACGCAAGAGTCAAGTGAGAATCAAGCCTTCCACACTTACTCTTGGGCCATACGCAAAAGTCGAGTGAGAATCAAGCCCTCCACACTTACTCTTGGGCCACAGGCAAGACTCGAGTGAGAGTCAAGCCTTCCACACTTACTCTTAGGCCACACGCAAGAGTTGAGTGAGGATCAAGCCTTCCACACTTACTCTTGGGCCACAAGCAAGAGTCGAGTGAGAATCAAGCCCACCACACTTACTCTTGGGCCACACGCAAGAGTCGAGTGAGGATTGTGCGAACCACACTTACTCTTGGGCCACACGCAAGAGTCGAATGAGAATCAAGCCCTTTACACTTACTCTTGGGCCAAAGGTAAGCGTCGAGTGAGGATCAAGCCAACCACACTTACTCTTGGGCCACACGCAAGAGTCGAATGAGAATCAAGCCCTCCACACTTACTCTTGGGTCACACGCAAGAGTCGAATGAGAATCAAGCCCTTTACACTTACTCTTGGGCCAAAGGTAAGCGTCGAGTGAGGAACAAGCCAACCACATTTACTCTTGGGCCACACACACGCAAGAGTCGAGTGAGAATCAAGCCCTTTACACTTACTCTTGGGCCACACGCAAGAGTCGAGTGAGGATCAAGCCAACCACACTTACTCTTGGGCCACACGCAAGAGTCGAGTGAGAATCAAGCCCTTTACACTTACTCTTGGGCCAAAGGTAAGCGTCGAGTGAGGATGAAGCCAACCACACTTACTCTTGGGCCACACGCAAGAGTCGAGTGAGAATCAAGCCCTTTACACTTACTCTTGGGCCAAAAGTAAGCGTCGAGTGAGGATGAAGCCAACCACACTTACTCTTGGGCCACACGCAAGAGTCGAGTGAGAATCAAGCCCTTTACACTTACTCTTGGGCCAAAGGTAAGCGTCGAGTGAGGATGAAGCCAACCACACTTACTCTTGGGCCACACGCAAGAGTCGAGTGAGGATCAAGCCCTCCACACTTACTCTTGGGCCACACGCAAGAGTCGAGTGAGGATTAAGCGAACCACACTTACTCTTGGGCCACACGCAAGAGTCGAGTGAGAATCAAGCCCACCACACTTACTTTTGGGCCACACGCAAGAGTCGAGTGAGGATTAAGCGAACCACACTTACTCTTGGGCCACACGCAAGAGTAGAAGGAGAATCAAGCCCTTTACACTTACTCTTGGGCCAAAGGTAAGCGTCGAGTGAGGATCAAGCCCACCACACTTACTCTTGGGCCACACGCAAGAGTCGAATGAGAATCAAGCCCTCCACATTTACTCTTGGGCCACACGCAAGAGTCGAATGAGAATCAAGCCCTCCACATTTACTCTTGGGCCACACACACGCAAGAGTCGAGTGAGAATCAAGCCAACCACACTTACTCTTGGGCCACACGCAAGAGTCCACTGAGAATCACGCCCACCACACTTACTCTTGGGCCACTGGCAAGAGTCGAGTGAGGATCAAGCCCACCACACTTACTTTTGGGCCACACGCAAGAGTCGAGTGAGAATCAAGCCCTCCACATTTACTCTTGGGCCACACACACGCAAGAGTCGAGTGAGAATCAAGCCCACCACACTTACTCTTGGGCCACACGCAAGAGTCGAGTGAGAATCAAGCCCTCCACACTTACTCTTGGGCCACTGGCAAGAGTCGAGTGAGAATCAAGCCCTCCGCACTTACTCTTGGGCCACACGCAAGAGTAGAGTGAGAATCAAGCCCTCCACACTTACTCTTGGGCCATACGCAAAAGTCGAGTGAGGATCAAGCCCACCACACTTACTCTTGGGCCACACGCAAGAGTCGAGTGAGAATCAAGCCCTCCACACTTACTCTTGGGCCACTGGCAAGAGTCGAGTGAGGATCAAGCCCACCACACTTACTCTTGGGCCACACGCAAGAGTCGAGTGAGAATCAAGCCCTCCACATTTACTCTTGGGCCACACACACGCAAGAGTCGAGTGAGAATCAAGCCAACCACACTTACTCTTGGGCCACACGCAAGAGTCGAGTGAGAATTAAGCCCTCCACACTTACTTTTGGGCCACATGCAAAGGTCGAGTGAGAATCAAGCCCTCAACACTTACTCTTGGGCCACACGCAAGAGTCGAGGGAGAATTAAGCGAACCACACTTACTCTTGGGCCACACGCAAGAGTCGAGTGAGAATCAAGCCCTTTACACTAACTCTTGGGCCACACGCAAGAGTCGAGTGAGGATCAAGCCCACCACACTTACTTTTGGACCACACGCAAGAGTCGAGTGAGAATCAAGCCCACCACACTTACTTTTGGGCCACAGGCAAAAGTCGAGTGAGAATCAAGCCCTCCACACTTACTCTTGGGCCACACGCAAGAGTCGAGGGAGAATCAAGCGAACCACACTTACTCTTGGGCCATACGCAAGAGTCGAGTGAGGATCAAGCCCTCCACACTTACTCTTGGACCACACGCAAGAGTCGAGTGAGAATCAAGCCCTCCACACATACTCTTGGGCCACACGCAAGACTCGAGTGAGAATCAAGCCTTCCACACTTACTTTTAGGCCACTGGCAAGAGTCCACTGAGAATCACGCCCACCACACTTACTCTTGGGCCACTGGCAAGAGTCGAGTGAGAATCAAGCCCTCCGCACTTACTCTTGGGCCACACGCAAGAGTCGAGTGAGAATCAAGCCCTCCACACTTACTCTTGGGCCATACGCAAAAGTCGAGTGAGGATCAAGCCCACCACACTTACTCTTGGGCCACACGCAAGAGTCGAGTGAGAATCAAGCCCTCCACACTTACTCTTGGGCCAAAGGTAAGCGTCGAGTAAGGATCAAGCCCACCACACTTACTCTTGGGCCACACGCAAGAGTCGAGTGAGAATCAAGCCCACCACACTTACTTTTGGGCCACAAGCAAGAGTCGAGTGAGAATCACGCCCACCACACTTACTCTTGGGCCACACGCAAGAGTCGAGTGAGGATTAAGCGAACCACACTTACTCTTGGGCCACACGCAAGAGTAGAATGAGAATCAAGCCCTTTACACTTACTCTTGGGCCAAAGGCAAGCGTCGAGTGAGGATCAAGCCAACCACACTTACTCTTGGGCCACACGCAAGAGTCGAGTGAGAATCAAGCCCACCACACTTACTCTTGGGCCACACGCAAGAGTCGAGTGAGGATCAAGCCCTCCACACTTACCCTTGGGCCACACGCAAGAGTCGAGTGAGAATCAAGCCCACCACACTTACTCTTGGGCCACACGCAAGAGTCGAGTGAGAATCAAGCCCTTTACACTTACTCTTGGGCCAAAGGTAAGCGTCGAGTGAGGATCAAGCCAACCACATTTACTCTTGGGCCACACACACGCAAGAGTCGAGTGAGAATCAAGCCCTTTACACTTACTCTTGGGCCACACGCAAGAGTCGAGTGAGGATCAAGCCAACCACACTTACTATTGGGCCACACGCAAGAGTAGAGTGAGAATCAAGCCCACCACACTTACTCTTGGGCCACACGCAAGAGTCGAGTGAGAATCAAGCCCTCCACACTTACTCTTGGGCCATACGCAAGAGTCGAGTGAGGATCAAGCCCTCCACACTTACTCTTGGGCCACACGCAAGAGTCGAGTGAGAATCAAGCCCTCCACACTTACTCTTGGGCCACAGGCAAGACTCGAGTGAGAGTCAAGCCTTCCACACTTACTCTTAGGCCACACGCAAGAGTTGAGTGAGGATCAAGCCCTCCACACTTACTCTTGGGCCACTGGCAAGAGTCGAGTGAGAATCACGCCCACCACACTTACTCTTGGGCCACACGCAAGAGTCGAGTGAGGATTAAGCGAACCACACTTACTCTTGGGCCACACGCAAGAGTCGAAGGAGAATCAAGCCCTTTACACTTACTCTTGGGCGTAAGGGAAGCGTCGAGTGAGGATCAAGCCAACCACACTTACTCTTGGGCCACACGCAAGAGTCGAATGAGAATCAAGCCCTTTACACTTACTCTTGGGCCAAAAGTAAGCGTCGAGTGAGGATGAAGCCAACCACACTTACTCTTGGGCCACACGCAAGAGTCGAGTGAGAATCAAGCCCTTTACACTTACTCTTGGGCCAAAAGTAAGCGTCGAGTGAGGATGAAGCTAACCACACTTACTCTTGGGCCACACGCAAGAGTCGAGTGAGAATCAAGCCCTTTACACTTACTCTTGGGCCAAAGGTAAGCGTCGAGTGAGGATGAAGCCAACCACACTTACTCTTGGGCCACACGCAAGAGTCGAGTGAGAATCAAGCCCTTTACACTTACTCTTGGGCCAAAGGTAAGCGTCGAGTGAGGATTAAGCTAACCACACTTACTCTTGGGCCACACGCAAGAGTCGAGTGAGAATCAAGCCTACCACACTTACTCTTGGGCCACTGGCAAGAGTCGAGTGAGAATCAAGCCCACCACACTTACTCTTGGGCCACACGCAAGAGTCGAGTGAGAATCAAGCCTACCACACTTACTCTTGGGCCACTGGCAAGAGTCGAGTGAGAATCAAGCCCACCACACTTACTCTTGGGCCACACGCAAGAGTCAAGTGAGAATCAAGCCTTCCACACTTACTCTTGGGCCATACGCAAAAGTCGAGTGAGAATCAAGCCCTCCACACTTACTCTTGGGCCACAGGCAAGACTCGAGTGAGAGTCAAGCCTTCCACACTTACTCTTAGGCCACACGCAAGAGTTGAGTGAGGATCAAGCCTTCCACACTTACTCTTGGGCCACAAGCAAGAGTCGAGTGAGAATCAAGCCCTTTACACTTACTCTTGGGCCACACGCAAGAGTCGAGTGAGGATTGTGCGAACCACACTTACTCTTGGGCCACACGCAAGAGTCGAATGAGAATCAAGCCCTTTACACTTACTCTTGGGCCAAAGGTAAGCGTCGAGTGAGGATCAAGCCAACCACACTTACTCTTGGGCCACACGCAAGAGTCGAATGAGAATCAAGCCCTCCACACTTACTCTTGGGTCACACGCAAGAGTCGAGTGAGGATCAAGCCCACCACACTTACTCTTGGGCCACACGCAAGAGTCGAGTGAGAATCAAGCCCTTTACACTTACTCTTGGGCCACACGCAAGAGTCGAATGAGAATCAAGCCCTTTACACTTACTCTTGGGCCAAAGGTAAGCGTCGAGTGAGGATCAAGCCAACCACATTTACTCTTGGGCCACACACACGCAAGAGTCGAGTGAGAATCAAGCCCTTTACACTTACTCTTGGGCCACACGCAAGAGTCGAGTGAGGATCAAGCCAACCACACTTACTCTTGGGCCACACGCAAGAGTCGAGTGAGAATCAAGCCCTTTACACTTACTCTTGGGCCAAAGGTAAGCGTCGAGTGAGGATGAAGCCAACCACACTTACTCTTGGGCCACACGCAAGAGTCGAGTGAGAATCAAGCCCTTTACACTTACTCTTGGGCCAAAAGTAAGCGTCGAGTGAGGATGAAGCCAACCACACTTACTCTTGGGCCACACGCAAGAGTCGAGTGAGAATCAAGCCCTTTACACTTACTCTTGGGCCAAAGGTAAGCGTCGAGTGAGGATCAAGCCCTCCACACTTACTCTTGGGCCACACGCAGGATTCGAGTGAGGATCAAGCCAACCACACTTACTCTTGGGCCACACGCAAGAGTCGAGTGAGAATCAAGCCCACCACACTTACTCTTGGGCCACACGCAAGAGTCGAGTGAGAATCAAGCCCTCCACACTTACTCTTGGGCCACACGCAAGAGTCGAGTGAGAATCAAGCCTACCACACTTACTCTTGGGCCACTGGCAAGAGTCGAGTGAGAATCAAGCCCACCACACTTACTCTTGGGCCACTGGCAAGAGTCGAGTGAGAATCAAGCCCTCCACACTTACTCTTGGGCCACACGCAAGAGTCGAGTGGGAATCAAGCCCACCACACTTACTCTTGGGCCACACGCAAGAGTCGAGTGAGAATCAAGCCTACCACACTTACTCTTGGGCCACTGGCAAGAGTCGAGTGAGAATCAAGCCCACCACACTTACTCTTGGGCCACACGCAAGAGTCAAGTGAGAATCAAGCCTTCCACACTTACTCTTGGGCCATACGCAAAAGTCGAGTGAGAATCAAGCCCTCCACACTTACTCTTGGGCCACAGGCAAGACTCGAGTGAGAGTCAAGCCTTCCACACTTACTCTTAGGCCACACGCAAGAGTTGAGTGAGGATCAAGCCTTCCACACTTACTCTTGGGCCACAAGCAAGAGTCGAGTGAGAATCACGCCCACCACACTTACTCTTGGGCCACACGCAAGAGTCGAGTGAGGATTAAGCGAACCACACTTACTCTTGGGCCACACGCAAGAGTCGAATGAGAATCAAGCCCTTTACACTTACTCTTGGGCCAAAGGTAAGCGTCGAGTGAGGATCAAGCCAACCACACTTACTCTTGGGCCACACGCAAGAGTCGAATGAGAATCAAGCCCTCCACACTTACTCTTGGGTCACACGCAAGAGTCGAGTGAGGATCAAGCCCACCACACTTACTCTTGGGCCACACGCAAGAGTCGAGTGAGAATCAAGCCCTTTACACTTACTCTTGGGCCACACGCAAGAGTCGAGTGAGAATCAAGCCCTTTACACTTACTCTTGGGCCAAAGGTAAGCGTCGAGTGAGGATCAAGCCAACCACATTTACTCTTGGGCCACACACACGCAAGAGTCGAGTGAGAATCAAGCCCTTTACACTTACTCTTGGGCCACACGCAAGAGTCGAGTGAGGATCAAGCCAACCACACTTACTATTGGGCCACACGCAAGAGTAGAGTGAGAATCAAGCCCACCACACTTACTCTTGGGCCACACGCAAGAGTCGAGTGAGAATCAAGCCCTCCACACTTACTCTTGGGCCATACGCAAGAGTCGAGTGAGGATCAAGCCCTCCACACTTACTCTTGGGCCACACGCAAGAGTCGAGTGAGAATCAAGCCCTCCACACTTACTCTTGGGCCACAGGCAAGACTCGAGTGAGAGTCAAGCCTTCCACACTTACTCTCAGGCCACACGCAAGAGTTGAGTGAGGATCAAGCCCTCCACACTTACTCTTGGGCCACTGGCAAGAGTCGAGTGAGAATCACGCCCACCACACTTACTCTTGGGCCACACGCAAGAGTCGAGTGAGGATTAAGCCAACCACACTTACTCTTGGGCCACACGCAAGAGTCGAATGAGAATCAAGCCCTTTACACTTACTCTTGGGCGAAAGGGAAGCGTCGAGTGAGGATCAAGCCAACCACACTTACTCTTGGGCCACACGCAAGAGTCGAATGAGAATCAAGCCCTTTACACTTACTCTTGGGCCAAAAGTAAGCGTCGAGTGAGGATGAAGCCAACCACACTTACACTTGGGCCACACGCAAGAGTCGAGTGAGAATCAAGCCCTTTACACTTACTCTTGGGCCAAAAGTAAGCGTCGAGTGAGGATGAAGCTAACCACACTTACTCTTGGGCCACACGCAAGAGTCGAGTGAGAATCAAGCCCTTTACACTTACTCTTGGGCCAAAGGTAAGCGTCGAGTGAGGATGAAGCCAACCACACTTACTCTTGGGCCACACGCAAGAGTCGAGTGAGAATCAAGCCCTTTACACTTACTCTTGGGCCAAAAGTAAGCGTCGAGTGAGGATGAAGCCAACCACACTTACTCTTGGGCCACACGCAAGAGTCGAGTGAGAATCAAGCCCTTTACACTTACTCTTGGGCCAAAGGTAAGCGTCGAGTGAGGATCAAGCCCTCCACACTTACTCTTGGGCCACACGCAGGAGTCGAGTGAGGATCAAGCCAACCACACTTACTCTTGGGCCACACGCAAGAGTCGAGTGAGAATCAAGCCCACCACACTTACTCTTGGGCCACACGCAAGAGTCGAGTGAGAATCAAGCCCTCCACACTTACTCTTGGGCCACACGCAAGAGTCGAGTGAGAATCAAGCCCTCCACACTTACTCTTGGGCCACTGGCAAGAGTCGAGTGAGAATCAAGCCCACCACACTTACTCTTGGGCCACTGGCAAGAGTCGAGTGAGAATCAAGCCCTCCACACTTACTCTTGGGCCACACGCAAGAGTCGAGTGAGAATCAAGCCCTCCACACTTACTCTTGGGCCACACGCAAGAGTCGAGTGAGAATCAAGCCTACCACACTTACTCTTGGGCCACTGGCAAGAGTCGAGTGAGAATCAAGCCCACCACACTTACTCTTGGGCCACACGCAAGAGTCAAGTGAGAATCAAGCCTTCCACACTTACTCTTGGGCCATACGCAAAAGTCGAGTGAGAATCAAGCCCTCCACACTTACTCTTGGGCCACAGGCAAGACTCGAGTGAGAGTCAAGCCTTCCACACTTACTCTTAGGCCACACGCAAGAGTTGAGTGAGGATCAAGCCTTCCACACTTACTCTTGGGCCACAAGCAAGAGTCGAGTGAGAATCACGCCCACCACACTTACTCTTGGGCCACACGCAAGAGTCGAGTGAGGATTAAGCGAACCACACTTACTCTTGGGCCACACGCAAGAGTCGAATGAGAATCAAGCCCTTTACACTTACTCTTGGGCCAAAGGTAAGCGTCGAGTGAGGATCAAGCCAACCACACTTACTCTTGGGCCACACGCAAGAGTCGAATGAGAATCAAGCCCTCCACACTTACTCTTGGGTCACACGCAAGAGTCGAGTGAGGATCAAGCCAACCACACTTACTCTTGGGCCACACGCAAGAGTCGAGTGAGAATCAAGCCCTTTACACTTACTCTTGGGCCAAAGGTAAGCGTCGAGTGAGAATTAAGCCCACCACACTTACTCTTGGGCCACACGCAAGAGTAGAGTGAGAATTCCGCCCACCACACTTACTCTTGGGCCACATGCAAGAGTCGAATGAGAATCAAGCCCTTTACACTAACTCTTGGGCCAAAGGTAAGCGTCGAGTGAGGATCAAGCCCACCACACTTACTCTTGGGCCACACGCAAGAGTCGAGTGAGAATCAAGCCCTCCGCACTTACTATTGGGCCAAAGGCAAGAGGCCGAGAAAAGGACACGATTTATCACACAAACACATACACACATACACTCACCACTACATTTATGCCTGTGAACATACATACATTCCCTTGCGTACGTATAACTCGTAGGAGTCACTATGGATCAAGCCCTCCACACTTACTCTTGGGCCACACGCAAGAGTCGAGTGAGAATCAAGCCCTCCACACTTACTCTTGGGCCACACGCAAGAGTCGAGTGAGAATCAAGCCCTCCACACTTACTCTTGGGCCACACGCAAGAGTTGAGTGAGGATCAAGCCTTCCACACTTACTCTTGGGCCACAAGCAAGAGTCGAGTGAGAATCACGCCCACCACACTTACTCTTGGGCCACACGCAAGAGTCGAGTGAGGATTAAGCGAACCACACTTACTCTTGGGCCACACGCAAGAGTCGAGTGAGAATCAAGCCCTTTACACTTACTCTTGGGCCAAAGGTAAGCGTCGAGTGAGGATCAAGCCCTCCACACTTACTCTTGGGCCACACGCAAGAGTCGAATGAGAATCAAGCCCTTTACACTTACTCTTGGGCCACACGCAAGAGTCGAGTGAGAATCAAGCCAACCACACTTACTCTTGGGCCAAAGGTAAGCGTCGAGTGAGAATCAAGCCCTCCGCACTTACTATTGGGCCAAAGGCAAGAGGCCGAGAAAAGGACACGATTTATCACACAAACACATACACACATACACTCACCACTACATCGATGCCTGTGAACATACATACATTCCCTTGCGTACGTATAACTCGTAGAGACGAGACTACGTCTGGTACAGTCAGCACTTACCCCTGACTCGTAATCCACAGGCCGACTTAGCGTCACCACCCCCGTTGTCGCGTTGACCGTAAACATGTCTGCCTTTATGTCATATATAATAGGCTCCTCACCCGTTGCGGACAACGTATAAACGGATGTACCTGGAAATATCAAAGCAACAAAATATATCAATATTTGCAGTTCAGGGTCACTACATTATGATGTTAAGCAGCACATGGGCTTATCGCACTGTTATGATTCTGCGAATAAATTGAGAAATGAAAAAAAACAGGGACTGGTCGGTAAGGAGTCAGTGAAATGTGTCTGATTGTGTATCGGTCTACAGTATAGTCCTGCAAGAACTCAAATATGTTCGTAACAGTCGAATTAGATCATCACATGAACAATATATTTCTTCTTGATATTTAGAGCCTAGATATGGCAACGTTGTATCAGAGAAAGCCTAATACCATAGGAAAGAATAATTTGAATATGTATTACAAATCATAAAAGTATTTCAAGCCTCTAACACACACGTATAATATCAAACAAAACCTTTAGTTTATCATAAGATTTTCTTCTATAATCAGAATTCTTTTTTACTTAGAGAAAACAGTGTATTATGTATACATGTGAAATAATAAATTTTTAACATTTATATAACTCCTCTACTTATAAGAGCTGTATCACAGGTCATATTACTGTAATAGTCCTATATTACATACCAACATGTAAAGCATCAGGTTACCAACATTTTGAGTGGTCATACTTCACCATATGACTATTGCTTGTAAAAGTTATTCCACTTTCTTGTTTCCCCTACCCTAAAATCTAGTCCCGTGGATTCGACTGAGGGGTCCCCCTTTATGTGGTGATTACTAAGCTGTGAGTCCCGGAATGCTTTCAAAGTGTTTTTTTCATCTATGGATATATGACTTTCAAAAAATCATACTGAGATTTTGCCACCCTAGGTGGTACCAATATCTGGTCTGGCTCATGGACCTAAATGTTCCCGATTAACTGTGTTCACCTACCAACTTCCGTAGACTCTGATATTTGTAGACCTCTCATGTTGTTCACAAAAACAGGGGGCTCATCCTCGCCCCAGCACGTCCCTGTACAAACAGACAAGTTGTGACATGGTATTACTATAGTACTGAGTGTATTAATCAAGTACTAGAGAGTGTACACTACTGAGTGCCTATTTCAAGGGCTATAAGGAACAGGGAGTGTAGAAAACTGAGTATCCTTATCAAGGAATATCATGAATATGAGTGTGTACAATACCGGACATATATATATATATATATAAACATTATATATATATATAAACATTAGGAATAGGGAGTGTACAGTACTGAGTATGTATCCCCAGGAATATTAGGAATAGGGAGTGTACAGTACTGAGTATGTATCACCAGACATATTAGGAATATGGGGTGTACAGTGGTGAGTATCTGTCACCAGGAATATTAGGAATAGGAAGTGTACAGTACTGAGTATCTATCACCAGGAGTATTAGGAATAGGGAGTGTACACAACTGAGTATCTATCACCAGGAGTATTAGGAACAGGGAGTGTACAATTTTTTTTAGTATGTATCACCGGGAGTATTAGGAATAGAGAGTGCACAGTACTGAGTATCTATCACCAGGAATATTAGGAATAGGGAGTGTACACAACTGAGTATCTATCACCAGGAGTATTAGGAACAGGGAGTGTACAATACTGAGTATGTATCACCAGGAGTATTAGGAATAGAGAGTGCACAGTACTGAGTATGTATCACCAGGAATATTAGGAATAGGGAGTGTACACAACTGAGTATGTCACCAGGAATATTAGGAATAGGGAGTGTACAGTGCTGAGTGTGTATCACCAGTAATATTGGGAATAGGGAGTGTACAGTACTGAGTGTGTATCACCAGTAATATTGGGAATAGGGAGTGCACAGTACTGAGTATGTATCACCAGGAATATTAGGAATAGGGAGTGCACAGTACTGAGTATGTATCACCAGTAATATTAGGAATAGGGAGTGTACAGTGCTGAGTATGTATCACCAGGAATATTAGGAATAGGGAGTGTACAGTGCTGAGTATGTATCACCAGGAATATTAGGAATAGGGAGTGTACAGTAATGAGTATGTACCACCAGTAATATTAGGAATAGGGAGTGTACAGTGCTGAGTATGTATCACCAGGAATATTAGGAATAGGGAATGTACAGTAATGAGTATGTATCACCAGGAGTATTAGGAATAGGGAGTGTACAGTGCTGAGTATGTATCACCAGGAATATTAGGAACAGGGAGTGTACAGTATTGAGTATGTATCACCAGGAGTATTAGGAACAGGGAGAGTACAGTAATGAGTATGTATCACCAGGAATATTAGGAATAGAGAGTATACACTACTGAGTATCTGTCACCAGGGATAGTAGGAATAGGAAGTGTACAGTACTGAGTATGTATCACCAGGAGTATTAGGAACAGGGAGAGTACAGTACTGAGTATGTATCACCAGGAGTATTAGGAATAGGGAGTGTACAGTACTGAGTATGTATCACCAGGAGTATTAGGAATAGGGAGAGTACAGTATTGAGTATGTATCACCAGGAATATTAGGAATAGAGAGTATACACTACTGAGTATCTGTCACCAGGGATAGTAGGAATAGGAAGTGTACAGTACTGAGTATGTATCACCAGGAGTATTAGGAACAGGGAGAGTACAGTACTGAGTATGTATCACCAGGAGTATTAGGAATAGGGAGTGTACAGTACTGAGTATGTATCACCAGGAGTATTAGGAATAGGGAGTGTACAGTATTGAGTATGTATCACCAGGAATATTAGGAATAGAGAGTATACACTACTGGGTATGTATCACCAGGAGTATTAGGAACAGGGAGAGTACAGTACTGAGTATGTATCACCAGGAGTATTAGGAATAGGGAGTGTACAGTACTGAGTATGTATCACCAGGAGTATTAGGAATAGGGAGTGTACAGTACTGAGTATGTATCACCAGGAGTATTAGGAACAGGGAGAGTACAGTACTGAGTATGTATCACCAGGAGTATTAGGAATAGGGAGTGTACAGTACTGAGTATGTATCACCAGGAGTATTAGGAATAGGGAGTGTACAGTACTGAGTATGTATCACCAGGAGTATTAGGAATAGGGAGAGTACAGTACTGAGTATGTATCACCAGGAGTATTAGGAATAGGGAGTGTACAGTATTGAGTATGTATCACCAGGAGTATTAGGAATAGGGAGTGTACAGTACTGAGTATGTATCAGCAGGAGTATTAGGAATAGGGAGAGTACAGTACTGAGTATGTATCACCAGTAATATTGGGAATAGGGAGTGCACAGTACTGAGTATGTCACCAGGAATATTAGGAATAGGGATTGTACAGTACTGAGTGTCTATCACCAGTAATATTGGGAATAGGGAGTGCACATTACTGAGTATGTATCGCCAGGAATATTAGGAATAGGGAGTGTACAGTACTGAGTATGTATCACCAGGAGTATTAGGAATAGGGAGTGTACAGTACTGAGTGTGTATCACCAGTAATATTTGGAATAGGGAGTGCACAGTACTGAGTATATCACCAGGAATATTCGGAACAGGGAGTGTACAGTACTGAGTATGTATCACCAGGAGTATTAGGAATAGGGAGAGTACAGTACTGAGTGTGTATCACCAGTAATATTGGGAATAGGGAGTGCACATTACTGAGTATGTCACCAGGAGTATTAGGAATAGGGAGTGTACAGTACTGAGTGTGTATCACCAGTACTATTGGGAATAGGGAGCGCACATTACTGAGTATGTATCGCCAGGAATATTAGGAATAGGGAGTGTACAGTACTGAGTATGTATTACCAGGATATTAGGAATAGGGAGTGTACAGTGCTGAGTATGTATCACCAGGAATATTAGGAATAGGGAGTGTACAGTGCTGAGTATGTATCACCAGGAATATTAGGAATAGGGAGTGTACAGTACTGAGTATGTATGTCAAGAAACAAAGAGTGGGTATCCATGTTACAGAGTATCTTATAGCATTATTTCAGATATACTGCCTTTGAATATGCATGGTACATGTGGCAAGCCTATTTTCGTTAATGGGAATACAGATTCAGTTGAGATACATGTCAGTTAAGGTTGATCAACACTGTATCTATCAACAGTTACATGGTTAAGGCTGCACTCACCAATCACACCCAGAAGAAGCGCCAGTACAAGGCTCTCAGACGCCATAGCGAATCAGGGTATGTTCTATAAAATGAAAAGTATTTATTCTGTTACTTACATTTCAAATTGTGTGTTGTTATAGATAGTATTTACTAAAAAGAACACGTTGAGCGTTTACTCACGTACCATTTACTTTTAATACATATATGAAGATATAAGGCATGAATATTCGTTGAATTGAACGGTAGGAATGAATCAATAGGAAAATGAAAGCTAAAATACTCACTCGGTTTGATATACATCATAATCTTAATCGTTGATAGCAAAACAAAGTCCGTAAAAGTATCGGACAAATCGCCCCAACAAGACAGCCTGTCTGGATAATATAGCAGCCCCCATGTACAATCCTTCATTACATTCTTGTTCCGCATGACATACATTCAACGAAAAGTTAGCGTTAGGTATCTAACTGATATCTTACCGTAATATACTGCAAATTTGCGTTAAGTCTCCGAAATGTGAGTTTGAGAGTGGTCATCCATGTTGGATCTCGTCAACGCCCAAGGAGAAACACGTTCTGAGTCGAGATTTGGGATTGTGTTTATGACATGACACCAGATTCCTGTCATTTGTATAGCTTGCACAAACACTTTCAGCGGAGCTCCCAAAGCAGTGTCTGCACAATAACTCCTCTTCGATTAATAGCGGAGACCGTCAATAGAGCGCTACCCCTAATACACAGCGCGGGTATGACACACACTATTGCTACCTATTCTAAGGGAATGTTTTGTGCATAGTGTATGGGTCTGTACGAATACGAATCTATGTTTACGAACCGTTTGTAAAGCGTATCAATATTCGGTGAAATGGAATGGAAACAACGAATGGTTGTGTCATTATTTCAACACTTTAATGATTCGTAGAAAGGAAATGGACTAACAGAAATAACCACATGTTGCCGGGAATCAGGTCGTATGCTACAGGGGTTCATTTAGAATCCACGGCGGAGTACAATGGGCTCACTGTCCTAGGTGTAAAATGGAAAGTAAATTTACATCCAAAATTTTTTTCGTGTGTCACTTTACTGTAACTTCGAAAGCATAGTTATAAGTCAACGAGACGTGACAGTACTGTCATGATGTCTAATAACATAAGACTTGGACAAAAATACGAACATTGATGACACGTTCATGTAAATCCGATTGAATTGTTCTTGTTGTTTTCTCCAATTTTCAGTTATTTAAATGACGGATTGTTTTGTTTTTTAGATCTGCCTTTAAAGTCTCAGGGTGTTTTTTCGTGTTTAATATAGTGTAATCACCATTAAGTAGGCCGCATAAAACACCTAAACATGTATATGTGTCGGACAAGCGTCACGGACAAGGAGCACTTTACATGTACATATGTTTGACGAAAAGCACACATAAATAAATAATACAGGCAATATGTACTTTGCAATATGCAAAGAAATCATTTGTATATGTAGATGACGACTTGCTTGCAGAGGACACACACACACACACACACACACACACACACACACATACACACATACACGCGTGCAAACTGAACTGTATGCAAAAGGCATTGTAGGCACTGTTGGGAATATACAATGTAGGCAATACCCCCTGTTTGTAACTCTGAAAGCAATACGTACTGTGGGCAAATTGAAATGAGGAACCCACTCCAGCTGTACAACTAGTAGTTTCCATTAAACCATCTGGAATGTAGAAATATAACTTTTTATTTGTTGTCATTAAAATATTTTCATCTTGATCTAGATTTTTGAAAACGCGATTTCGCGTTCTGCATCATGTCTTCTTAAATACGGATATCAAAACTGTCAGATGAAAACACGAACCGTAAACAACACTAAGTTGGGAAAGGCCAGGGAAAAGTGCAGTCAATCTGAATAGATCTGTCAATCTTCTTCAGCAATTAAACGTCATTCGAAGGGAGACATACACTTTTGCAGTGTCACATTTCCAGTATTAGTAGCGGCTTTTTTAATAAAGATAGTATTTGAACTGTCTTAAGCTTGATACATTACTGCTTCCAATGGAACATTATTTGGGTATGTCTAATGAAGACCATTAAAAACTTTTCCGTAAGTTGTTTTTCATTTCGAAATAGTTCTTCTTTTTAAGGATAAACTCCCAAAGTAAGGAAGTCATCGAGCAGTACCCAAAGACTGGAAGTCCTGACATTACACATGGCCTACACGACACATGTTGTATACACTTGGCCGTAAAACTACCAGAAGAAAACACATGACGCTGAAAATAGCCTGATAATTTAGGCTACGTTTTGAAACTAACCAGAGCATGAAACGAGCAATCGATTGCTACCTTTAATATGACTGTTTGACTGGCAACCCAGTCCTAATACCATTAGGGTGGCCCAGTTGTCTAAGGCGCCGCGATTCGCTGTGCAGAGTTGCGTCCCTTGGGCACGCCAGAAACCTATGATTGTGGGTTCGAATCCCGGTTCGCCCCAATTATGTTTCTAGGTTTGTCAGCATCACACCCGTGCTTTGTCAGGCTTCATTTTTCCCATTCTTCAACATAAATGTTAAACTGAGGCGCGTTTGGTGTGTCAAAATCCTCCCGTGTCGATACATTGGGACATGTATTATACACAGACTGTCAACAGATTCACAAACATTTAACACGGCATTAAGTATCGCTTCACAAAGCCGAGCTATAGCAGCAGACACAATTCGACCGTGAAACCCGTTCTACAAGATTGTGTGTCACAAACAGCCGACCAGGAGTGGGTGTCTTTCGTGGAGAAAGAGTGTGCTTCATTATATAAAGTTGGCGTGGCTTTAAGAATGCAGACCAACTCCCGTGGCTTTAAATATGACTCCTTTAGTTTGGTCTATGCATGTTCTCACAATGCAGTATCTGTGCTGCGTGCTGAACGCTTTGCGGCATTTCTGGAGCATGTAATTATTTGATCCTTTTCATGACCGAGGGATACTTGGATGATGGCCATATTTTCTCTCCACTTACGATAAAAGTGTTCATCCCGCCAAGCCTGCAAAACACCAGCGTAAAAAACAGCTACAAAGTGGTTTAAATTATAATATTTGGTTATTCGCCTGTTCAATGTTTATCATAACAAATTCATTGACAAAATCCATACCTGGTAACAGGAGACAGAGCTACACGCCCTAAAAGAGGGGTGGTGGAACACCTCAATTAACAATGTCAATATCGGGTGTGATCACCATTTGCGTTGATACAGGCGAAGCAGCCACGGTGCTTTGAAGACACCAAATGGTTAAAAACAGCGTTTGCACAAAGGTTAGAACATGATCTCGAGCGATGTCGTCCAGGTAGTGTACGCCACTCAAATTGTCATTAACACTGATGAGTTGTGTTCTCCCATGAGTTGTGATGCCACCCTATACCATTACACTTACACCCCCAAGCTGACGACGTTGAGTAACGCAAGCGTCGCAAAAACAATTCCCCTGTACGCCTGTAGAACCTTGCATGACCACCAGATCCTGAAACCTGGACTCACCTGTGAACAGTATACTTTGCCAATCTAGTCTTCTGAACCTCAGAGCCTCTACACCATGCTAGGCGTGCATGATGGAGCCGTGGAAGCAAAGTTTGACGTATTGCTTGACGTCGGGGCCGGACGTTGTGCTCCCTCAACCGGTTGCATCGATCCGACCACTAAATTTGGTCTCAACCCAGGAATTGTCCGATCTGTTAATATGACAGTTTAGTATCGATTCCGAGGATGCACCAACTCAATATGGTTGTCATGTTGACGTGACGTCATACGTGGACGCCCGGCCGAGGAAAGTCATGAGTATTGCCCTGCTGTAGAAAACGTCCCCAAAGAGATGATTTTATTTTTCGATGAACATTAAAATGTCCAGCAACTTCGTTTTCGGCCATTCCTGTTTGAAGCATACCCACGGCGCGTACACGATGATTTAAAGCAAGCCGTGACATTGCGTAAGCGTTGTATACGGTTAGGCCAAAGAGCTTTAATGAACACCTGATAGCTCAACATTCATGTTGTGCTGTTCACATTAATGTACCACGTGTATGAGTTTCATGCTCCAACAAACTCGCAAACATCCAAATTGTGCGCCTTGCATTAACATGCAGGTGCATACTGTCAATCACCTTAAAGTCATGGTGAATATGTATTGAAAAATGCACTACTTAATTTCAGAAAAAAAAATGTTTTATTGAACATTATGTGAAGCACAGATACTTTTCTCCGTTAGTATATATGAGTGTGATTTTCAGAAAGTGGCTTTGCTTGAAAATGCAGTATATGAACATGATATGTGGGCTTTTGCAAACGTCATGCGTGTGTGTTAATATCAAATTTATTCCCTACGGGCATGTGGTAGATCAACAATACATTCCTTTCCCCGTGGGAATTCAGGGTAAAATTGATCCCTAGTACCCTGCGTTTGTCTTAAGATCCGACTACACTAATGTTCGGGTGGTTACAATATGAATAATCGTAAAACAACATTCATTCATGTAAGCTATGATGTCGTAATAAAATATAATAAGATATATAGTACTTGATTGCACGTGGAGCAATTCTTTGAACATCACAAGAGAAAATATGAAAGACTGTAACTTATTACAGATAACATTCAATTTTGAAATAATTTCTGGCGAAACCAAAATGTCATGAAAATAACTTTTGCTAAAGTTATCATGGGGAGTGTGTATTTCAAGGTACACTGTCAATCGTAGTTGCTAGACAACTAGGACTAGCTGGGAGAAAAAGGTGACTTTTAACAAAGGAGGGTCTGTTGTTGCTAAATTATAGCATATTTGATCTATTGTCCCTGCTAAACACATCACCACGTTACAAAGACATTTGGCGGACCCGGACGAAGAGGTATTCATTTCATTGCGACAAAGCCCCTTTCTCAAACTATCCAACTGCTTTTGATACTGCAACAAGACCGAAGAAATAGATGTGAAGTGAAATATGGTTTAACGTAGGGTTCAAGACTTTGCTCGTATGTAGCGTCGAGCATGCACGTATGTGCGTGCGTGTGTGCGTGCGTGTGTGTGTGCGTGCGTGCGGGCGGGCGGGCGTGCGTGAGTCCTCTGCAAGTTGTCAACTACATATACAAATGACTTCTGTGCAAATTGCAAAATACATATTTCCAGTATTATTTTATTTATGTGTGCTTTTAGTCAAACATATGTACATGTAAAGTGTTCCTTGTCCGTGACGCTTGTCCGACACATATACATGTTTAGGTGTTTTATGCGGCCTACTTAATGGTGATTACACTACATTTAACACGAAAAAACAACCTGAGACTTTAAAGGCAAATCGAAATAAACAAAGTACAATCCGTCATTTAAATAACTGAAAATTGGAGAAAACAACAAGAACAATTCAATCGGATTTACACGAACGTTTCATCAGTGTTCGTATTTTTGTCCAAGTCTTATATTATTAGACATCATGACAAATTTGGACTGCTGCCCGCTGTCAGGTGTCGTTGACTTATTAATATTCTTTCGAAGTTACAGCAAAGTCACATACGAGGTGTTTCTTCCAAATATAGATGTAAATTTACTTTCCATTTTACACCTAGGACAGTGAGCCCATTGTACTCCGCCGCGGATTCTGAATAAACCCCTGTGGCATACCGCTACCAAAATCACTACAAGTTCTGTTGGTCAGAAATCATTGTGTTAAATCTAGGGGAGACAACCCTGACAACCTAACTAATGGCGGGAAATGTAACCACTACTGGAGTATCTTGAACTAATGTAAAATACAACCAGATAAGAGATAATTCTGGAATGAATTCCATTTTACTGAAGGTGGAGGTGTTAAAGCATTTGCTTGTCATGGTTAACTCCCTAACATGATATGTGATATTGCTGGAATATTGTTAAGGTGCATAGAATCATACTTTCTCATTCTCAATGTATATTTTACAGAACACTCTGGACGAAGTTGTGACCGTGACCCTCGAAAACTGCAGCTCAGAAGTGAGAGTGTGGATCGGAGAAAAAGTTTAAAACGTGGGGGATCAGCCCGATCTCGCAGTGAGTGCCTTATTAGGCCTTTTTCTCTATAGTTACTTGGCTTACGGTTGTTGTTTTAATATTCCAGTTAATCTTTTTAGAGCATTTTCTTTTAAAAATAGATGGTAGGATGAGATGTTGTGTGAATGTTAACCTTCTAGAACCTCATAAGGCAGCTTGGGTTGAATAAAATTCGAGTGCACAGTGATCCATTGACCAGGTAATAATATAGCGCTTTGAGCATGTTTATTGGTGTGGAATTGGTGCATTATATAGCTGTGTGGCAGCTTGTACTAGTCCGGACTAATGGCTGTTTGCTACTGCTAGTCCAACGACTTCTATACTGCAAATGTTTGTAAGGTACGTACTTAGACATAGCGAAAGGTTCCATTGGAAGCATTGATATACTCACAGCCAAACATATAGGGAAGTATGTTCTTAAGAAGAGATATTTCAAATGTGTACCACTTAATGACAAACTAACAATCACTCATGTGTTACCACAGTGTGTCTTTATTCTTTATTTATATATATATATATATATATATATATATATATATATATATATATATATAAAGCACAGTAAAGTTCTAACTCTCAGGCACAATATAGTAATAATTAAATAAGTGGAGTAAGATTGAACACAGTTTATATGTGTGTGTGTGTGTGTGCGTGTGTGCGTGCGTGCGTGCGTGCGTGCGTGGCTGCTTGTACTAGTCTGGACTAATGTCAGTTTTATAGTGTAAGCCCACCGAGATACCATGCCGATGTGTACTGACTTCGATCATCAAACCCTTGTTGTATCCTCTTAATGTCAGCGCCAGACAGTGAAACGACAAACAACAAATAACAATTGTTCTAATGTGACTGATATACATTCTGTGACGACGATCTGTAAATAATCGAGTCTGGACCAGACAACCCAGTGATTGATATCACGAGCATCGATCCACGCAATTTAGAGACGATGGCATGCATCAACCAAGTTAGCGAGCCTGACCACCCGATCCCGTTTGACGCCTCTTACGACAGGGCTTGCTGAAGACCTATTCTTACCCGGATTTTCACGGGTAGAATCTGGTTTGACGCGACCGGGGATCGAACCGCCAACCCTCCACTCTCCGGGAAGACGCTCTATCGACTAGACCACTGAGGTGGTGTTGGATACTATACATCCTTTAAGCTAACCCATTTCCAATTCATAGGTATTAACACACAACTAGCCTTTGATATAACGATATAAAATGATAATAATGTAACCATTGTTTGAATATTTCTATTTCATTGAGCACAACATTGTAATAGAAAGCTAATTCAGCAGGTAAAAATGCTATTCACTTTTCAGAAAACAAGGGTTTTTTTAAGTAGGGAAAAGTTCCTTTTTCTAAATGATTGTCAAGCCAACACATGTATTATCTCCAAGTAGCCCACTGCGCTATTCGATCAAACGCTAAATAACACTAATTATATTCGTTGAAGAGATGGTGTCCACACATAGTGAGCATCACATTTGAAAAAAGGTGAGGTGAAACTTATATAGCGTGCGTGCGTGCGTGAGTGATGCCGTGCCGCAATTAAACATGAATACCCCTAAGACACAGTATACTAGTCCTTGTTTTTAGCCCCTTAATGCCGAACGCCAGGTATGACGCGACCGGGGATCGAACCAACTACCTCTCAGGGCGGACGGAGGCGGTCCATTTGAAAAGAAGGGTAAATGTACCCTAACATAGCTAGTTGAGCTTTGTGAAGCCTAAGGCAGCTCAGAAAACCCACGAGTAGCCTAAGATGGCTTAGATAACAGTTTAATACTTTGCTTAATAAGCTTAGATCGCCTGTGTGTACCCTAAAATACACAAAAAGTCAAAAACTTTGTAAAGTGCTAGATAGCAAGTAGAGCTTGTAAAGGCAAGCCCTGAATTACATTTTCAGCTGGGGTAGGTTTATTCAAAACCGAGGCAGGGAGTCTCCAATAATAATGACTATAATACCCGAGCAAGTAAATGGAGCCAAGAGTCAGCAATATGCATGCATCAGCCACATAACGTTTGACCTACGACAGACACGATCACTTGTTAGTGGTATAAAATGGTTGCCTCGAGGCTTGCCGTACCCAACACTCAAAGTTATTGAGAGACGTAGCACCTACACATGAACAAGCCAGCACTGGACCTGGACAAGCCAGTTGGAATATCACACGGACCTTCCTTTCTGTGACAGGACCTGAACTAGTCACTTGTAGAGTCAACTAGGCCTTCCTTTCTGCACTGGACCTGAACAAGTCACTTGTAGAGTCAACTAGACCTTCCTTTCTGCACCTGGGCCTGAACAAGCCACTTTTAAAGTCAACAAGACCTTGCTTTCTGCCCCTGGACCTGAACTAGGCAATTTCAAATAGTCAAATAGTCAATACCTTATTTGTAGCACTGGGACCTGGACAAGCAAGTTGTAGTCACCAATACCACCCTTGCTGCATCTGGGCCAGGACAAACCAGCTGTAGTCACCAATACCTTATTAGTAGCACTGGGACCTGGAACACCCAGCTGTAGAGTCACCAATACCTTATTTGTAGCACTGGGACCTGGACAAGCCAGCTGTAGAGTCACCAATACCACCCTTGTGTAGCATCTGGACCTGGACAAGCCAGCTGTAGAGTCACCAATACCTTATTTGTAGCACTGGGACCTGGACAAGCCAGCTGTAGAGTCACCAATACCTTATTTGTAGCACTGGGACCTGGACAAGCCAGCTGTAGAGTCACCAATACCTTTTTTTGTAGCATCTTGACCTGGACAAGCCAGCTGTAGTCACCAATACCATCCTTGTGTAGCATCTGGACCTGGACAAGCCAGCTGTAGAGTCACCAATACCTTTTTTTGTAGCATCTTGACCTGGACAAGCCAGCTGTAGTCACCAATATCATCCTTGTGAAGCATCTGGACCTGGGCAGGCCAGCTGTAGAGTCACCAAAACCTTCCTTATAGCATCTGTCCCTGGACAAGCCACTTGTAGAGTCATCAATACCTTCTTTGTCGCTCCTGGACCTGGGCAACCCAGCTGTAGAGTCACCATTATTGAGTGAGGCGTTAAATAACAAACAAACAAACAATATGATAATAGATGTCTTGTGGCCTCACGATCGCAGAATGCAAGTTACAAGGTCATGACAATTGAAACATAAAGGCATAATACTGGTACTGATTTATTTCACTTGGCACCATTTATCAACAGGGGTAGCAGTCACATAAACAAAACACATCAGCAACAACTGTCAACATTAACAATGAGAGAACCTGCAAGATGTATCCCACAAACAGGGTGTCGCAACACACATTTGGACTGCAGGTTCACATATCTCGTGATAATCATGTATGTATGTAAGGCAACTTGCAACAGGGGTTTATCTAGACCTGTTCTGGGGATGATATCCAACCCAAAACCTGTAGCAAATGTCAGCAAAACTTCCCCAATTGAAATTATATGTTCACAATTCATGTTATTGTAACAAATGTCATGACTTGGTAGTGGTGTTTGTTTTTTTTGTTTTTTTTGTTTGTTGTTTAATGCCCCACTCAGCATTATTCCAGCTATATGACGGCGGTCTGTAAATAATAGAGTCTGGGCCAGACAATCCAGTGACTGACATCATGAGCATTGATCCATGCAATTGGGATCAATGACATGCATCAATCAAGTCAGCGAGCCTGACCACCCGATCCCGTTAGTTGCCTATTACCACAAGCAGAGTCGCTTTTTACAGCAAACGTGGGTTGCTGAAGACCTATTCTACCCCGGATCTTCACGAGTCTGTGGTGTCCTTTCACTGATAACATGACAATACAGTGCAAGGGTCTTTCTTTGATTTATATTATTACATTGAATGTATGTTGAAGTTAAAACTACAAAAATTTCCAATTTCAAGTTAAACGAAGTTTTTTTTCCAAAGTTTCCTGCTTAGCTTGTAATCCTAGATAAATCTCTATACAAGCTACAAGGAAATCACAGAATATTTTGAGTGAATAAATGTTTTTTATAAATAACATCTATTCTGAATTTTGAGTAGTGAGTACTGGGTACCTGGATGTTGAAGCTAGTATGTACCAATTGCAATCAGCTGTAGCTGATATTTGCTTCTGTCAACATTGTTACATAAGGAAGCTAAACGCTATCTTGAACATTATGCTGTGTAATAATAATGTTGTGCAGAGTTGCATGCCTTAGCAGTGTCAGGATAAGGTAATGGTCGTTCTGAATCACATATTCATCCCTATTACCGGAACATGCCTGTGAATTTTACAAAGTGGTAAACATGATAAACTTCTATGGCCTGCATGACTGAGAGGCTTTTTAAAAAACAGAATTTGTCTTCAGGTTTTACCCCCCAAATAAAAGTTGCTTGCTGGAGATGCCAGATGTCCAGGATAAATGTGGTGTGGCAAAGAAATTGGTTCGGCTCCTCTTTTCAAAGAAAAAAATAATTATAAAAAAATAACAATACTGGTAATCCCAGCCAAGCCCATAACAATGAACTTTGTGCCACAATTGGAAGCTGGGACCCTTTTTTATGGCATATTTGTAAAATCCCCACCTGCCCCCCTCCATCTCCTGTAGCTACCAGTGCCAATAACACAGATTCAACAATACAAAACTACTGTTACTGGTGCTTGACACCATAAAAACATCCACATGGAATGTTCCATCCAAGAAGCCAACAGTCAGTCATGCCCACTTGACGTGAGCAACAGTGCTGCCGAGTACAGGAGCTACCACTATGAGTGAGTGAGTATGATGTACATGATATCTCTACATAAAGCACACATCATGGTATGTAATAACAGAACAAGCATTCAAAATGTCAACAGGAGATTGATAAAAGTGTATTCATTGATATCATTTACAGTAGCATCGTGAAACCCTGATCATAAAATCAAAAGGAAATGTCTCAGTAAAACCAAATCAGGCTAAAATCCAAAGTCCTCAATAGAGCTGTGTTATGTCACTCAGAAGTGGGGCTTGCTGGATACTTCATACCCAACATGCCAACGCTTTGAAATGAAACAGAACCAACCGTTGGTATGACACACAGTTACACAACCTGTAGCTATCAGCTGATTAAGGATTAAAAGTTTCATAATTTGTCAAGTCATCTTTTGTTCAGAGGAGTAAATATCCAATGTTAGATATATATCTTCAGTAATGCCAACAGGTTGATACTAATTTATCTGATTTGGAACATATTTCATTAATGTTTAACATGTTAAGAAATGATACCAAGATTCTCAGATTAATCTAAAGTGTAAGTAAGAATCCTTCCTGAGGCGTTGTATGGCTTCCACATGATCACAACACACAGTTCAGCAGCAGGAAGGCAACATTCCCTGCTTCAAATATTCATCAACAACAGTCTCCATAATAAATGTAAACATTCTCACTATTGCTCCCAGACTATATCATGTCTCACACTCGGGGCAGGTAACTGACTGGATGTCTGTCTCTTTGCACCAACTTGGCCATCACTTGTACCACATTTCACACCGTCCATTCACACAGGTATCACAGTTCTAAAGCATGAGTGACAGGTCATGTGACCACCTCATCCCGGAATGCAAGACACACCACACTCTTCTGATGTCCGCTGTACTCCCTCTTCACCTCCCCTGAATCAACACTCCACAGTCGGGCCATCTGGTCAGAGGAGGCTGCAAGTACAAAGTTCAACAATGTTAGCAAAGAGCATGAATTGCATTAAGAACACACTGATCTACACCAACTACCCAATACAAATCAGTCACAGCTGCAGAGCTAAAGATTAGCTGCATTTTTGCGTAAAATACCCCACAAAAATATTCAATACCCTATTACTTTCAATTAACAGAAACGCATGCAATAAATTAAAAACTCTAATGTATTAAAACAGCATACGTAAATACCCATTGAAGCTTTTTCAGCATGCATACAATAAAGCTAATTTCCAAAACACTATTATGAGCTAATTTCCTTTCCGAGTCAAGACTTAAGTTAGAACCCATATTACATCTAAAACACTTTTTTTTTTAAATCTCAAAACATTAGCTCATTTTGGGAAAAACTAAATAAAATGATGAAAAGATGAGTGAAAAAATACTGGTTACCCAATGAAAATTGTAATAACCCAATTAAAATAGAAACTTTCAAGTAAAAACTCAATTGCTCAAAAGTTATCTGGAGCTCTGCAGCTGCCTGTTAGATTTCCAAAATCCCAGTCATTGGTCCAAATTCTATCAATGCCCAGCAGTGACTGTGACATTCCAATCACAGCTTTCTTGCCTTCAATGACCAACATGAGGCACTGTGATATTCCAATCATGGAATTCTTGCCTTCATTGACCAGCATGAGGCACTGTGATATTCCAATCACAGCTTGCCTGCCTTCAATGACCAGCATGAGGCGCCGAGACATTCCAGTCACAGAATTCTTGCCTTCAATGACCAGCATGAGGCACCGAGACATTCCAATCACAGCTTGCCTGCCTTCAATGACCAGCATGAGGCACTGAGACATTCCAATCACAGAATTCTTGCCTTCAATGACCAGCATGAGGCAAAGAGACATTCCAATCACAGCTTGCCTGCCTTCAATGACCAGCATGAGGCACTGAGACATTCCAATCACAGAATTCTTGCCTTCAATGACCAGCATGCGGCAAAGAGACATTCCAATCACAGAATTCTTGCCTTCAATGACCAGCCTGAGGCAAAGAGACATTCCAATCACAGAATTCTTGCCTTCATTGACCAGCATGAGGCACCGAGACATTCCAATCACAGAATTCTTCCCTTCAATGACCAGCATGAGGCACCGAGACATTCCAATCACAGAATTCTTGCCTTCAATGACAAGCATGAGACACTGTGATATTCCAATCACAGAATTCTTGCCTTCAATGACCAGCATGCGGCACTGAGACATTCCAATCACAGAATTCTTGCCTTCAGTGACCAGCATGAGGCACTGAGACATTCCAATCACAGAATTCTTGCCTTCAATGACCAGCATGAGGCACTGAGACATTCCTATCACAGAATTCTTGCCTTCAATGACCAGCATAAGGCACCGAGACATTCCAATCACAGAATTCTTGCCTTCAATGACCATCATGAGGCACTGTGATATTCCAATCATGGAATTCTTGCCTTCATTGACCAGCATGAGGCGACGAGACATTCCAATCACAGAATTCTTGCCTTCAATGACCAGCATGAGGCACCGAGACATTCCAATCACAGCTTGCCTACCTTCAGTGACCAGCATAAGGTACCAAGACATTCTAATCACAGAATTCTTTCCTTCAATTACCAGCATGAGGCACTGAGACATTCCAATCACAGCTTGCCTGCCTTCAATGACCAGCATGAGGCACTGAGACATTCCAATCACAGAATTCTTGCCTTCAATGACCAGCATGCGGCAAAGAGACATTCCAATCACAGAATTCTTGCCTTCAATGACCAGCCTGAGGCAAAGAGACATTCCAATCACAGAATTCTTGCCTTCATTGACCAGCATGAGGCACCGAGACATTCCAATCACAGAATTCTTCCCTTCAATGACCAGCATGAGGCACCGAGACATTCCAATCACAGAATTCTTGCCTTCAATAACCAGCATAAGGCACCTAGACATTCCAATCACAGAATTCTTGCCTTCAATGACCAGCATGAGGCACTGAGACATTCCAATCACAGAATTCTTGCCTTCAATGACCAGCATGAGGCAAAGAGACATTCCAATCACAGAATTCTTGCCTTCATTGACCAGCATGAGGCACCGAGACATTCCTATCACAGAATTCTTGCCTTCAATGACCAGCACGAGGCACCGAGACATTCCAATCACAGAATTCTTGCCTTCAATGACCAGCATGAGGCACCAAGACATTCCAATCACAGCTTGCCTGCCTTCAATGACCAGCATGAGGCACTGTGATATTCCAATCACAGAATTCTTGCCTTCAATGACCAGCATGAGGCACCGAGACATTCCAATCACAGCTTGCCTGCCTTCAATGACCAGCATGAGGCACCGAGACATTCCAATCACAGCTTGCCTGCCTTCAATGACCAGCATAAGACACTGAAATATTCCAATCACAGAATTCTTGCCTTCAATGACCAGCATGAGGCAAAGAGACATTCCAATCACAGAATTCTTGCCTTCATTGACCAGCATGAGGCACTGAGACATTCCAATCACAGAATTCTTGCCTTTAATGACCAGCATGAGGCACCGAGACATTCCAATCACAGAATTCTTGTCTTCAATGACCAGCATGAGGCACTGAGACATTCCTATCACAGAATTCTTGCCTTCAATGACCAGCATGAGGCACCGAGACATTCCAATCACAGAATTCTTGCCTTCAATGACCAGCATGAGGCACTGAGACATTCCAATCACAGAATTCTTGCCTTCATTGACCAGCATGAGGCACCGAGACATTCTAATCACAGCTTGCCTGCCTTCAGTGACCAGCATAAGGTTCCAAGACATTCCAATCACAGAATTCTTGCCTTCAATGACCAGCATGAGGCACTGAGACATTCCAATCACAGAATTCTTGCCTTCAATGACCAGCATGAGGCACTGAGACATTCCAATCACAGAATTCTTGCCTTCAATGACCAGCATGAGGCACTGAGACATTCCAATCACAGAATTCTTGCCTTCAATGACCAGCATGAGGCACTGAGACATTCCAATCACAGAATTCTTGCCTTCAATGACCAGCATGAGGCACTGAGACATTCCAATCACAGAATTCTTGCCTTCATTGACCAGCATGAGGCACTGAGACATTCCAATCACAGAATTTTTGCCTTCAATGACCAGCATGAGGCACCGAGACATTCCAATCACAGAATTCTTGCCTTCAATGACCAGCATGAGGCACCGAGACATTCCAATCACAGAATTCTTGCCTTCAATGACCAACATAAGGCACCGGGACATTCCAATCACAGAATTCTTGCCTTCAATGACCAGCATGAGGCACTGAGACATTCCAATCACAGAATTCTTGCCTTCAATGATCAGCATGAGGCACCGAGACATTCAAATCACAGAATTCTTGCCTTCAATGACAAGCATGAGGCACTGAGACATTCCTATCACAGAATTCTTGCCTTCAATGACCAGCATGAGGCACCGAGACATTCCAATCACAGAATTCTTGCCTTCAATGACCAGCATGAGGCAAAGAGACATTCCAATCACAGCTTGCCTGCCTTCACTGACCAGCATGAGGCACCGAGACATTCCTATCACAGAATGCTTGCCTTCAATGACCAGCATGAGGCACTGAGACATTCCAATCATAGAATTCTTGCCTTCAATGACCAGCATGAGGCACCGAGACATTCCAATCACAGAATGCTTGCCTTCAATGACCAGCATGAGGCACTGAGACATTCCTATCACAGAATTCTTGCCTTCAATGACCAGCATGAGGCACCGAGACATTCCAATCACAGAATTCTTGCCTTCAATGACCAGCATGAGGCAAAGAGACATTCCAATCACAGCTTGCCTGCCTTCAGTGACCAGCATAAGGTACCAAGACATTCCAATCACAGAATTCTTGCCTTCAATGACCAGCATAGGGCACCAAAACATTCCAATCACGGAATTCTTTCCTACAATGACCAGCATGCGGCACTGAGACATTCCAATCACAGAATTCTTGCCTTCAATGACCAGCATGAGGCACCGAGACATTCCAATCACAGCTAGCTAGTATGAGGCCCCGAGGATCTGAACAGCTCGGTCAAAATGAAAAATGGTTCTAAATATTTAACCAATACAGTGGAATCTGTCAAAACTGACCTAAGACTAATCCAGATCTCTGTTGATACTGAACTGAATTTATGGTTCAAATTTATCATGTTACGTTATCATCACATAAAACCAGACAAATGTCGACCTCTTTCCTATTCCAATAATTCAGCAAAAATAATAAATGCTCCACCACAAGCAAAGCATATTATCTATCGTGTTTACAAATTAAACACATCTTCAAAGTTTTTGCAAATATTTTCACAAAAAAGAAGTCTTCTCATAATTAATGTGCACATGTGTCAATCTTTGAAATCCTGCCATAATCTCTCTGATCAAGACTGTTGAAACCAGACTAAACTGTCAGTCATGTACACAAGTCCAGTTTAGACAGATTCCAATATATCGATTAAGATAATTACAATAACCTGGTCCTATGGACTCATTAAACAATCATTATCATCGATCAGATCGCCTTGACTGGGTTATATTATATATGAGTTATATTTTTGCTGGACTAACGAGTCTATGCATAGTCCAAACAAAATTGCGTAATGAAATCAACATCCGGTTCGTAAACTACTGTAGAGATTTCGGTCCATCGCAGCATATACAAAGCTTGTGTACTGACAACTTAGAATTAACAGATATTTTCCAAATCTTTTCATGTTTTTAATCAATGTAATCACATGATTTGATGCACTTCGCGAAGTAAGACCCATTTCATTACAATAAATATCTTGATTATCGGTCAGATCATCTTCACTGGGTTACGCAATTTTGTTTGAAGCAAATGCAAGTAATATGAGTGGTGGAATCTGATTGGTCAATAGGGGGGACATAGAAGCGACATAACCCATAAAAGCCACTGGTGGCTCTATGATCGAACCAAGAAATTCCAGCTAAGTTCGGCAAGGATGGAAACTGGACTTTCACAGTCAGTTAACTCCTTGCTCCTTACAGTGCCATCACATTCAGTCAAACTGATCCTCCGGCCTATCAGTTTTAGCTACAAACATACACGACAATTACTGTCCCCAAATCCTGACAGGACTAAAGACCCTCAACGCCTGTGGTACCTGTGATAATGTATTGTGAATCTCCACTGAAGGCGCAGTCCCACACCCATCTCTGCTGACTGTCCTTCAGCTCCGTCAGCTGGGTCAGGTCTGCTGTTCGCCATATCCTACACTTTTGGTCTGCCGATGTTGTAGCCAACAATCTGTCATCAGAAATGTAAAGATCATTGACATCATGAGTTGGATTGAAACAAAGCAGTGATGTATGAATCATTGAAATTGTAACTTACAATGAAAGATCACAATTCTGGATTAAATGAAATTACTTTAGAATGATTACCCCCCATTTTAATCATTGTTTATGATAACACCTCCCGACTTACCTTCATCAACATGTGTGGTATTTTCCGTAATACACTTCCTAACATATAGTCACATTCACAGGTGTACACTACTCAACATTTGCTGGGGCCAAAAACACATTCAGTCAGCATCGTGCAGTTGTTACTTACGTTGAATCAGGACTAAACAAGCACTTGAGGACATATCTGTTGTGAGCCAAGAACTTTGTTTTTGGATGAAGCTGTGTTGGTTCCTCTCTCTTGCCTCCCGTCAGTGTCCAGATGTAACAGTTGCCCTGCAACACGATGGTTAGAACCAGCACGGACAAAATATGAGCAAGTAGTAACTATTCACAACATCTGCGACAAAATCCATACTGTGAAAAATATTTGAACATAGGGACTAATGTCTAGTTTAAAAACAATTTATAAAAAAAACAAGACCAGAGCAATTCATATCTTTTCTGGTGATTGAAAAAATAATTTTGAACATTCCCTGTTTTGTCCTTCTTGCTTAATTTACTCAATCAATTTTAAAACAATCCTGACAACCTTCTTTGAATTTTTTCATCTCCTGAATTTTGGCATAACAAAGATATGTATGACAAGCACAACATGGACTTGTTCTTTTCATACTGGTTTTATTTATATCTGCCTTCATGACTTGTAGGCTGCATCCAAAACCAGATAAAGGGACCTAACTCTTCAAAGACAACCAAAAGAAAGTGTTTTGTCTGTTGCTTAATGCCACTCTCAGCAATATTCCAGCCATGTGACGAGGGTCTGTAAATAATCGAGTCTGGACCAGAAGAGCCAGTGATTGACATGACGAGCATTGATCTACGCAATTGAGATATGATGACATGCTGCCGTAACAGGCAACTATGCTTGTCGTAAGAGGCAACTAACGGGAACGGGTGGTCAGGCTGGCTGACTTGGTTGATGCATGTAATCGATCCCAATAGTGTGTATCGATGCTCATGATGTCAATCACTGGATTGTCTGGTCCAGACTCGATTATTTACAGACCGCCGTCATTTAGCTGGAATATTGCAGAGTGCAGCATTAAACAACAAACAAACAAACAAACAAACAAACAAACGATGATACGCATCAACTAAGTCAGTGAGCCTGACACACACACACACCCGATCCCATTAGTCCCCTCTTACGACAAGCATGAGTTGCTCAAGACCAATTCTGACCCGCCTCATCACAGGGGTCAAAAGACATTAACATCAGAGAAGGCATATATACAACAATGTACAATGTTAATTCATTGTACTATAAAATGTTGTACAAGGAAACAGAAATGTGTTCAACTGTTTAATTTCACCTTGTTATTCACAGCAGCCATCATCGTTCCCATTGGGTCAATACTTATTGACTGTATTGCTGCATCTGGCTCAGGGATCTAAACAGAAAGCATGTGTCAGAAAGGCATGGTCCTCCATAGTAGCTCTGCATGGATACTTCCATCACTACGAGTCAGGTTACAGGTCCCACTAGAAGTCACTTATTTTCACTATATTCTCACATTAAAAGGGATAAAACACGCTTTTGTTATACGTATTTATAATATTTACTTATCATATTCTTCTTACATACAAAATCATATATTTTTCTCACATGAAACCTTTGGAAAATTGTTGCTGATGGTTGAATTATTTTGTTTACTTTGAAAGTAAAAGCTGAAAAGTTAAAGGATGTAGATAAATAGACTTTTGGAATTCTGAATAACTAAAATTAAGGCACACAAATTACATACAAAGTGTTCATTATTGTCTGTCTTCAAGTCCCAGATGTGAATAGAGCCTGCTTGATCACCTACAAATAACTCTCCCTGAAACACAATAGACAATGTTAGAGACTGTCTTAATATGCAACTAATATTGTTTTTATCACCAAAATCTTACAGTGAAATAACATACATGTATAATGAAAGAAAAATAATAATTTGATGTGAGAGAAATAAACATGATCAAGTTACTTCTTTCAAAAGATTTCTGTTGAACATGTCCAAAACATATTCTAAACTTGGTGGAATGGAAGTAGTATTGATGAAAAGGGGAATCTAAGTTGTATTGGTGTAGGTAAATACTATTTTGATAATACATATCAATACATATTCCATTTCCTGAAGAATATTCCTGGTATGTGACAAGATACAGATTGTAACAGAGACCCCATGGTAAAAATAGGTCCCCAGCAATGTTATTCATAATAGGCAACACAATGGATCGGGTGGCGAGGGTCAGTTACTGGGTTGATGGTAGAGGTGAAATGATACATCAATGCACCAGTGCATTGTAAGTTTTAATGCGTTTTCTTCTGTATCAATACAAGACGACACAGTTGCTAATATATATTACTTACTACTCGTTTAATGACCCCCAACAATTTTTGTCAGTCAAATATTAGAAAATGTGTTATATTTCGTGTTCAAAAGTCACTACTAAAAATAAAAGCTACGTACATGTGTCTACAGCTAGCTTTTCCTTTAGAACATGCTACGAAATAATTATTGTGAAGAAGTTTCCACACAGTTTGCGTAAATATGTGTATCACAATATCTATCACATCGTTACCTATGTATCGAGATACGTATCGTGACCTGCATCATTTCACCCCTAGTTGATGGTGTAACAATGTAACCCCAACGACATGGACAGTTGTTCATAATATCAACCACTGGTTTGTCTGGGCAGACTCAACTATTTACTCTTGAGTAAATGACATCATGTACCTGATTCGGATGGAGACAAACACAGTTCACAGGAGCATTTACTTGGAATATTCTCTGGCACTGTAGATTCCTTGATCTGGGAAAATAAGTTTCAACCTTATTTACCATTTACTTATTTTTTTACACCAATAACATAGCTACCATTGTTATAAGGCACGCCTTTTTTTTACAACATAATCATGATGTTTTGATCTTTTTTATTTAAAATTTGTGTGTACAAAACAGTGAGATAATAAATAAATTAAGCTCAAGGTCAGGAAATGGCGAACACAAAGCAGAGACTTGACATTTGATAGTCATGCTGATTTGTTCAGTATGTGTCGGGGAAACACTGTAATCAACACTATTAGTGACCCACCAGGAGAAAAGGGACCTTATGGGTGCTAGGAGACAATTGTGCTGTGGCGTCATAACGTTATAAGACATTTGACGTCAAATTTCTTCAGTGAAGATCGCCATGTGTTCAGACTGTACAAAATATCTTATTTGTCACTTGTTAGCTTGTAATCTAATAAAAACATTATTTCAAAACCTTTCAGCATTTATGTCTACTTTCAACTCATCAGACATTATCACTAAACATGCTAAAAGCGGCAATTTTTACATAACCAGTTATAAGTCGGAAAATGAGTCCAAATATTTGATGTCATGTATCTCTGTAATAAATATGAATTGAAGCTTGTGACATGCGTGAATTGTATTTTTGTGTTCCTAAGATAATGAGAAGTCAAAATATGATTTTTCACCCAAAAGTTCCCTTATCTCTTGGTGGGCTTCTTCCAAAGGCAAGGGAGTTAACTGACTGTGAAAGTCCAGTTTCCACCATTGCCCAACTAGGTTGGAATTTCTGGCCTCGATCCTAGCGCCACCATGGCCACTAGTGGCTATTTATCCTACAATCAACCAACATCTCCCCCGCAGTTTACAAACTGGATGTCAATTTCTTTACGCGATTTTGATTAGAATATGCATAGACTCATTAGTCAAAATATAACTTCATAATTTCAGCCTAGTTCAGCAAGGGTGGGAACTGGACCTTTACAGTCTGTTAACTCCCATGTCTCATTAAGATGATGGTGGGTCACAGTATTATAACTCACTCACCTGAGATCCCAAATCCTGGCAGTGCAATCCTCACCCCCTGTGTACATCCATTTCCCTTCTTCATGAAAACCAACTGTTGACACATTCTTGGATATTCCATCATAGTTTATTACAGCACTGGGGTTGGTAGAGTTGAGGTCATACATCCGAATATGCTGGTACCCTAAGAAAGACACAAACAAAAACATATAGTACATTTTGCCTACATATGCCACATGAATGAGTATGTTACCATGTTGCTATGTTATTATCATATTTCATATCCATATATCCACAAGACTTATCATGGTTATACACCATTTGATCACCATTTCCAGGATTTCAGTCAGCTCTTACTGTAACAATGAGGTACTGGGGATATTTTCTGTCTCAAAACAAATAATTATAACCACCAAAAATTTGACTTTTAAGTTTATCGTGAAAATGTATGCATAAGTTAAGTAGGCTGGAATCATATAAGACACTGACATCAAAAGCAATGAGAGTGTTTCCTATTTCAAAGTAGACACAATTTATGGATAACAACATATTTCATTACTGTAAAGCGACTTTTCAGTATGAACCTATTTCAGCACATTGAAAAATAGGGTAGGTAATACTAAGCATGTCAATTGTGGGATTTTCTTAAATGTTTTTTTTCTTTTGAACATGTTGAAAACTGTAATTTGCAGAATGTCTGTAAAAGCCTGCTTACAGGGAAACAATGCTCCAACTCTTAGATGTCACATGATTACCGGATGCCAATTAGTGACAGCTACCCAACAAACTGGGCTTTAGACCATTGAGGGGGCCATTGGTGGAGTTCCCTTGAATCCTCACACTTGATTTGATAATGCTTATTATAACCTTTCACCTTGCAAAATCCGTCTGCATGTGTAAATGTGTATGTACAATTATGTAGTTTAGCATACAGAAATTATGTATTACTTTTGCAACAATGAAGTTCAGTTCATATACTCAAAACAGCAACGACCCTTATTTTTCAGGCAAATTGCATATAAACACAACAGTTACTACTCCCTTCATTTTTCCATGTCATCCATGTTTCATGGTATAAATCTACACCTGTGCATTTGTTGTCATTCAATCGATGCTCAGTAAATGACTTTATGACAAAGACTATGAAATATAACTCAATAACGTTCACCACTGCCTCTGAGAATGTGAAGGAAATATAGCAATCAGTGGTTCACTTTGGCATTTTTGTCCTCTGGGGTAAGTAATCAATCTAGTATTGGGTTAAACATCCAGGTCTGATGTGGTGAATGTACCGTATTCGATGTTATAAGCGCCCCGCTTTAATAAGCACCCATGGCGATATTTGATAATATATTGGCTAGTGAACAATCATCATTAGCACCCTTCCGATTGATCAATGTACACAAGACTTATTTATTTGTGTATAATACGCACTAATGTGTTATATGCACCCTTAATAACGGGCAATTAAATTATGGAAAAATATATCTGTGGTGTATAATACGCACAGACTTTTCTTTTGTATCATTTCAGGCTGTCAGCATAAACCACAAAATTTACAATCTTTCACCAAAATGATAGTCTAATAAGAGCCCCCTATTTCTAATTTTGAGAGTGCCCTGGGCGCTTATTGCGTCGAATACAGTATAACATGTTATGTACTATGTGTGTGGCAGCATAGAAGGAGAGGAATGGTCAGATGAGTTACAAAAAACATTAATCATAGGATTAACCAATAATATGTTGATTGATTAATTACTGTTACCTTGCACAGTGGATTTGTCAAAAGTGAGTGTATATATCAGGAGGTTTATTAAAGCAGATGGAATACACCCATCTGCCTATGTAAAAACAACATACTTTGTTCAAAGGATTAGTCGATAATATGTTGATTGATTGCACATTACTAACCAACTCAATGGACTTTTTTAACAGTGGGTGAGTGCTTTTAGCAATATCACAGCGGGGGACAACACAAATGGGCTTCACACGTTTGGAATCGAACCCGGGTCTTCGGTGTGACGAGCGAACGCTTTAACCACTAGGCTACCCGACCGCCCCCTTTTTTGAAGAACTGTGGACATCATGAACATAGCTATTTCAAAATATTACATTGTAACAAAGACACATGACATTGAACAAATTTCTTTGTACAGTTTCAGATGTATGGGATATTGTTCCTACATGTGGGTATTGACTCATACAATTCTCGAACAAGGTAACTGCCAGATATTATACATATAACTTTGTCAGTTGTAATTACGATATTTGTATTTTGTTTTCATTCAATTGCTGTAGCAAAAATGCGAGAGGCATCATTAGTGACTGATAAAATTGTTTCATTATATCTAAAACAAACCTAAAAATAGCAATAAGTTGTTCCAAAGTGCTACGCTTATGGTTATTATTATTTTAAATATATATAGTAAAAGCTGTAACTAAAGTAACTGGTTATTGGAAAATATACTATGCAAAAAGAAAGAAACACAAAAGTGATTATAGATGTATATTTTATATAACATATATAATCAACAGATGGTAATCGACTGTTCAAAATTTGCACACACCATTGTCATTGACCCAGGTTCCAAATTGCACACATGGAACAGTAAATTTCACATGTTTATTGACCACATTTGTTATCACCCGTTTGTTTACCTGAATTCACTGATGGGATACTATGTAGTTATTTATAGTCCATTCATTATATGATGTTGACCGATAGCTTCACTCTTTCAAGTCGTGTATGCATTCATCAACAAAAATAATGCATGTCAGTTTGGCTGCAGCTTGTTATTGCATATCCTTTGGTATGGTGTACCGCTTATCATGCCTCAATCCTCCGATATGAGGCGAGGTGGGCAGTGAGAATAGCACCAAACACAAATCAAACTAGTCGAAATTATAGTTTATATTAAGCAAATATTGATTCCGCAAAGAAAACAATTATCCATATTTCAGTACATTAGTGGCATAAAATAGGGACAATACCAGGATGGTGACAAAAGTGGTGGACTTGCAGTTCAAGCGCAATTTTGCGTTTTAGTTAGCTGTGAACTGTTGATATTATATAATCTACAAAAAACTAAACTATTCAGAAAGAGAAATGGCGTAAACATGATATTGCTAAATAATCTGGCATGTCAACTTCATCATGTTCATGATCTTGAACTTCTGACAAGTACTCTATACATCACAGCCAAGGATAAGTTATTTTGGCTTCAGCATAATTACACACACAAAGTGTAAAACATACCTGCAGCTGCAATCAGTTGCTTGTCTGGTGTAATTTCCAATGCATTTACTTGCTGAGAATGATGTAAGGGAAAATAAAATACAGCATAACTAACCATTTGCTAACAGAAAAACTATGAGGATCGAAAGAGAGATCATGCAGTGAAGAACCAGCCACAGACGAAGCCTAATAACTAGCTATTTTCCTGAACCCAGTAAGCTGCAGTCTTGCTTTAATATGTTTTTGGCTGAAACCTTTACATGTACTGAGGATGCTCCTTGTAAAATATATTTGCACAAGGCCTATGTCATATGTTGGAACCTATTGTCTCAACATTTTGCTCCGCTAATAATTAAGTCATTACAAATTTATCAACATGACAATTAACATGTTTAAATAAGCTTAGAAATGCATGATCATTGATCTTTACATTTTGACATTGTCATGTTAACTTGAGTCTAATTACGTCTAAATTAGAATATTTTGACAGGATACTGAATCTGGGTGTTGCACAGTGCGGTTACAAATGCCACTGTATGCCTGCCAGAATCGAATAGTATGGTCATAACCAGCTGTCGCTAGAATGACAGGATCTCCTCCATTACTTGAAATGCTCATGGTGCCAAGTCAATGGCTAAAAGAGTGCAAGAACAAGAATCAAATTTTCCAAAGTCACTCTTAGTGTCGAACTGATTTACCGGAAGTAATCACCGGAAACAGGTAACCTCATCCCAGCAGTAAAACATACGAACCCTTTTAATTGGTTGAAATACTTTTAAACATTCGCAAAAGTAGAACTAATTACCTTCATTCAAACATTTATAATTTGTTTATCTGGCCAAGGAATGCATTTTTTGTAAATTATCTATATATGTTTTTAAATATATCACACAGATGCAACATCAATACAAATGTGAAGTTATTCTGTCTATTTTACTAACGAAATACAATGCAGATGCTATGGCACTAAAATACGTTGTCATCTAACTAGCATTTACACATTTATAGAATATCAACATGGCCTCCCAATTCAGTGGAGCACTTCAGCTAACTGACTTAGACGATTTCATAACCCCATCACAGGTTGTTGACAGTCATATTTAGTTTGTAAAATATATGTGTATATGCGTGTTTAATATATTAATATCTTAACAATCGATAGAATGGAAGTTGGAGGCTTATGTCACCAGAAATCATGCTTTAGTGTTAGCCTATACCAGCTGATTACCATCAGACAACAACTTCGCTAAAGTTGCCAGTCGAACAATTTGGATAAGCCTGTTTCGTGGGAAAATCGAGAAATCTTTTCCAATGTTTTGGAGTAATCTAAATAACTAAAGTAACAAATATTTTCGATACTCTAAATTTTCAAAGATAAAAAAATATGATCCCAATTGTCTTTTTATTTGGAATTCCAAAAAGTGAAATGTTTTTGTTGGCATTAAGTTCATTGTGTTGGTCAATTTAGTCGAGAAAATACATGAAATATCTGTTAAAGAGCATGATTTCTTATGTTAACAGTGCCTAGTTTACTTATCTACATTTTCGACTTCTGTCAGAGAAAGCTCTGTTGTCATGAGGTTTTTGTCATGACCAGAGATTACATATGTAATGTATCTAGGAGCTTGCAGGGGATGTAGCTAAACATGATAAAAAAAATTATGTGGTAGGCCTAATGTGCTACTTTGAAGTTTGATCGATGAATATTTGAAACTCTATTGAACTGAGGTAATTGGTTGAAAGAGTGTCACATTTTGTATTTTTTTTGTTTTCACTCTTAAAGGGGCACTGATCTAACGCAATTCCCTGGGACTGGTTGTTGCCTTTGTTATTGTTTTTCCCCAGTGAATACCCGGATGTATAGCAGAAATCTAGACTAGTTCGCGACCTCTGCTGCGCCATTCGTAAGCGCATTAGTCACTTTATGGGTAGTAATAAGGGCGTATGGTCACATTGATCAACAAAATGAAATACAGTTTTCGAGATAATAAGGAAATGTAGGTATCTTTGTGAGTATCATCGGTAATGGTGACGAAGTTTTGATAAGTCACTTGCTTGGTAATTTTGCGATTTTCGTTTACACTATTTTGACTTGCAACACAAAGTAAATATTTCACCTGAGCATATGCTATTTTTATAGTGTGTATTTTTTTTACTGTCAAATGTGTAACAAATTTATTAAACGTCTAAATATTCAGTTATTTTACAAAGTGACGGAAAGACATTTCCATCTGTATTATTATGACAACGAATTCCAAACATTTTGATGTTTAATGTCATCACCAAGAGACTGAAAATGTAACGTTGAAAAGTACATTTCTAAGTTGTTTGGCTTTTAATCCTACATAATAATCTGTTGTGATGTTTGTAGGCCCTTTTGATCGTCTTGATCAATCTGGACAGATTTTTTAGTCAAAATGACTGAAATATTTACACATTTTATAAATTGCCTGAGAGAATCACATTTTACAAATTGACGGTAATATATACACGCTTACAAAGGAAAAGACCTGTGACAACAACGTCTATCGCGCATTGAAGAATTTCCCAACCAAGACGTAGAGAAACAAGAAAGAATCGGTTCAAATGAAGGAAAACAAAATGCAGATATTATAACCCGTGTTCGTTTCTCAACTGATCGCTTGGATTGTTTCAGGTGTTTTACATAGGTATCAAGTCTCAATGGTCGGCTGAGAAAGCCCACGTGACAACTATTTTCATAGCGTCCACGGTTCCTAAAAATTCCATTGAGTGATAGATAACAATGATCAATCAATCAACGTATTATCAGTTAACCCTTTGAACAAAGTATGTTGTTTTTACATCGGCACTTCGCGCCATGATATGAGTGTATTCCCTTTGTTTTAGTAAACCTAGACATGTAAACACTCACTCTTGACATATCCACTGTGCAAGATAACAGTGATTAATCAATCAACATATTTTCTGTTAATCGTTTGATGACTAGGAACGATCCGTTGATTTACAAAAAAAAGTAAATCAACTGATCATTCATCTCTTGCTGGGCTGCCACGTGCATATTACATAACACACATTTCACCTCACTTCAAACCTGGATTTAGATTGAATAATTACCCCAGACACAATAAATGCCAAATGGGAACCTTTGTCAGGTAATATAAGTGGTGCTACCACTAACTGTACCTGTAATAAATTCATTAACTGAGCATCAAGTGAATGACAACAAATACACAAGTGTAGGGTTATACGAGAAAACGTGGATGACAACAAGGGAGTAGTAATCGTATTATCGACGCAAGCCGAAATCCGAAAAAGGTTTCACTGCATGGATATTTTTTTTAGTATTAAACTATAACCATCTGGGGTATTTCCAAATGACGACATCCGATGAGCTCCCTTGTTTTTTTTGTCTGTTTGTTTAGGCTGCGTAAAACAAATATTGCCTCCAGCCTCCAAGTTTATTTAGCTGTCCTTGCAGACGGTACCCCAGTCTCTGGTCACGCTCAGTTGCGTTGCGTATCATCCGGGTACTCACGGGGGGAAAACAATAACAAAGGCAACAACCAGTCCGTTAGATCAGTGCCCCTTTAACATGTCTAATGAGTCAAATTCATTGTCTGTTTCAGGAATGCATAAAGCCAGTCAAAGTGGAAAGAAAAGTAGGCAAAGTTGGGAAAATAAGGATAGGTGATGATGGAAGTTATTCATCAATCACTGACGTAAGTATTACTGACTTTCATAGAAAACATAACAGTCTGTGCCATACTTTTTCAGTTTGATAGGCAGAACATGTCTTTTTACATCATTTTCAGTACATTGAAGTGTAAGTGTATGGTCAGTTATTAGCTGGTAAGACAGAAAGAAACTTGACTTGTCACTTTGGACTAGTGGCTCTAGTCGTAGGCTGCCATAAGATTATTTGAAAGAGCTGCAAGTCTAAGTTTTAAAAGGGAAGCAACACTCCAAATTTGAAAGTCTTGAAATATGGATGGGTATTTTCTTTGTGGATTCAAAATCTATGTTTTCGGTAACTCTGCTGATCATTCCTCTCTTGCTGCGGTGCCACATGCATATTACATAAACTGTAATACATTTATCACATCAGACCTGGATATATAACCCAATCGTAGATTAAATAATTATCCCAGACACAATGCGAACAACTGAGTGCTTTATTACCTTGACACCCTCATAGGCAGTGGTGAACGTTATTTAAATATTTTTGCAGACTTTGTTAGGTAATCTGAGTAGTTCTACCACTAATTATACCTGTAATAAAGTCATTAACTGAGCATCAAGTGAATGACAATAAATACACAGGTGGAGAATTATACCATTAAATATGGATGACAAGAAGGGAATGGTAAATGTTATATTATATGCAATTTGCCTGAAAAATAAGGGTCGTTACTGTTGTCTTTGAACTGAATTTCATTGTTGCAAAAATAATATGTACACATATTTTCTGTATACCAAACTACATAGTTGTACATAGACATTTACACACGTAAATAAATTTGCAAGGTGAAAGGTTATCAGCGTTAGAAATTGGGACTAGTCCTGTAGTCCTTACCAAACTGCCCAATAGTAAAGGTATCCTAAGGACTAGTAGAAATTGGCCCGTTTTAAGGGTTTTGCTATATGTTATCATTATAAGGACTAGTGGACAAAAACTGTTAGTTTCTAACCCTGGTTATAGTAAATCATCATCCACTCAAGTGCGAGTATTCAAGGGGATTTATCTTCGATGTCAGCAAGGTTTTCCAGTTGGTCCCTCACTGGTCAGAAACTCAGTTTGTTGGGTCGCTGATGTTAATTGGCTTCTGGAGATTACACAGGCTAATTAAACTGGTGCTGGCTGGACGACTGAAAGTTTTAGTGTTGTTACCCTTTAAATAGCATCCTTCATGCAGGGATTTTCAATGCATAGAACAATCCCTGACCATGGTAAATTGTGTGCGTGTGTTTTACATATTTATAGTTCAATTATCATGTGCATGTAAATAAAATGTTTAGGACATTATTTAGGTTTGGCAATGTTTGTAAAGTAGCTAGTATGGTTAATAGATTCAATTATCAAAAGTAAAAAATAACCTTATTCATTCCACATTTTCATTTCAAGGATGGTGTAGAAATGAAACTGGAGAAAGCGAAGATAACCCTCAATGATTGTCTTGCCTGCAGTGGCTGCATCACTTCTGCAGAAAGTGTTCTGATCACACAACAGAGCCAAGAAGAGCTTTTCCGTATACTTCAGCAGAACAACACACTACAGGAACAGGTAAGTTTCAGCAGAAATGTTGGAACATCATATTTGACTCAGATCAGCATTCAATAGTGTTGACTCACAATTCATTTTAGACTGCCTGCATGGTCAACTGGTAGAGCGTCCACCTTGAAAGCGTAATGTCAAGGGTTCAATCATACTTAAAGACGTTAAAAGATGGTGCTTGTTGTAACCCTGCCTGCCGCTCAGCATTAAGGTACTAAAACAAGGACTGGTTGGCTCAGAGTCAGTATACTGTGTCTGAGTGGGGTATTCATGTTAAACTGCAGTATGGTAGCTCAGTGGGCTAGCACTATGAAATCGGTATCGACTAGTACAAGCAGACACACACACATGCATGCACGTCGCTAGCAAACATAAGCACACAAATCTTGAACACGATGTTAAACCCCATTTTACGCAGCTATTTCTACATAACAGCTATATTGTTCAGGAATAAAGCGATAAATCTTCTATTGTAAACTGATCATGTTAAGGTGCAACTTATTTTTTGGCTGAATCTGTTTAAGGAGTAACAGTACCAATTTATTGGCAATTTAATTGCAATAGCAATAAACATGTAACCATTTCTTCCTCAGGGCAAGGTCGAAGATGTGAAGACCATTGTTGTGTCCGTGTGCCCCCAGGCCAGAGCATCCTTGGCAGCTAGATACAAGCTAAATATGCAGGAAACTGCTGTAAAACTCACAGGTTTCTTCAAAGGCATAGGTACATATTGCATGGTATATTAATGTATATAAATTTTGATGATGTAAATGAACAGTAGATTACGGTTCAATATAAGATGTGTTAGAGCACCATGTCTTTGCATGTATCCTACTCAAAGTCACATAAATGTGCTTCCTCATCAGATTTCAATATGGCCAACACAGTAGCCATCTTGGACCATTACTTAGTTGGTTGTGGGTGATGGGGTAGTCTTGTGGTTAAAGCATTTGCTCATCATGGGTGTTTAATATGTGAAGCCCATATTTTATGTCTCCAACCAAGAAATATTGCTAAAAACAGTGTAAAACCATACTTTTATTCACTCACTCACTTAGCTGGTTATGCAAATGTGTATAACTTGTATTTGGGGTCGGTTGGGTAGCCTGGTGGTTAAAGCGTTCGCTTGTCACACCAAAGACCTGGGTTCAATTCCCAACATGGGTACAATGTGTGAAGCCCATTTCTGGTGTCCCCTGCCATGATATTGCTGGAATATTGCTAAAAGCAGCGTAAAACCATACTCACTCACTCACTATAAGTTGTATTTTGTAGGTCTGAGCATTAATGTAACATGTTTTTCAGTATTTTGGTACCATTTTGACCTTTGAAATGTTTGTTCTTTTAACATGGTTAAGTCTAGGAATTTCAGCAGATTTCTGAATTGGTACAAAGAGGTATGACAGTTTACATTACGTACAAGGAATACAAATATTATGTAAAGTTAAACATTTCACATCATCCATCCAGAGTAACAAAGCAAATAATGGCTTGCTAATTTTATACATTGAGATGATATGTCTGGTTATTTGTCAGGTGTTCACCATGTGTTTGATACCTCCTTCTCACGGAACTTCAGCCTGATTGAAAGCTGCCATGAGTTTATAAGACGGTACAAGGAGTCTGAACTGAACAAGAAGGCAGTCCCGATGTTAGCATCTGCATGTCCTGGTGAGAAGGTTTTAGAGGGACCCCAGTAAAGATTGATTCATTTGCTGTGTATCATCATGATAATAGGGGCACGGGTCTAAGGCACCGCAATTTGCTGTGCAGAGTTGCATCCCTTAGTCATGACAGAAACCTATCATCGTGGGTTCAAATCCCGGTTTGCCCCAGCTATGTTTCTAGGTTTGTCAGCACCATGCCTGTGCCCGTGGTAAATGTCTAAGACCTGCATCACTTAGGGCTTTCCTTACACATAAAGTTGACACACCTTGATATAAATGGAATACTGTTCAAGGTGGTGCTAAACCCAACTCACTCATCATGCTCATTATGTTAACTTGATTTACGACACATGTATTTTACTGAAACATTTATTGATTTATTGAATATAAATAGATAAAAAAGTTCCATATTTTAGTGACAACTTAAGGGACGATCTCTTGGTGTAACAGCTTCTGTAGTGATTAGATAGCCTTGATCAAGTTCCTGAGCCTTCTCTACATACTTCAGGTTGTATTGTAATTTGTACTGCAATCAGTGACAGAAGCTTAATAAGGGACTGCTTGTAGCTGTACATAGACTGTTGTACTGCATTTAGTAATACTGCTAAAGCATGAGGTGAAGAAAAAAGCCATTTCTTTAAATTTATGTCAAGACTTTCTCGCACGCAATTGCATCCCTCAGGCATGCCAGAAATATCTGATCATGGGTTCGAATTACAGATTCACCCTGATTTTGCTTCTTACTTTGTCAGCACCATACCCGTGCTCGTGGGTTTCACCAAAGAAGAATGTCTAAGACCTGCATCACTTTAGTTTTGTTTGTTTGTTTGTTGTTTAACATCGCACTCAGCAATAATCCAGCTATATGATGGCGGTCTGTAAATTAATCGAGTCTAGACAAGACAATCCAGTGATTGACATCATGAGCATCGACCCATGCAATTGAGATCGATGACATGCATCAGCCAAGGTAGCGAGCCTGACCACCTGATCCAGTTAGTCGCCTTTTACGGGAAGCATGGGTTGCATCACTTTAGTCTTTCCTCACACATGAAGCTGACATGCCATGACGTAACTGGCAACTGTTCAAAGCGGCGTTAACCCAAACTCACTCTTTTTAATTGTAGGCTGGATCTGTTATGCTGAGAAGACACATGGCTCCTACATCCTTCCATACATCAGCTCCACCAAGTCACCTCAACAGATCATGGGGTCACTGGTCAAAGACTACTTTGCCTCAATGCATAACTTGCGCCCAGACAAGATCTATCATGTGACGGTGATGCCATGTTTTGATAAGAAGCTGGAGGCATCCCGTTCTGACTTCTACAGTGACATGTATCAGACCCGCGACGTTGACTGTGTCATCACGTCAGGGGAGGTGGAGAAGATGCTGGAGAAGGAAGGAGTAGCACTGTCAGATGTAGAGGGCCAGCCGATCGATACACTGTAAGCCCCAGTTGCCCCACCAGACAATGGGGCCAAATTAATGATACAGATGTGAACCTTTCTTTCTTTATGCATTATATGGATTCTGAAAATTTCAAATCATTCAGAATACACATTAAAAAATAGCAACTGATTATAATTGATAATTAAACAAACTGATTGACCAAAGTTGAATGGTCAGAACAAACTGTTCATGACTAAGTTTGATTATCAAATCCCAATAATTTCTAACATGCGGTCACTTTTATGTCTTTTTCCCCAATTTGTTCATGGGTTTAAAATCTTTTTCAATGTAAACTTATGACTGAATTTCACTTGATATTTCAGTGGTGGTATTCACATGAAATTCATTATGTTGTCGTCCTTTTCCCCCAAAAGGATGCAGTGAATACTTCTGTAATGATTTAGCTTGATAACATTTCAACATGTACATGTTCAATATTTTTGTTTCACATGAACCAGTATCACATGTTTGCTGCCTTTGATACAGATGAGCATTCCAGTGTTTTACTTCTCAGGCTCAGCAACAGCCTGGGTGAGGAGCTGGCAAGTCATCGTGGAGGGGGTTCTGGGGGCTATCTGGAGATGGTTGTGAGGCACGCAGCCCGGGAACTTGGCAACGAGGAGCTCCAGCAAGTGGAGTACAAGGTGCTCAGGTAGGTGGAGTACAAGGTGTTCGGGTAGGTGGAGTACAAGGTGTTCGGGTAGGTGGGGTACAAGGTGTTCGGGTAGGTGGGGTACAAGGTGTTCGGGTAGGTGGAGTACAAGGTGTTCGGGTAGGTGGAGTACAAGGTGTTCGGGTAGGTGGAGTACAAGGTGTTCGGGTAGGTGGAGTACAAGGTGTTCGGGTAGGTGGGGTACAAGGTGTTCGGGTAGGTGGGGTACAAGGTGTTCGGGTAGGTGGAGTACAAGGTGTTCGGGTAGGTGGAGTACAAGGTGTTCGGGTAGGTGGGGTACAAGGTGTTCGGGTAGGTGGGGTACAGGGTGTTCGGGTAGGTGGGGTACAGGGTGTTCGGGTAGGTGGAGTACAAGGTGTTCGGATAGGTGGGGTACAAGGTGCTCAGGTAGGTTGAGTACAAGGTGTTCGGGTAGGTGGAGTACAAGGTGTTCGGGTAGGTGGAGTACAGGTTACACACAACCAAATGTTTTCCCATAGACTTCTATAGTAACGTTATGATTTTTTTTTAGATAACTAAGCATTCAACAGCTATTACCTGTATGTGTGTGCACAGTTTGGCCTTAGAGCAGCAATAAAAAAAATAAAAATGACTAGCTTAGTCAGCTCCTTTTCCGAGTACCGGAAGCTAAACACACCACCCCCAGTTTCGCACCAAATGTCACCTACTTGAAAATAGCTGTGGTCACATTCAGCATAAGTCATCATGTTGAAAAAGACAGTACTAAATATAGAAAAACATGGTCAGTTTTAATAACTGGATGGATGTTCATTTGAAAGACATAAAAATCTTACAGAATATGCTCAAATCACAGCCTGCAGATATCTCTCGATCTACACTGAAGGCTCCCTACAAAAACCGCACTGTCCAAACTGGTTTTGATTTGGTGTAGTAGAACCTACAAGGTGTTCGGGTAGGTGGAGTACAAGGTGTACGGGTAGGTGGGGTACAAGGTGTTCAGTTAGGTGGAGTACAAGGTGCTCAGGTAGGTGGAGTACAAGGTGTTCGGGTAGGTGGAGTACAAGGTGTTCGGGTAGGTGGGGTACAAGGTGTTCGGGTAGGTGGGGTACAAGGTGCTCAGGTAGGTGGAGTACAAGGTGTTCGGGTAGGTGGGGTACAAGGTGTTCGGGTAGGTGGGGTACAAGGTGTTCGGGTAGGTGGAGTACAAGGTGTTCGGGTAGGTGGGGTACAGGGTGTTCGGGTAGGTGGAGTACAAGGTGTTCGGGTAGGTGGAGTACAAGGTGTTCGGGTAGGTGGAGTACAAGGTGCTCAGGTAGGTGGGGTACAGGGTGTTCGGGTAGGTGGAGTACAAGGTGTTCGGGTAGGTGGGGTACAGGGTGTTCGGGTAGGTGGGGTACAGGGTGTTCGGGTAGGTGGAGTACAAGGTGTTCGGGTAGGTGGAGTACAAGGTGCTCAGGTAGGTGGGGTACAGGGTGTTCGGGTAGGTGGAGTACAAGGTGTTCGGGTAGGTGGGGTACAGGGTGTTCGGGTAGGTGGGGTACAAGGTGTTTGGGTAGGTGGAGTACAAGGTGTACGGCTAGGTGGAGTACAAGGTGTTCGGGTAGGTGGAGTACAAGGTGTTCGGGTAGGTGGGGTACAGGGTGTTCGGGTAGGTGGGGTACAGGGTGTTCGGGTAGGTGGGGTACAAGGTGTTTGGGTAGGTGGAGTACAAGGTGTACGGGTAGGTGGAGTACAAGGTGTTCGGGTAGGTGGGGTACAGGGTGTTCGGGTAGGTGGGGTACAGGGTGTTCGGGTAGGTGGGGTACAGGGTGTTCGGGTAGGTGGGGTACAAGGTGTTTGGGTAGGTGGAGTACAAGGTGTACGGCTAGGTGGAGTACAAGGTGTTCGGGTAGGTGGAGTACAAGGTGTTCGGGTAGGTGGGGTACAGGGTGTTCGGGTAGGTGGGGTACAGGGTGTTCGGGTAGGTGGGGTACAAGGTGTTTGGGTAGGTGGAGTACAAGGTGTACGGGTAGGTGGAGTACAAGGTGTTCGGGTAGGTGGGGTACAGGGTGTTCGGGTAGGTGGGGTACAAGGTGTTTGGGTAGGTGGAGTACAAGGTGTTCGGGTAGGTGGAGTACCAGGTGTTCGGGTAGGTGGAGTACCAGGTGTTCGGGTAGGAGGGGTACAAGGTGCTCAGGTAGGTGGGGTACAAGGTGTTCGGGTAGGTGGGGTACTATTCCCATGAACAATATCAACCTGGCAATTAATCGTGTACATGACCTTAGATCATCGTTTATGATCTCTGTATTTAACCGTATATTGTATTTTTCTTGCTCTCCTTTTAGGAATCAGGACTTTCAAGAAGTAGTGTTACAGGTACCAGACAAGCCACCACTGAAGATGGCCTTGGCATATGGGTTCAGGAACATTCAGAATATTGTACAGAAAGTGAAGAGAGGGAAATGTCCATATCATTTTGTGGAGATCATGGCATGTCCATCAGGGTGCACTAATGGTGGTGGACAGATCAAACAAGAGGGTGACAATGCCAAAGAAAGCCTAAACAAAGTCAATGAACTCTACAACTCAGAAAAGACTATTGATCCTTTCTGTGAGGAGAGTGTAAATAAGCTGTACACAGAATGGTTGGGCGGTAGGGACACTGAGAAAGCCAGACATACGTTACATACCAAGTATCATGAGGTGGAGAAAATGACGAATGCTTTGGCAATCAAATGGTGACATGACACAGGTTTTGATTCTGGGCATTTTAAGTCCTACCATCATATTCTTGTATGCCTAGTCTTTCATTTACATCAGTGCTGTCTAGGGCTGGGACAGGTAACTCGGGCATTCAGGTTGGCTGAGTCCTGAGTAGGACCCAGGTACACACAGGACTACCCGCACCATTGGTTAGTCACGTGATATATTGTTTCATGAAAATAACAATAAAACACTATGGTTATACTACGAGTTGCTTATCTTCAGATTCTTTCTGACTTTCATCCAAATCTTCAGTCAAGTTTAGTGTACATGTATGATGAGATCATTATATATGTGCATCTAAATAGTTTTAGCAAGGGCTGCAGTAAAACAGTTCCCAATCAGAATTTTCTTCCCAACTCTTGAGCCCTACAATTAGTACCCAGGTACGGTCAGATACCAGGGTACTAAGTTTGGACTTGTCGCAGCCCTAGTGCAGTCTGTCAAAACTTATAGGCACTGGGGTATCCTAGTAGCTTTTGTAAATGGTTGTTGTGTTACGATGAAGACTTGGGTTTATCTCATGGGTAGAAGTTGTGAAGTGGAGTCCAGGTGTTTATATAAATCAATATTGCTGCTGTCGTTTCATGGATCTGAAGCCAATTCACTCACTCACTCACATACCATCTCTACACACACTTGTTATTAATCAGAGTTATAGCTATTTATTGATGATTATGAAGTATGTATTTCATTGTGAAAATACAGTTTTTACTCAAATAAGTTTTCATATTGTTTTTCTCTGCATGCAACTTGTTCCTTAGTATATAAGTCACCTTATGAATGAGCTAATTTAACGTCCATGGCAAAGGTCAGATAAACCTTTATGGCTCTCTGCTGATCAGCGGAGTTTGTGCACGAAGCCTTTGAGAATGACAACCTTGTCCAAGGCAGATAAATATTAATAATGCTATATTATATTGGAGAGTGAAACTGTCACTCCAAAACAAAACAGAACTTAGACCACATTTCATGTTTATTGTCTCCATTTCATTTCACACACTTATAGTCCTGAATATATTGAATCCACTGTGAGCTGTGCTTAGGATAACTCCAGGCATTTGCGGGTGCCAGTGAATCTCCTTAATGTCCGTCTGACCTTGGTGAATGAACAACAACTGAGGGGGCACATCCGGCTCCCCCGGCTCCCCCGGCTCCCCCGGCTCTCCTCCTGTCGTCCCTGCAACTTCCTTGTCACGCTCCACACTCAAGTCCCACAACGACACCTGGTCATCCGACCCTGACGCAGCAAACACAGAACTGTCTTTTGGATGCCACTCGACTGACGTGATTGGTGCCGAATGGTGTTTGAATTTTGCAGCTGCTTTACTTTCCTGCATTGCAATGATGACACAATTATGTTCCTTTATGTAGTCAGAACCGACATGGATATCATAGATACATTTCAGACAAGATAGTATTATCAGGGTCCATCAAAACACTTATTTGTTGTTATGTCCTTGAAGTTCTCGCTAACGGGCAAATAAGAGATTTACTATGTGACCATACTAACAAATAAGGAAATGCAAATTAATAGCTACAAACTAGGCTTTCTTTGTTTAGTTACTGATCTTGCAAATACTCCTATGAAGCATCTTTACATTACAAAACAAGTATTATTGACAAAGGCAATAATTAACTGTCAGATCTTATTGATCAAAACACCTTTGAACATGACTTATTATCAACTCTATGATAAAACGTATTGTTGCTGCAACACTTAAAATGAAACCGTTGAATTGATAACAGACAGATGTATGATACAAGGATACAAACCTGAATCTGTCGAAGATCCCAGACCTTGATCATCCCATCATCTCCACCAGACGCAATGAAGGGCTCGTGCTGGTTCCAGTGGATCACATTGACGTCCCGATCATGGGCATCTGTAACTGTCATCATGCAAGCCTTTCCCGGAGCGGCCCGGGCGTCCCACACTCGGATTGTTCGATCAACAGAACAGGAGGCGAACACCTGGAAAACAATGCATGCAATGTCCATCAGATACAGTCAAACCCTGTCTGCTGAATCCCTCGTTTAAAGCCACACTCGGCAGCAGGTTGAACACAATCTGGACCAGACAAACTACAGTGTTTACAAATATATGTCTACAAAATCAAAATAAAAGATCTTAATGGAGCCCAGAACAATCCTTAATGTCAGGGACTATCGAAATCTGCAAAGCTCTTATTTGTTTAATTTTCTGTAATCCTGTCAATGTCAACTCTCATTTCTGTTTACATGTCACTGCTAGTCTTTTTTCTGACCACCTCCCTTGATGTCCCTCCTCTCTGCTTTTCTTTTGTTTTCCAGCTCTTTGTATATAAATGATGCAATTTCAAATTTTAGTGACTTTCCACTTCCAGTTTATGTATAAAATAACAGATATTTTCCTTTCAAGTACAATACAATAACTCTTTTCTGATTCTGACGGATCTTTATATTAAACTTAAAAAGTGCAGTCAGAATTGCTCTTTATATCTTACTGGATTCCATTGCAAATATATCTGTGAATGTTTAATGCAGGGACGCTTCCTCTTCACAAAGCCCAAACCCAATATATTGTTTAATCGGAAACTCACAGTTGGCATTCATTAAATTTAGACAAGGGAGAGAGGGTTCCAGAGGTGTCCGTGGGCGTCAACCACATCAGCTGTAAACACCAGTGGACAGTACAAGATTAACTGATTAAAAACAAGCCAGAATCCTGCTTGTGAGCCCTGCAGATTTGGACAGACCCTAGACCTGAGGCAATCTGAACTTGAGTAGGACTTTTTTTCTGAAATCTTTCTCTATGGTCTGGGAGACAGACAAATGATGCGGGGTACAAACACACATGATCAACCCAGTCACTAAGCCTGACCACCCCATCAGTTTAGTTGCCTTCGAGGACAAGGTTGACCTGGGAACCTATTCCAACCCACAATCCCATGGGGCAGCTAAAATCTTATTCTGTTGAAATTTCCAGTGAAGTCCAGAAAAATAACATGGGTGTGGAGTTATGTCCCTTTGTATATGTCAACGTGCTGAACTGTATTACTGTGTAACCATCCAGTATGCTGACTTTCTGGACTTTCACTGTATAGAAACATTAGCTGCAACGAACCGAACTCCCTGAGTAGTCATTATCAACCTTTGATAAGGTCCCCGTTGTATCAAACTTTAATGATGCATTTAGGACTTTAAGTAGCCATGTGTGAATATTGGACACAACAAAGAACTTATTGGTTTTCTCGATATTACATGATCGTATGATATTTTGCAGGTCTCTTATTTACAAAACATTCATAAAAACAAATTTATAACAGCCCATGTTCATAAATAGCCTGTGCTTAGGCTCTGTGTAACACAATCAGGACAGTACAATGATTACTGCAATGAACTGTTTTGTGAGATACAATTAATCAAAATGTTTACAGCTTAAAGTGATAGTTATCAGTATTGTGAACAATGAAATGATTTTTATACTCCATTTGGGTTATTGAGCATCACTCTGTGCTAACAGTGCTTGTTCATGAAAGGTATTTGATCGTGTCTATTTTTACAAGATGATAGTTCCAGGCCTATACATGGACATTAAATAGCCACAAGTAATCCTCACATTATCTTCATTAGGTGACCACTGCACATCCTCAACAGATGCTGTATGGCCAATGAATGGTCGCTGGTCAACCAACCATTTCCCATCTTCCTGCGGGGTCCATAAGTGGATGTGTTTGTGACAGTCACCACTCAGCAAGCGACCTGTAATAAAGTGACGAAGTTAACAACAATAAGATTGAGGTGGTGTGTCATTGTGACAGAATAGTATTTGTTTTATCGCAGTATATCCGCTTAAAATATGGAGGGAAAGCCCAAGTAATACCAGTCAAGCGTTTTTGTTGTTTGACGCTAATGATGGTCACCTGTAAAAAATTAAGTCTGGGCCAGACAAATCAGTGATTGATATGCACAATGTCCCACACCATTTAGTACTCAGTGGGGCACGTCACCAAGCCTGATCAACCTATCCAATCAGTTGCTAGGACCTATTCCGGAAAGGCCAAAAGTTTGAAAAAGTGAATTAAATTATTAAACCATAAGAGGGAAGTAGTGAGTAATAGTTATAGTTATTACAGTAATTAAATAGTATTACATTGCATCACTGCTTGCTATCTGAAAATATGGTATATCAGTTTATCATTAATAAAAATTGCAAATACAACTACAATGTAATAAAGATCTCCCATTTCATTGGACAAATGTTTGAACTAAAGTTTCCCGTCAGCAGGATTAGAAATGAACCTTAGGCCCAAAAAAGAAATGTGTGTTTCCTATTTCAGACAATCCTAGGGGATTGGGGACATATATAGGGGACATAGGTTGTTTGAGGGGTTTGTTTATTCACTTTTGCCTATCTTTCAAAAAAAGCTAACTTTCAAATGTCAGTAAAAGACTACTTTCAAATGAAGATAATGGCTTGCTTATCTACACCAAATTTACACTTATGGCATAAAATATGGTCAAAACAGGGATGCTTATAAAAGATATGGTGCTACAAAAACATAAGAAAAAAGGTTTATGTTTGGGGGCTCCAGATCAGCGTTACCTGTGATTGTTGGAGACCAGTCGAGAGCAAAGCCTTCTGTTTGGTGACCAGTGAATGTGAAGAGGGGAGGTGGAGATTCTTGATTCCTTGTGTATGTTGCCATAACACCTGGATCATTCACCGCATTTAGTGGCCGACTCAAGTCCCAGATATGAACTTTACCAGTCTCTGACCAAGACGCTGCAATTGACTTCTGTCCAATATTGGTTGACTTAAAAAAATAAAAATGAAGCTACAGTAAAATTCAATCTCATTAAAATCAGATCTAAGTTCTCGATGCTGCTAAACAAAGTTCTGAGGACATCACATTAAGGGTCACGTCAGAACAAACTTTGACCGACCAATGAAATGACTAACAAGAAGTCGACATCAGCAAATTTAGAAAGCAGCTTTCTCGAGCTTTACGGCACTCGTTTCAAACTGGCGACTTTCATTTCAGACTATGCTTGAAAAATACACTGACACAGTTTTCGATAAAAATTATGTTAACTGAATAAACAAACATTCCTGTATGTCTGAAATATGGTTGAGATGGTATATCAGTGCTTTCCACATACTGTGCAATTCCTCCTGTGTTCAAATGTTTATCCAACGGAAGCAATAGATAGACGAGAATTTTGACAGAATCAGTCGTACTGGCCGTAACTGTCGTTCGGAATACCCCATGTTAACGTTTTCATGGTTGCATGATTAGAACACATTCCGACTGTCGCTTTCATGATCTGGTAAGCGACGCTTTGATTTGTGGGATGATAGGTCGTTCTGACGTGACCCATAATGGGATGTCCTCAGATCTTTGTTTAGCGATAGCGAGAACTAAGATCTGATTTTAATGAGATTACAGTAAAATTTGGATGACTCTTGTGCATTCTATAATACATTGGACAATCAAGGGTGTGTTAGTGTTTAATCAAAAACACATTTTGCAGTTATCAACTATGAAATTTAACAAGAAAGGTGAACTATTTCTTGGTAATGATATGCAAAAAACACAGGATATGTAAGAAAACAAATATTGATCTGGAACCATAAGTACATAACAGCATAACAATTCTGAGAATACAGTCATTGTTTCATAAACACAACTGTCCTCAAATACTTACCCGTATTCTGTTAACATTGCCACTGTGTTTCATTAGTACTGTCTCCAGCTCTGGTGTTTCTCCATCTTCCTCATCCTTCTCATCATCACTTTCTTCATCCTCTTCCTCTTCCTTTTCTTTCTGCGTTTTATGTAAATTACCCATCTTCATCACGATCACATGATTTGTGTGGCCTCTCTCTGACTGGGTCCCAGCAACACAGTAGCAAGTTAGAGGAAACGTTTCTCTGTCATCACCCAAGTCATCCCGCAAAATATCAAAACTTAAGCATGGTGCACCTGTAAACATACAGGAATCAAGAAACATTAAAAGTCATTAAAGTCATCACTCTTTCTTGATTGTCTTGTGAGTCTTTTCTAGAAGTGTCTTCACCATATCAACTACATTCAGTGACATAAACTGGGTCTGCATAAATAGTTGTGGCAAATAATATGAATGTCAAATCACAATATTGAAATAATATGTTTTCAGGCATGATAGCGTACGTTTAATGAGTTAGAGCAAGCTCTATTTTTGCTGCCTCTATTTTTCATTTGGGTTTTGATGAAAATAGAGTCATGACTGAATCAATATTTACACCATAATGTATTGGCTAAGATATTTAATGGGTACTGAATTTAACGAGTTTCTCTTGAAACATAGGGCCAATAACACGATTCATAAAACTGCAGGCACATATAAATATTACTAAAGGGATATAATTACCCATTTTCAAGACCTAATAATGGAAAATAAAATAGCCTATTTAGCCCGTGAACAAAAAATATCATTTTAATGTCATAGTGATATGAACCACCACAGAACATACAATCGACACGTGTTCCAAAGCGTGACCTTCATCCTACTGTACTGCGTGAGTCATGTAGGTTTTAACAGAGTTTTATTATGCACCTAATTTTGACCATAGCCTATAGCATGGATTTAAATGTAGTGATGTTGTGTGTTCGTGATCATATAATAAGGACTTAATTTTGATAGAACATGTTTTTTGGTTTATTCAATCAGTCTTCATATTTTTGTAACATTATTAAATACAAAAATAAGATATGACACATTTGGGCTGTTGTCGAAACGCCCTCATGTCATAACAGCCTCAAAGTCAAACGGCCACCAAAAAGTCAAAACAACCACAACAAAACAGTCATAACGGCCACACATAAAAAGTTAAAATACTACATGAATTTAATAATTAATGAATATCAAATGTGAGCTGGATGTGTACAGTATACATGTTAGATGTTATTATTACAATGTAATCTCTACCAGTAGAGGTTACATATTGCTTTAACCAATCTCATCAAATTACTTTTTATCTCTGTACTGACCAGTGTACCAATCTAGCTGTTGTGAAAATTCGAAATAAACTTTATCCTAATGATCAATCATTCAATCTTTATTCCGGGGGAGTGGGGTAGCCTGGTATTGGAAGCATTCGCTCGTCATGCCAAAGGCCCGGGTTCGATTCCCAACATTGGTACAATATGTGAAGCCTATTTCTGGTGTTTCCCGCCGTGATATTGCTTGAATATTGCTAAAAGCAGCATAAAACCATACTCATTCCCTCAATCAATAACTTTATTCCAAAACAGCACTCACAGTGGTACATGGCATGTAACAGATGATAGGGACACAGGCAGTTCTTAATTTTCATCATGTCAGGTTCATCCATTGACCAGCCCCTTGGATGAAAGTGTTTTATCACATGATAGTATTGTTGAATAAACTGGTTTCAGAGCTGACTTTCTACTGGAGAGAAGCCAGGGTTTACTCAAGGTTAGAAATTGGCACCAGTCCTGTATTCCTGGCCAAACTGCCCAATAGTAAAGGTATCATAAGGACGAGTAGAAATTTGCCATTTTTAAGGGATTTGCTATATGTTATCATTATAAGGACTAGTGGACTGAAACTGTTAGTTTCTACCGCTGGAACTTTACTGCATGCAGTACTTGTTTATCCAAACAAAACTTTGTCCACAATTATTAGATATATCAAGAATAAAATTTATCCACCAATGACTTTGAACGATATGGATTTTTTAGACGTTTTAGGTTATTATCATTGGTATTCGATATAATTTTATTCCAAGATGCAATGACAATAGAAATTGGCAATAAGGAAACCTTTCATTGTTTTTATTTGTATCACTCCATTCGTGATACGTATACAAATTATGCGACACATTAATTGTCTGTCGTCTATATTTTTACCTGTGGTTGTTTCGACATTTATAATTTTATTGATGGCCGTTGTAACTTTATTAGGTGGCCGTTTTGACTTTACCTTTTGAGACCCTCTTGACATGAGGCCGTTTTGACCTGCTCCCCAACAACTTTAAACGAAACATATACCAAGACGATGTAGAAATCAGGTGGTAATAACTAAAGGCTACATTGTATCCACGATATATTTTAATGACATATCATGATTGTCACTGACATACCAGTTTGAGCTTGGTGGTACATAACGTATGCCGATTCATCGCAGACTAATTCTTCGTCATCGTCCATTTCCTCGCCCGGAAGATAAACTTTTGGTTCACCGTCCCCTCCTTCGTCTTCTTGCATATCATCGTCATTTTCTTCTCGTACCTCTTCTTCCCCTTCCATGTTTACATCGTCCTCGTTATCCGACGCCATTGTGGAACATGTGCTTGTTAATCGACCTTCACCTTTTTGAGCGACCCTCAACTTTGACCCCATTTTGCACCCAATCAAAACAATAGAATCTCGCATCCATTCGATACACATAAACAATATGGCCGGCGTCGGCTAATGACACTGAAAGGTAAAACGTTTTACTCGAAAGTCTTATGCATGGGATTCTTGAAAGTTATAAATAATAAGTGTTACAATGCAGGATTATGTCATGTATCAGTTTCTATAAAACATGTCACTTTTACAGTGTGTACATTTCAGAAAAATAGTTAAACTTATAGTATCTCCTAATTTCGTTATGGCATGTTTGTTCATGACGAGGCGTTTGGCGTTATTTTGTACCACAAACAAATACACTTATAGCCTAAGAGAAATATATTCATGCCTGTGAATAAAGTCGATTGTAAACTTATTTTATGTAAATGACCCTATTCATTAGTGTTCTTGATGGATTTGGTTTTAATTTACCGTATGTTTTGCCTATTCCCGTGAGAGTGAAGAACATCTGCATCAAGTCAAAGAAAGGGTTTGAATATCTAAGAATTAAACTTTAATAGCCCTGTTTTGTTTTTTAATAGCATTACTTCCACGCACATTGAATTATTTAGTGATTATGGTGAAAACAAGATATTCTGTTACTCGTAATAAAGCAGGGGTGATCACTTCATGAATTTTTATGATTCACTTGAGTCCCCTGTAGTTTTTTAACCCTAGTGTCAACAAATTTCATCAGCTAAAACAAACTAGAATGTTAGAAACACACAACAGTCATGATAATATTGAAGAAAACACCATTTGGGCACGTTTCATTAGAAATAACCCTTTGGGAATAATGTATTAGATAAGGCCCTCAGCAACTTATGTTTGTCGTACTCAGTGACTTGGCTGAGTGTGTGTCATCATACCCCAAGTCACTGATTTGTCTAGTCCAGACTTGATAATATCCAGGCCGCTGAAAAGCAGCGTTAAGCAGAAAACAAACATTAGAATTAATTGTTTTTACTGATCATGCTGATGAAACCAACAAAAAGTTTTTGTTTCTGAAAAGTTTTGCAGGGTCATCAAAGTTAAGATGTTTAATGGTTGCCAGAGGACAGTATAATTTCTTATCATAAACTAAAATATCATTTCATGACTTTATCGTCGACATGTTTAATGAATGAATATATTTCTGAACGGCACAGACAAACTGACTATGATGATTAACAGATATCAACCCCTATTTACCATGATGACACATCGCATTGAAAGGCATCAGGTCAGCGTGATAGGTGTTGATGTATAAAGCCAAGTTCAAAATCATTCTAATGAGTACTATGAAAATAGATGTTTTCCCACATGACCCATAGAGCCAAGGTTAGTTAATGTCATATGATGCACCCTTGCCGAACTTGGCTGAAATTCGTGGGCTCAATCGTAGCACCACTAGTGGTTATTACGGGTTATGTCCCTTCTAAGCCTCTCATATGGACCAATCAGCTTCCATCACTTGCATTTGTTTCAAACAAAACGGTAGCGTCCAGTCAAGACGATCTGGTCGATAATCAAGATCTATGTTTGATAAAAAAGGGTCTTACATCGCAAAGTGCATCAAATCACGCAAGCACCTTTATTAAAAACATTAAAAGGTTTGGAAAATATCTGTTGACAACGATTTGGCGGTGCACATGCTTTGCAAATCCTGCAATCGACTGAAATCTGCGCGACAGTTTACGAACCAGATTTTGATTTCCTCGCGCGATTTTGATTGGACTATGCATAGACGCGTTAGTCCAGCCAAAATCTAACTCCATTATACCAGCCTAGTTCGGCAAGGGTGGAAACTGGACTTTTATAGTCAGTGAACTCTCTTGCCTCAGGAAGATGTATGATGCCTTGTCTGGTACCATCCACAAACTTTGTACATCTTCAACTTCTTTACTTTTACTATATGATTGATAAAGGTGTTTGTGAAAAGATTTGGGAGCCAAGACTCTTCTAGAAATTGTTGAAACTATTTTTTATAAAAATTTATAGACTTTCAACATAGATTTATTCACCATATTATTTTCATGAACATGATGAAGTCAGCACTGTTTAAGATTAAACTCACAGATGATGACGTCTGTATTTTTTGTGACAAAGAACAAGAAATCGTCATGCATTTAATTTTTTGCTGTCCACATGTACAAAAGTTCTGGACTGAACTGAACACATTCCTTGATGAGTCTGTGAGGAAATAGGTTTTCTTTTCACCACTTCTGCCAAATTGTTTGGAGTTGAACCAAAACATACCATAATTAATCATATAATCCTGGCATCAAAGAGATATATCTATACATCTACTATAAAAACACAAATTCCATGTCTTGGCCCATTTCTTGGAGGATATATTGAGGATTGAAAAACACATAGCAATAAATAATACCCTTTCCAATTTTAACAATAAGTGGCAAGAACTGATGAACAGATTATAATGTTTGAGTATATTGGGGCTGGGACGAGTCCAAATTTACTTCCCGGGTACCCGACCCCCTATTACCCGACCCTACCCGGGTACCCACTGCAAGTCTCAAGAGTTGGGAACAAAATGTCTGATTGATAATTGTTTTACCGCTGCCCTGGTTAGAACTATTTAGATACATGTATCAAACAATCAGATCATGCTTTTTCTCAAACATGTACAAGTCAAAAGGAATGTGTGCATCGTCAGAAAGAAATGTAAACATTAGAGACTTGTAGTGTAACCACTGAGCTATAGTGATTTTTTGGTCATTAAACAATATATCATGTGACTAACCACGGGTCCAGGTAGTCCTGTCGGTACCCGGGTCCTACTCAGGACCCACCCGACCAGAGTACCCGAGTTACCCGTCCCAGCCCTGGTACAAAACAACACCCCATCATGCTTTAACATAAAATATATTGCATTAAATCTTATGATGTCTACAATGTACAGTTGTACATGCCATGCATTTTCTGTATATGTAAAATATTGCTGGAATGAATGAAAAAACAGCATAAGAAACAAAAACACTTTGTACATTTTCAACCTTTTCACTTATACCATATGATTGATATAGGTGTTTGTGAACAAATTTGGGAGCAATGCTCTTCAAGAAAGTAAAATGCACTATGACCTTACTACCAGGCTACATCTTTGATGTTCTAAAGAACTATTTTTATCAAAAATAATATTCCTTCTTAGAGCATCTTCCTGAGGCAAGGGAGTTAACTGACTGTAAAAGTCCAGTTTCAATCGTAGTGTGAACAGTGGCTATTGCAGGTTATTTCCCTTCTACATCCCTCCTACTGACCAATCAGATTCCATCTCTCATATCACTTGCATTTGCTTCAAATAAGATGGCGGAGACCAGTCAAGATGATCAGATGATGATAATCAAGATCTATATTGTAATCAAACGGGTCTTACCTCGCGAAGTGCATCAAATCACGTGTGCACCTTGATTACAAACATGAAAGGATTTGAAAAATATCTGTTGATGCGGAATTGGCAATACACATGCTTATTAAAATCTGGCAGTCAACTGAAATCTGCACAGCAGCTAGCTGATAAACAGGATTTTAATTTCATTACACAATTTTGATTGGACTGTGTACAGACTCATTAGTCCAGCTAAATTATAACTTGATAATTCCAGCCTAGTTCGGCAAGGGTAGAAACTGGACTTATTTAGTCAGTTAGCTCCCTTGCCTTGGGAAGATGTCTTAGAGCTAAGGGGTACTGGTGATCCAGTCACTAAGGCTCTACAATTCGCAGCTCAGAGTTGCATCGCTAGAGTACCCAAGAAACCTCTCACACCTGTCAATACATATTGACGGTAATAGGTCTAATAGTCATGTGTATCTGTATAATTTTGTCAGGGTATGAAACAAGGCTGTGTAAAACTTGCATGAGGCAAAAGAGCCCATTATCCATGTATAAATTTTGTGCAATCTTCTGCCTGATATTGAAGCAATCGGTAGAGTAGACAGCAAGGCTAGGGTGCGTGCTGCACAAGAAATATCGCCAATGTAATTTTTGGGTCTGAGCACTAAGCTGGTTTCTCTCTGGCTATATGAAGCAAACCCTGGCTTGAATCATTGGTTAGAAGAGAGTGACTGCACCACAAACCGGCCTAATGTATTCATGGTTGATAGAGGAACATAATGCATACAAATGTGTGATGTATAGTTGAATTTTTTACTTTATTTTGTTAGGAATTGTTTTGTTGATGTCAACTTGGAAAAAGAATTGTTATGGATATAGAGGTTCATTCATATTTCATACTGGCTACACATATTGACATCACGACTCTTGGCATATGTCAGTGAATTGCAGTGGTTGTCTTTAACATACAAGGGGCGATTGATAAGTTCTAAGAAGTACTTCTTGGTCACTCAAAAAGTTGTTGACCGCTGTAATGATGTCATCATCTGACTGGAAATGAGTTCCAGCTAAATGCCTTTTCAACTGTGGGAACAGATGATAGTCCGATGGAGCCAAATCAGGTGAATAAGGTAGATGTTGGAGAAGTTCAAAGCCACACTCATGGATTTTGGCCATTGCTATCAGTGATGTGTGTGCTGGAGCATTGTCGTGATGATAAAGCACACCTTTCGTCAACTTTCCACGTCGCGTAACTTTGATTTTCTCTCTTAACTGTCTCAGAAGTTCCACATAGTAAGCCCCTGTAACAGTACGGCCTTTAGGAAGCCAGTCGACCATTATCACACCTTCAGAATCCCAAAACACGGATGCCATGACTTTCCCAGCTGAAGGCACAGACTTTGCTTTCTTTGGAGTAGGAGATGTGACATGTTTCCACTGTTTAGACTGTTGTTTTGATTCAGGTTCAAAGTGGTGGACCCATGTTTCGTCCATTGTAACAAATCGTTTGAGAAAGTTATCTGGATCACCTTCAAAAAGCTTGAGGTTCTCCCTTGAGAGATTCTCTCTTTGACGTTTCTGATCAGCTGTCAACAGTTTGGGGACCCATCGAGCAGAAACCTTGTGCATTCCTAGAATATCTGTCAGAATGAAATGCACTTGCTCCTGAGAGATGTCCACTAAGTTGGCTATCTGTCGCTGTGTCACTCGTCGGTCGTCCATGACTATGTCCAGGATTCGCTGTACCATTTCAGGTGTTGAAGACACAACAGGTGGACCAGGACTGGGTTCATCATCAGTGCTCGATCGCCCACGTTTAAACTCTGCCACCCATCTTTTCACTGTTGCATATGACGGGGCATCTTCCCCTAGTGTGGATAACATATCCTCATATATGGCATTGGGTGTTAAGCCTTTCTTGTAAAGGTATTTGATAACAGCTCGCTTTTCCTGTTTCTCCATTTTAAGTCATCTCATAACCCCCCTTGCAGTCAATAGCTTACCGGTATACTAAACTAAATAATGTGTCCAGTACAACAATCCTCCTGTGTATGTCACTGTACTTGATCAGTCTATCACCACCACAAAGGAATTCATCCGTACCACACTCCTTCAGAGGTAGGCTCACAACTTATCAATCACCCCTCGTATTGTTTTGTTGTTGTTAACTTGGAAAAATAAGATTATCAGTGCATAATATTGACACATTGTTATGGATATAAAGGTTCATCGATATCTCATACTTTGTCCACACAACACATTGACATCACAACTCTTGGCATGCGTCAGTGAGTTGCAGTGGGTGTGATTAACATATTGTTTGGTTCTTGTGATCTATTTTATTAATCAGTTTTTTGCAACATACTGTGGTTATTGTTCTTTTTATTAACACCAGATATTTTTTGCAAAGGGCTAGGTAATAAATGAAATTTTCTGGGATTTGTGTACCAGGGATTTATTTAAGGAACTTGATTTAACTTGCGCCAGGTACGTGTTGACATGAAAACCAAGTTGCACCAAACAAACCTATGTATTCATGTTCTCCCAACTTCTAAATGCCTATCAAAAACTTCAGGCAGCACCCTGGACCCACACATTTATCAAGTTGAAACATAAGTCGGTAAAAATTATTGGCGCATTGCTGTAAAATGTAATAGGAACATGTGCACATAATCTTGAAGTACCTCCAGTTGAAGACTTTGAGTCAAAGAAAGCGTAACAAATTACATGTAACACAGGGTTTAGTGATGTAGTATGATCAAAAAACTTTTGAGATATTGAATGTGTTCAAAGATTGACTTTGTGAGGACACATAAGGGTTCATCAAAGACAAATTTGAATTGTTATTTTACATGTTCTTGGTGCATGCATGAAAACAGAAATATGAGGTTACATTTTTCAATAATAGGTTTCACTTATGCATGTTTTACATTAGTAAATTGAGCCCGGTGGACCAATATCAAATAGGCTCAGGAAGGAAAACAAGAAAAATCTGAGTCTCCTTGTTATTATAAGGGAGAAGCTAGGATAAAACCATCCCAAGCATGATTCTTGGGAATCTTTTCAATGTGATATGTACCTGGCACCATACTTGAGAATGGTCCCAGCTTTGGCAAAGGCACCAGTGTTTGAACTTACAGTACTTTTTCATGCAGTGGATCAGTGAAATACATTTTCTTGTTTAAATATATTGAGTGTAGGTTGGCACACTATTCTAAATCACCATACTGTGCTGTGCAGAGTTGCATCCCTTGGTAGTGCCATGAAGTAGCTGAAAACAGCTGCCTGCCTGCCTGCATCCTGCGGTTGGTAACATTTCTGTTGGGATAGGTAAAATGTCAGCACTTGTTACTGTATTTGCTTTGACAATCAGTGTAGATTTACTTTATTAACAAAATCATTTCCGAGTCATGTTAACTTTGCTTGGTTTTTAGCTTCTGTGGTTTGAAGCATGCACCTGATTGGCTCATCTTGAGAAGCAATCACAGTAGTGTTTTGGCTCCACTGAAATGCTGCTATAATAGTCGCTGTATTTATTTTAAGCATATTGTTGCTGGGCCCATCGTTTGGGTGATTATTTCACGAACTCAAGCTTGTGTTTACAAATGCAGTTCTGCACCTTTCAAGAGTTACTTTTAGGAGTTGACAGACCTTCTCTCATAGTTGGATTAAAACGTATTCATACATTGTATGATCATGTCCAAGGTTCAAGTCCTCAAGCTGATAATGTTTCTAGGTTTGTCAGCACTACACCCGTACTCGTGGGTTTCCTCCAGTGGGTAAATGTCCAAGAGTTGCATGACAGCCTAACTTCCTTCCACATCAAGCTGATGCACCTTGATATAATTGAAATACTGTTCAAATTGAAGTGTCTTTACACCAAACTCACTCATTATATCCACCGTGATACTGCTGGAATATTGCTAAAAGCAGCGTAAAACTATACTCACTCACTCACTCATTATATATTAATGCAAATCTTTTGAATTGACAAGTCTGTACATGACTCTTAGAATCCTTTTCAGTAGATTTTAGTATTATTATAGATTCTTTTTAGTTGCACATATTAGACCAAACAGAATTTTAGTACTGATGGTGAAGAGCTATAGGACCATTTGAAAACAGAACCTTGTTGTGGCAGAGACTATTTCAGGGGTACATAGAGAGGCCCTTCAATTTCTCATGGGAGCAATCAATTACACCATAGCATTATATAATAGCACTTGAGGTTATTTACTTATGTCATAATGTGTGCTTCAGTAGGTTCTAAGTGTTATTGATATTGCAAGTAAAGGGAACAAAATGCATGAACCAGATGTCTTTGAGATACTATCTGTTTCAATTAGTAGTACTGATAGTTATTGTTAACTTGTACTATTGTTTTTCTTTGTATTTAAGTGAAAACAACAGTATGTAGTTGATGACATTAAGCAGACAATATGAAGCCGAAATAGTGATGGAAAATGTCAATATTCTGTTTGTTACATTTTTCAACCCCAATACCTCAGAATATTTGGGAAATGTTTTTCTGAAACATTTGTAAATTTAGATTAATACACAACAAACTGGTACAGAATATGTAATGAGTATGTGCTGGTTGAGCTAACAATGGCTGACAGAACACAGTATTGATGTTCAGGATGATATATTCTGACGTCAATGCCTTCCCACCTCATCCAATGATGAGACTCGTTCACACAAAACAGTGAAAACAGTCTTAGTTTATTATGGCAACCGGCACCACCAGTGCTTAATGCTTAACCACAAACATTCCCCAATTTTCGATATTGACATTTTTCAGTCGTGATATTTAGAGACATCCATGTTGTTTCCTATGCTTGCCACAGTTGTATAGCTTATTGATTAGAGCATAGCGCGGTTCTGTGTATAAGCTCGCTGCTTATTTTAATCAAGCATTCAATGTGTTTGCACAAAGCTGGGCAGACAGTCCTGTTTCTAGGCAGGAATGACTGTTTATCAATAAACTTTATCAAACAAATAGTTCCTCTTTCATCATAAACATAGTCCAGTATTATCCAATCCAAGGGGCAGTTTGCAGATGGTTGATACTTGATATATCATTGTAGAGTCTACGTCAAGTTAGTTATCTTTTTGATAACCGTGTACTTTGAATTTTGTGGTGTAGTTACTTCATTGAGCTCTGTGTTTGTCAGCTCAAGTTTAGGATTTGTGTGTATATATTCTTTGTTTTGTTTGACCAGTTCTCGTTATTGATGAAGTTCACAGCAATTTTGAGGACAGAACCGTGATCCATGGTCAAATTGAAAATGATGCAGACAAAGGAAAAGTAAGTATCATAGTTGCAGTACTTAGAAAGATAGGACATGTTGGCAGCCATATTTGGTTGTCTGCCAGATGGTATTGTTCACAGCAGCCATTATAATTGTTTGTCAATATGGACACAAAAGTGATCAGTCAATCGATCCTACTTAAATTCTTGTGCATGATGGTGAGGGGGAGATATATAGCTTGCTTTATAGATATTGAAATATATGTTTTTGATTTGTGAATATCCTATCAGCTCTTGTCCTAAAGGTCATGAAGTACTGATCCCATGTGATTAATGTTTGATTGTAAGTCATTGTATGAAACAAATTATACACCATTAAGTTTTTATGCTAAAAGAAATGTCATACAATATGGCACATTGTTCACAACTCATTTGAATGAAATTTTCATTACCTTTTAAGTGTTCTTTCAGTGTAAGACAGCAAGACCATTTTCCTATGTGTGTACTAGTTGAATTTTTTCATAGGTATTACTTAGAAGTTGATGGATGACTAAGTAAATTATGGTTAACAATTTCGTTAATTACTGTAAAAGCGAAGTTTTGGTATAGATCCTTACAGCATTGTCTTGTGTGACAACGGTATAAGGATCTATGCCGAAACGTCACCGAAGTTGTTTTCCATAAATTGTGTCTACTTTGTGCACTAGTTTACTAGTTTTTGAGGTTAGTGATAACTTAGACACGACTAAACCTGAAGATATTTCACTAGTTCTGTCAATACATTCTGTAAACATATTAGTCTACTGATTCTTGATGTTTAGTATGGCTTGAATGTATTCTCTGCATAGCTTTGTTTGTTATATTAAGATCAGGTCAGCTGGTGTTGTTTGTTATTCACTACGCAACTCGAACGGTTGTTTCAGGAATGCTTTAAAGAGATATATTAAGTCAGTCTGTCACCTTTATGAAGCAATCACAGAGTAAAAGTTAAATCAGGTGAAATATTGTTTTGGGCAAAATTGAATGTGTTGTGCCCGCAAAGTGAAACTATGATGTCATTGCATTGTACTCATGTTGTGCGATGTTATACCACTGTACGATGTCATCAATGGAATGTCACTGAGCATTCGAAATGCATCTTCCCAAAGCAAGGGAGTTAACTGGCTATAACTATGCTGGAATTCCTGGGCTCAATCGTAGCGCCACCAGTGGCTATTATGAGTTATGTCCCTTATATGCCTCTCCTATGGACCAATCAGATTCCAATTCTCATATCAGTTGCATTTGCTTCAAACAAAATGGCGGCACCCAGTCAAGATGATCTGATCGATAATCAAGACCTATATTGTGATAAAACGAGTCTTACATCGCAAAGTGCATCAAATCACGTGAGCACGTTGATTAAAAACATGAAAAGATTTAGAAAATATCTGTTGACAACAAGTTGGCGGTGCACATGCTTTACAAACCTTGCAATCAACCGAAATCAGCATGACAGTTTATGAACCGGATTTCGACTTTGTTGCGCGATTTCAATTGGACTATGCATAGACTTGTTAGTCCAGCCACAATATAACTCCATAATACCAGGTTGTTTGGCAAGGGTAGAAACTAGACTTTTATAGTCAGTTAACTGACTTGCTTCGGGAAGATGTAAAAATAAGGGAAATATGTAAATGCACACAATTATATCTATTTGCTAAGAAAATGTGCATCTTTTCTAGTAGATTTGTCTAACCTCAACAAAATACATTTTTTAACCTTTTATCAGCATTTTAAAATATCTTAAAATATTCAAATGCTATTAATTGTACTTTTTTGCAGACTGTTAAGACGGTTGGTGATGTTCTTTTATGCCTCTATAAAAAGTGTGAATTTGACATTGTTCGTAACAAGTGTGCCTTGTGCTATAAGGTGCACACTAACCCATTTCTTTCTTTAGTTGGACGGGGGCACGGGTGGCCCAGTCGTCTAAGGCGCCGCGATTTGCTGTGCAGAGTTTTTGGCTATGTTTTGGAACTAACCAGAGCATGAAACGAGCAATCGATTGCTACCTTTAATATGAATGTTTGACTGGCAACCCAGTCCTAATACCATTAGAGTTTCTAATAACATAAGTCGTTACCTCGAGGAGGCTTAGAAAGTGATTAAAAGTGATTACAAATAAGGAGGAAAAAATACTACCCGCAATGAAGAAGTTTATACTAGTTTATACATTCTTTTAGATGAGGGGGCGCGGGTGGCCCAGTCGTCTAAGGCGCCGCGATTCGCTGTGAAGAGTCGTGTCCCTTGGGCACGCCAGAAACCTATGATTGTGGGTTCGAATCCCGGTTCGCCCCAATTATGTTTCTAGGTTTGTCAGCACCATACCCGTGCTCGTGGGTTTCACCGAAGTGGTAAACGTCTGAGACCTGCATCACTTCGGGCTTTCCTCCCACATTAAGCTGACACGCCGTGATATAACTGGAATACTGTTAAAAGCGGCGTTAAACCCAACTCACTCACTCACTCACTCACTCACTCACTCACTCACTCACTCACTCACTCACTCACTCACTCACTCACTCACTCACTCACTCACTCACTTTAGTTGGACAGTGAGGTTAATTAATTTTTTTAGAAAAAGTTAAATGCTCTTATTACAGACCAGCTGACATCATTAAGCATAAATTTACCCAATGTATTTATGCTTGATGTGTCAGTTTGCATTAACCTTTTTTCAACACCAGTCAATCAGAACTTTTACTGCTGTTACACCAAGTCCCCAGAGACTCTGGGGTGATAGATGAAGCCTACATTTATGAAGGAAATTATCTGTTTGTAAAACATCTATGCTACGACATGTAACATGAAAAAATACCTGGAATTACCTCCATTTTCGAGATTTTGTATGAATAACACTAATACATGTGTTGATTCGTTCAATGTTTGGCGTCATTAGAAAGCTTTTGACTTTAATAATTTGACAGTAACCTCCCCTGGAGTATTTTCGAAGCTGTAACATGCCATTTTTTTTAATAGAAATTGGTTTCTTATGACACTTTCTGCTGCAAGGATCATGATTGGTCAAATTCTAGCACGTGACCTGAGGCAGCCAATCTAATTACAGCAATGGATATCTTCCTTGTGTATGATACATTTCAAATTTAGATGAAAGGTTTTGGTTAAATCGTGTTATTCTGAACGTTGTAAACAGGAAATCACAACCTATATTAAAATTTATCCTATGTTACGAGCGACAAATATTTCTCATACATATATTTTTGCGCATCAAACATTGTGTCTGAACCTACAAATCAAGGCGACGAAAGCCGAGATGTCATTTGACTTACATAACATGCGATCACATGAAATGATGGAAATAATAACTTAGGTGTAAGTTTGACAACTTTTGGATATGTTTTTGGTGATTTTATTTATTACTTTATAATTTGTTTATAGATTTGCTTGAAGCGTCTTTATTTTGCTCTTTGACTTGTTCGATATGGAGCCATTGCCTAACATGTGTCCAAGAATTTTCTTTTACAATATTATTGCAGGAAATGGTGAATAATTTTTTTTGATGTATCAATAAAATAAGATCAATTGAAATGAAATATGTACTTCATACGTATGCTGTCTTTAACAAGTGAATTTAATCATTCTAATGATTAAAATCGGATGCACATGAAAAGTTTGTTGGGATTACTAATTAATGAGTACAACAGCATGCCCATCTCAGAGTCAAACACGGTAAGATCAGAGAAGCCTTGTGCTTACAGTCTACTATAGAGTCATACATAAGATCAGAGAAGCCTTGTGCTTACAGTCTACTATAGAGTCATACACAAGATCAGAGAAGCCTTGTGTGAGAAGCATTGTGCTTACAGTCTACTATAGAGTCATACATAAGATCAGACAAGCCTTGTGTTAACAGTCTACTATAGAGTCATACATAAGATCAGAGAAGCCTTGTGTTAACAGTCTACTATAGAGTCATACATAAGATCAGAGAAGCCTTGTGCTTACATTCTACTATAGAGTCATACATAAGATCAGAGAAGCCTTGTGTTAACAGTCTACTATAGAGTCATTGCATTGCTTTAAGTTTACTATAGTCAAACATGATAAAATCATAGAAGCATTGCTTTAAGTTTTACTATAGTCAAACATGATACAGATCAGAGAAGCATTGCTTTAAGTTTACTATAATCAAGCATGATAAAATCATAGAAGCATTGCTTTAAGTTTTACTATAGTCAAACATGATAAGATCAGAGAAGCATTGTGCTTTAAGTTTACTATAGTCAAACATGATAAAATCTGAGAAGCATTGCTTTAAGTTTACTATAGTCAAACATGATAAAATCATAGAAGCATTGCTTTAAGTTTTCTATAGTCAAACTTGATACAGATCAGAGAAGCATTGCTTTAAGTTTACTATAATCAAGCATGATAAAATCATAGAAGCATTGCTTTAAGTTTTACTATAGTCAAACATGATAAGATCAGAGAAGCATTGTGCTTTAAGTTTACTATAGTCAAACATGATAAAATCTGAGATGCATTGCTTTAAGTTTACTATAGTCAAACATGATAAAATCAGAGAAGCATTGTGCTTTAAGTTTACATTAGACAAACATGATAAAATCATAGGAGCATTGCTTTAAGTTTACTATAGTCAAACATGATAAAAAAAATAGATTGGTTTAACGCTTTTGCTTGTGGGTTTCACGCGAGTGGTAAGCATCTAGGCCCTGCATCACTTCGGGCTTTCCTCCCACATCAAGCTGACATGCCAGAAGAGGAATTAAGGCATCAGTGAACCCATCATTTTACCTCCAAAGACATCCCAGATGAGGGGATGCAGTATCATGAATAAATAATGCAAATGCTAATAGCTATTTATACTCCTTAGCAACATTTTAATCATCTTTAATTATAGATAAGTACGTACCTGGCAGGTCTTGTCTGTACAAGCATCTTTTGTTTATGTTCCATTAATTCCTTGATACCAAGAACAACATTTATGTGGTAGACATGGCATAAATGTTCTACTGAGATGAAGATGTCAGAACACATCTCTAGCCACTATCAAAAAGACATTCTACTGTGGAATTCAAAAATAAGTTATTCTGATTGGTCAATCAGAGGTTTAAAATCACAATTACAAGCTCTGACCGACACAGCTGATTTGATATTTATCATTGTTTATAGAAAAGTCATTTTCAGTAGGCATTTTGAAATCATGACATGCACAATTTTGTTTTATAAAATACAGATTAGTGGTAATTACATAATTTTGATATGTGTAACAATACATGTTGTGCAGAAAACACTCAGGAGAGTTTTAGAGACAACAGAGACCTTGAAATTTGCCTGTTTCATTTAGCAGACTCACAGATGCATCCTATCTGTAACTTTGCAAGACTTGCTTTATTTTTGTAGTTGGTGTCTACTTCATGATGGCTTATGAAGTCACTGTAGCAGTGCTACACACTTTCAATGCCTGTGAGATATGTGAGACAATGAGATAAACATTCCGTTCAGTACCAACTTCAGTTAAGTGTGGTTAAATCTACAGGACAGCTAGCTATATACATTGAAAACACAGCATGTTTGTATCCTAACTATTCACTTTCTGGCTGGAGAAAACTGATTATGAATTGATGATTATGATTATTAAATAGTTTAATGCACTTCTGCAGGACAATATTGTCTTCCAACAGTGTACAATGAATTAGTGCGTGAGTGTTGTTAAATTGCATTAGGTCCTTGAAATCTCTCAGACTTTTCACTGCATAAGAATACTTTCCTTGCTGAGTATCTTATTTTTATCTCATTGACAAATCTGAAAAAAGGGTTGCCTTTTGGCTGGCAAAATGGCTTAGTTTTACAATTATAATTAATTATTCATAGGATCAATATATGCCATAACAATTTCGATTTAGTTTATCCAGGTGGGTTCTTGGAAGCAAAATGATGTCATCCATAGCATCGTGACATTGTGACAGTTTAATTAGAGAGCGAGTGCTATAGACATGATAGACAATTGCTGATAAAATTTGCATTTCACAATGTTGATAAACATGTGTTTTTTTTAATTTGGGGGTACTAGTGAGGATTTGATGCAGTAAATTTTATCATTCCAAATGTAATTTGTGGCATAATATACACAATAACATCTGCAAATCTGAAAACACATAATTATATCATTTTTAATTTGAAGTTTACATGATATGCAGCATTTTGATTGGACGAAAGGCCTGTCACATGACCGCAAAACTGTTGCAAGCTCTGACATTCATACAGTTTGGCCCTCACACCATATAGTTTCATACGCCAATGAACTCACACAAAGTGAATGTTAAATTCTTAATTATCTCCTATGATGTCATTATGTTGTAGTTTATAGCATAATAGATGCAGTGCTTTCTGAATGACATTTCAAGATCAGACCAATTAATGTTCTTCTGTTATGGACAAGTATAAATCTTTTTGATAAAAACTTCTAGTTCAAGAGTTAGGACATGCATGTCCAATCAACCCTGATGACTTTTGGGGTTATTTAATTCATGTTCTCTTCCTGCCCCTTGGCATATTGACCAAGCTGTATCTAATAAAGACAAATACATGCCAATCTCATTAAAATAAGATCATTTGCACTGACATGATAGCTCTGTGTGGGAAGATCTGACAACCCAAGAATAGGAGGTTGCCTAAGGTGAAGACAGGAAAACCTCACTTCTTTCCTGTGTGTGTCTACTGTGCCTTTCTGTTACGCAACAGCCAAACCCGTGTCATGGACACGAGTCATGGACACAAGTCATGGACACTGTTAGATGATGACCTGCACGGGCATTACATGAACCCTCTTAGCTATCTAGACTCTAACCGTTTAGATGACCAGCATACCCCAGCCTCCCACGTCCTTCTGATTCTGAAGTTGGGGAAGAAATTGAGACTTCTCCACCACGGGAATTTGGAGCTCCTTTACCTTTGTGGATTTACTAGGTACTCTCTACCATTACATGCCAAGCTTAAGAACTTCTCACTATGCAAGTATGGACTTCTTCTCAATTCATTTGGCTACAACACCAACAGCTCTTATCTCGGATTAGATCCAAGGCTGTATCTTCACAGGCCAAGAAGATGTTGATGAGTAAACCTATCACATCCCCTACGATGTTTCACAGTCAACTTGGGAAGGTCATAGATGAGGTTAGACAAGATACAGCAGAGAGATTTCAAGTATTGACTATCAACCTCGCAGCCAGAGCTCATGAAGCATCTAAAAGACCAAGAGATCATTCAAGAGATGTTCCCTTCCGTGAACCACCCTGGAAGAAGTATGTTCCTTCTGGCAAAGAATCATCTCAACTATTCAGACGAACCGATAGTTCATAGTATCATCCCAACTCTTTTCATCAATCAGACGTTTGGGATCCAACAGAATGAGCTCCGAGTCAGGAGGTCACGGGGACCGCAGATGCCTTCATTCCAGCTCCTCCCACAGTTACCAACCCTATTGATCTGGCTATGTCTATGGACTACGATCTACGATTACCTCTCTTCAACATTTCGCCAACCCTGGGTCCAGTGGAGGGATGTTTATTATCCTAAGGCAAACTGGAAATTGATCACCGCCAATAACTGGATCCTAGATGTAGTCTCTCACGGCTACAAACTACACTTCCAGACCTGACCTCTTCTCATGTCTCGACCCCAAGGCCGCAGGTTTCATCTTGAAGGCAAGAAATTAAGGGCAGCCAATCTTGACATCAACACATTATGTGGAGAAAAAAGCCATATGCATAATCCAGGACAAGGATGTTAGTCTCCTGTATTTGTTGTAACAAAGAAGAATACCAAAGAAATAAGAATCTGGTAGATCTTCAGATACAGGACTCATGGATGGAAACAGAGAAGAATCTCCACATCAACCGCAGGGAGATGAGGGCTATATTCTATGTGATCCAGAATTGGAAAGATCTACTCACCAACATCTCAGTTCTTATCACCACAGACAACTCCACAGCAGTGGCATATATACAGAAACAGGGAGGGACCAAGTCCAGCTCTCTGATGATGGAAACCTCGCTTTTATTCGACTTGGCCAAATCACACAACTTCTGGATGGAAGTGATACACATTCCAGGGAAGACTCTGGAGGATTGTTTCTTCGGAATGGACTCACCATCTAGACATCTTCACCTGGATCACATCAATATGGAACAATCCATACCACTAATCTTGTCTGAATCATCAGCTCCCAGTCTATGGCAGTCCAGTACCGGATCCGAGAGCTCTGCAGATCAACACTCTGTTTATGGAATAGACCAGCCTATTTCCTCCATGGTTTCTTCTGGGCAAGGTGATACAGAAGATAGAACTGACTGCACTGTCTGGCCCAAAAGACCTTGGTTTCCCAGACTCCAGACTCTTCTCATGAAAGATCCTCTCCCAATACTGTTCCGCAGAGGTCTTCTGCATCAACCGAGATCTGACCTTGTCTATAAAAACCTCCCCAATTCTAATAATACTACCTCTATGGGTGATCTTTTTCAATTTATCTTCCCTTCATTAACCCGCTTGGTGCACTGACCCGGACAGTCCAATCTTAAACTGACGGCCCATATGGTACGCACGATATGACCAGTACTCATGTTACTATCGCACCTATAGACACTTAACCAGTATAGCCTTCACCTCCATCGGCAACGGTCATGCTGGTGTATGGACAGTATATCTTTTCTTCTAAACAATGATCTATCTATTGTCATTTCCGGAAACAGATGTTCCGAAATAAAATGATACATCAGGGATGACCGTGACTACTTATATTGTATAGTTAATCACTAGATCAGCTGATCGTTCATGCCAGGTCCGTGTGTTGACGTTTTGCAATAGGTAGTGAAAGTGTTGCCCTTGATGTTTGAGTATGACACTTTTAAAAGTGAAGTAGATTTTCATTGTATTTGTACCCATATCTATGTTGTAGTATCGCCAAGCAGGCTACATCATATGCATGCATTTCAGCACAGAAGTTATGCAATGCGGTACGTGAAATGTGAAGGTCTTATGCCATGTCAATTTGCCAGTAGCCTAAATGTAGTGAATTTTGACAGCATCACATATAATTATTTATTAGGTGTATAACTTAGAGAAGTGAGAAATGTTTTCAAGAAATTGTAAGAGACACTGGCACTGACAAATCATGTCATCAACTAAATATCTCAATACAATGTTCAATATAAAAGAAACAGAAATCACAATCTATTTTGATATTTAAGGGTTAATTGGTGCATGTTGTATAAAATGATTTTAACAGATTTACCAACAGATATCTGCACTGCACAGTGACTGTTATTATTTTATTTCATATCTTGGTACTAGTATTAGTTTACAAAATAATAAATATTTGACGCATTAAATAAACATTGGTCATGTTTGTATACCATAACATATATTTGAAACCATAATTGAGAAAGTGTTGCCATTCTGGGAAACTTACATTAGACTAGACTTTTTCATTGTTGTGCCTTCAAACTTTTTTTTCAGTTTTAGCTTCCCTGAACAAAGTTCATTGCATGATGAATGTCATTGTTAACCTACCCTGAGCCACGTTTAAACATGGCATTATCACATTATTTAAATAACAACTTAATTAATGATTTTTGGCAAATATAAGATTTCATAAAATCAACTTACCTATTTCTTTTTAGTCTATCTTTTGTAGACCCTCCCCACATGCTTGCCATATTTGTCATGACCCTTTGCAAATCCTAAGTAAGTTAGCAAACAACAAGATATGCTATTTTAAAGAGTTGGTACAATATGCTGTTTTTGAAAATTTTAAATTGTTTCCATCACCTCCTTATTGTGGATTTTATTATTCATACAGTTGGCCTGGAACATATCTGATACATATCTTTGTACAGAAACTGCTGAAGTGTTTTGAAATTGTTTCTTGAAGTAAATGTATATCATTAAATATAAATTTTTTGAAAATTTTGAAGTTTAAATTTCAGCAAGAAAAGTTCAATAAAGAAGTAACAGAAATAAACTAATCACAACCCTCCCCCAAGTTTATAGAATTTTTGTCTTGACTGTCCCCTAAGCACTACCATTTTTTTTATGTCCCTCCCCAGATATTCTCTGCCCTCAGTAACTGTTTCTGAAATATAACTGGTCCCTAATGTTGTTTGGGTTTCTTGTTAACTGATTGTGGTAGTTAGTCTGTGAGTACAGAGTGCTCTCATCATCAATACTTAACAGGTGTGCAAACGCTATGTTCCTCCATCCCCACTGAATACATACGACCATAAGAGGCGACTAACAGGGTCGGGTAGTCTGGCTCGCTGACTTGTTTGATGCATGTCATTGTGTCCCAATTGCGTGGATCAATGCTCATGATGTCAATCACTGGATTGTCTGGTCCAGACTCGATTATTTACAGTCATATAGCTGGAATATTGCTAAGTTGGGGTACTAAACGACAAACAAACAAAAAACATACAACCACTTTAAAGTGTAGTTACTGGTGTTTATTTTAAGTCAGCTAATGAAATATGGCCATTATTAACTCAAGGAAGTTAGGTTGTATAGCCCTTCTTCGTGCACAAACTTTGAGTGAACACTAATGATATAGAAGCAGTGTGTGGAGTAGATGACCGCAAGGCACATGTCGCATGAGAAATATTGCTGTTTGTACGATGTCATCTGGGAGCTAGTTGGTCTGAGCACTCTCTGGTTTCAATTTCACTGGAACCTGGCCATGAAAACCTGTGAAACATAGATGATGGCATGATGTTTTTCCATTCATATTTAATATTTTCAACATCTCCTCTGAAGCCTTATAATGATACTTAAACTTTACGCTGCTGTTACTTGCAAAACAGATGTCTTGTCTGAGTTTTTTCAAGGCCGCAATGGCAGCCATATAGGAAATGTCATTTGGCCCATTACAATGATTGGTATTAATGTATAATAATGTGAAATTGTGTTATGTTTGTTGTATTTCATTGCTTGGATGACCCAATTTTCAAATAAATAGGCCTACAATTGGAAAATATTCCTAAATATTTAATATGATGTGAGCTACAGAATCTCATGTCTCTCTCTATATATAACTACTATCATGTTAACATGCATAATTGTCTTATAAACTCCTTATTAATTTGTATAAACTGATAATCATCTATAGGTTTTTCATTCATTGTTCATGACCTCACATGCTTGTTGTAAGAGGCAATTAACGGAATCGGGTGGTCAGGCTTGCTGACTTGGTTGATGCATATCATCAGATAAGATTTGTGTGGATCGATGCTCATTATATCAATCACTGGATTGTCTAATCCAGACTTGATTATTTACATACCACCATCATATAGCTGGAATATTGTTGAGTGCAGCATTAAACATCAACAACAACAACAATAAACCATGATGTCACAAATTATTTTATGTGATGTTATTAAAAGACGTTAAAAGATTGTACTTGTTGTAACCTGCCTGGCGCTCGTTTTTAAGGGGCAAAAACAAGGACTGGTCAGCTCTGAGTCAATATACTGTGTCTGAGTGGGGTATTCATGTTAAACTGTGACATGGTATCTCAGTGGGCTAGCACTATAACATCAGCATCCGAACGTCACTATATAAGTGCAATAATCTTGGATGTGACGTTAAACCCCATTTCACTTCACCGTAAAACAAGGAAACCAACATCTTCTACCTTTACTCAGAAAAAAGACTTCCTCTCCAAGGCTCACACGTTACAAAATAAATTTACTTGGGACACAGAATCCCAAGATCCAGAACTTACAATTTATTCATTTTGGACTGTTTATCCATAATTCATTGTAGCTTATGAATTTATAATTCTCTACATAGTTTATACATACCGTGAAGAGGGTTTTCTGGCCACAGCTGCATGTTATTACTTTGCCTCTCTTTTACCTCAGAGAGGTGATGGACAAGAGAAGATTAAAACAAAGTTACTCAGCTGTTAGAGACAATTTGAGACCTCAAATATTTTTGAAAGACTCCATTAGTAGGATATTCTCAGAGCTCCAGATAAGCTGCGTATCTGCGTAAAATATGCATCAGAAATGCAGAAATACTCAGTAAAATAAAATCCAAGCGTATCAAATACGCAACGAACATTACAGATACGCTACAAAAATAAAACTTGTGCGCATGATCAAAATATTGTGAAGTAACCCTGCGTATTCGATTAGCAAATCAGCAACTTATTTTGAAATTATAAACGGGCATTCCGTCAACCTTGCCACACTCCACGATGACAGTTACATCATGATCATTTGCCATCACACTTTCTTGTGGACATATTGTGGTATTTTTGAGTCCTATAAAGTTCTCGAACCCACATGACATCAGTTTGCAGGGACTACATGAATAGTGTTTTCAAATATTTAACTTAAATACCCACATGTGTAAAAACTAGTGGGTAACAGAAATTTGAATACCCAGATAGAATTACTGATACCCAATGATTTTAAAATGCATGGGTAAAACACCAAACACAGTCGATTGGATCTGCTTGTGCCAATGAAACATATTTAACTAATCTACTCTATCGATTAGATCTGGTTGGTTGGATGGTTTGTTTGTTGTTTAATGCCTCACTCAGCAATATTCCAGCTACATTGTATATGACAGCGGTCCGTAAATATTTGAGTCTGGACCAGACATTCCAGTGATTAATATCATGAGCATACCACACAATTGGAATCGATGACATGCATCAACCACGATTAGATCTGGAGGAAAATCATGTGCTTTGCAGTACAACAGAATTATTACAATACTAATTGTTTCATAAAAAGGAACAAAACAAACATAAAGCAGTTTCATGGATTTACTTTTATTGCGAGTCTTGTGTTAACACAAGTTTACAAGTTCACAGACAGGTAGGTGCTGTCTTGAAGTACCATGGTTATCCTACACGTTCTTACTTTGAGGTTTTGGCACTGAGAGTTGTCGGTCAAAGTTCCTGTGGTTGGCGCCGTGTATGTCATTGCTCTGTGAGAGACCGATTTCCTTGACTTCCTTTGATTTATACTGTGAACATGAGAAGTCAGGTGATCAGAGGTTCTCTGTACAAAATTAAAAGCATTTTAATGTAACTTTTTTAGTTGAGAAATAAAGTACAGTAAACTACATTTTTAATGAACTCACTTATAACGAACTGAAGTATATAACGAACATACTTTTTGGTCCCAGCCATTTGCTGTATATATGCTGTATATATATATGCTTATAACAAACTACGTTTTAATCGAACGAAAATCAGTGGTCCCCTTGAGTTTGTTATAACCGTAGTTTACTGTATACCCTACCCACTTGAAGCATAATAATGGATACTTTACATTAACTATTAATGTTAACGAACGACATGTACTGTATTCGACGTTATAAGCGCCCAGGGCGCACTCACAATTAGAATTAGGGGGTTCTTATTAGAATATTATTTTGGTAAAGAAAAAAACAGAGTTGAAAGATCGTAAATTTCAGGGTTTATGCTGACAGCCTGAAATGTTTATATACGACAGATATAATTTTCCAGAATTTAATTGCCAATAATTAAGGGTGCATATAACACACGAGTGCGTATTATACACGAATAAATAAGTCTTGTGTACATTGGTCAATTGGAAGGGGTGCAATGGGGATTGTTCACTAGTGGGCGCTTATAAGAGCGGGGCGCTTATTACGTCGAATACGGCATTGTAATTAAACATTGTTAAAGTTTGACTTAATAATCCTCGATAAGGGTCAACTGTACAGTCCATGTGCACACATGACAATTTGAAATACATCATGACGTCATCATTAAAGATGTTAACACAAAGAACACAACTGCTGATCTTTGATTCATCTGCTACTATCTTTAGAATGCTTTGAACAACGATAGTAAACAATCAATATGTAAACAAGGAAAATGTTAGTTTCGCTGCCGTAACAGATGAAATTATGAAGTTGGATAGATTTACAACGGATTGCTGACGATTTGTGTCTAGTTCGTTCGCAGATCAACCGTTCATCAAGCCATCAGTGGTCGCCCTATGGGAATGGTTGGTAGGAAACTATTGAATCCTCCAGCCTTGCAAAGGCGGCTGATAGTTTGGAAAAGAGTATGCGTGCGAATCGGGGCGTCAGTATGCCAGACATCTGTTTTAGCATTCCAAAGTGGTCGAAGGTAAAAATACCTGGCAAGTACCATTCAATGGCCTGAACAAATACATAAATTGTTTGCAAATGGAAATACTGTATTTGTTAAACTCTGAAACAGCAGGTTTAGACATACCAGTAAGAAATAAAAGTAAAAATGGTAAAATACAAATTATGACTCAGTCACAGTGATAAATGTACAGTCACAGTGGTAGACAGTTTCTGTTGGACATGCAGATTTGAAAGTTGCATGCATGGATCTACCTCAGTATCTCAGAAAGCCATGTCTTAATATCTTCAATCAATATTCATTATTAATGCAACATGATTATTTCAAATGAACATTGAAAAATATGTTGATGAATTTTAATGCAAGTGGCAGACTCCTCATATTCTCTCTCAGATTCATGAACTTTTTGTATAGACGAACCAAGCATCGCTCTGGCTGTTCGTTGTTCTGAAAACACCTTCACCTTTTACTGTCACACTTTCAGTGTTTATAGGCCACCCGTGTTGGTCTTGGACATGTCCTCAGTGTAAACTAAGTCCTTTGACCCTTGGTTCAAGTTCTGCACCATCTTTGTTTGAAAGGTGTCCCTTACCCTAAAAAGTCAATGCTCATCTCCAACCAAGAGAGCAAAGTTCAGGCCAATCAAATAAAGTCGTGTGATGTCAACTGGCATATGAATGCACATGTGTCCTATTGCTTTTACAGGTATTAGTGAGTTGTAGAAGGCATGTATCAGAGATTTTAAATAAAGACAAAATATAACAAAGCACAGTAACTTATAGTTAATTTGTGATCCATGGATCCATGGCTGAGACCTGTTTCTTCCTCAGTTCAGCAATGGTAATACATCTATCAGTATAAGTTTTTCTATGTCCTTGATTGAATCTTCACTGATGGAAGCTGAGGGACGTCCAGCCCTAGGGTCATCATCAAGGCTAAATGTTCTACAAGCCTTAAACATAGTTGCCCAACATTTAACAGTGGAATAGCTAGGGCACTTATCCCCATACACTTGTGACATGCAGTCATGAATTTTTTGGTGAGTCCTTTTCTGCAAAGTCAAAAACTTGATGACTGCTTGGTACTTGTTCTTTTCCATTTCTGTGTCCATTTGGACCCCTATCACATTCAACTGGCTGTCACTAATATACAAACGGCTTTAACTCACCAAAGACACTTGCGATGAACTACTCAAACAATGTACTAAATTGACTAGTTCACTTTGTTATGGCCCATAGTTGAAAGTTAATCAGGCTTAGAACTTTTTGACCAGCCCTCGTATTCATATAGGGCTGTGCTGATGTTCTTTTCTCTGGATCACAGTAATGACACTGACAGGGGGTGACGAACACATTCAATACTGTTCAAAGCAACATCATACCAAACTCACTCACCCATTCAAATAAATGTTGAAAGTAAGAGATAGGAGAGGTCTTAAACTTGAACATATCAAGAGGTTAATATCATATCAATGTAGTACCAGGAGTTAGTACACAAGATCTAGAGTCATAGTTTTTGTTGTGTATTTGAGAAGCTTTTGTTAGCTATCCTTTCACCAATCCCAAAAAATAAGTTATCAACTTTTTGCAAACATTTCTGATGAAGAAATATATCCTTATAGTAAAGATGAGAGCTAATCTAGTTGCTTTCTTAAACTTTATTACAAATTAAAGCTTCAGACTGTTTAACTTAAAAGTTCATGACTTGAACTTTCTCAAGAGAATGAAGATGGTCACATATTTGTATCATGCAGTGAAGGCTTTCTATTCATCCTGACAACTTGTATGGCAACTATCTCAAGTCTACCTAGATAAACCAGTACTATCAACTAATAAACTATGTTACCATATCCCTACCATAGAGCCAACAGTCTCAGTTTATTACCCATCTTATGTATGAGAAATCTATCTAGGTACAATAACATGATAAATGTATGCTGTATTTGTTCTGACAGTCGATACCTGTGTCATAACTGTTTGTCGGTTAAGCCCTATGATCCAGATAGATACATGAGGATTAGTAGGCTAAACAGATTATTAGACTGTGCAAACAAACAAACTATCACTCTATGGAAACAAATACATAATCATAAAAATCAAAGTCGATTGTGCGATTCTGATTACCGGGATATCATGAGCATGTGTTTATGAATGACTTCCAACAGTGATGATACCAAGTGTTGCTGTAAATGAAAGCATATCCTGCCCCATTGGTGGCACCTGAGTCGCAAACACTTGCAAAGGCAAGTCAATTGTTCACCTTAAAACCAGGAACATTTGTTTCAAGTCAAAAGAGGAATTGTATCAGACATTAACACTCAATGTATACAACCTTAACCCTTATCCCTACCCACCACTGTATAAAACAGGCCTCAAAGTTTACATTTTTACCAAGTAGCCACTGGTAAAATCAAGAAGTCAAGCCAATAGTGTAGGTTGACAAAAACATTTGAAATTATCTTTTATCAAATAACTATTATAATATGTACAAGTCATAGCATTAGTCTTGGAATTGTAGATTTGTGGAAACTGTACTTGACTCAAAACAATGATGCAATTTATGTTACTAGATTATATTGGTATATTCTTGCTTATCCAATGAGCACTGTCAACTGAAATAAAATACTAATTACATTAATATTTATGTATTTCTGTTCATTGGTGACTGACGAGGAATTATTCGCAAATACAATTATCAGCAGACATCTTTTCATTCTGCCATTAACAGATTTCTGTAGGTCTTTGACAATGTGTGTTTTGAATATATTCAAAGTGATAAGACATGAAAAAGTGACTACCGGTATTGTAAATTTCTGTTACAGATTCATTATGAAGTGAGAATTTTTCCAGGTTCACTCTTTTGTTAAATTAACAGCAATTAAATCATTTATTTCCCACAAAAGGCAGCGAGTTGGCCTTATGCTACAGTCAGAAAATGCTGACGAGTAACCGGAAGTTGAAAACACTTTTGACATTCACGATGTTTATGAGTTACATTTGAATGATTCAGTCACATTTTTCAAACAAACTTATCGTAGCATTTTCTATATTCTAACTAAATTCAACTTGATGTTTGACCACTAGAAAATCCGCGCACGGTGGACATTCTTGCAAGAGGATACATTTGTGAAGACTCTTCCACCAGTGCTGTCTTAACGGTACCTAAAGGCTAGGCGAATATCATCTTAACTACGATTTGTGATCTGAAATTTGTATATTATTTTGAAGAAAGAATTTTAGATCCAAAATTAAAATTTGCTTGCTTTTTGAAACTTTACCCATTATTGTCTTGTTTTCTTAATTTCTGGTAGGATTTAAGTGACAATACAACACTTTTTATTTTTGTAAGAGAAAATATGAGCATCAATGTAGATGAAACATTGAAAGTGTACGGAAGGTCCGGGGTTTGATCCCCGGCCGCTTCATACCAAAAGACGATAAAAGATGGTACTTGTCGTTACCCTCGGCGCTCGGCATTAAGGGGCTAAAACAAGGACTGGTTGGCTCGGAGTCAGTATACTGTGTCTGAGTGGGGTATTCATGTTAAACTGCGGCATGGTATCTCAGTGGGCTAGCACTATAAATTGGCATCAGTCTGGACTAGTACAAGCAGACACACACACACACACACACACACACACACACACACGTACATACACGTACATGCATGTCGCTATATATAAGTGCAATAATCTGTGTCAAATCTTATTTATCATACTGTATGTTTTGTTTGCCAACCGTCACAGAGTTTGGCTGCTGCTGCTGCCAAGTTATCATGCTAATTAGGAATTAATCTTGGACGCGACGTTAAACCCCATTTCACCTCAACCCACCTTGAAAGTGTAACAGTTTGAATGAAAGTGGATGCGATATCTATGATAACTGTGCACAAGAATATCGCAGAATTGTCAATCCCTGTGATTTTATTTGCGTCCATCGGCTTGGAATCACATCAAACATCACTACTACTAGTTCCAGAGTTACTGTCATGCTTGTTTTAACTCACAACCTGTAGTGGTACAGTTGTTCTGGAATTTTATTTATAGTAACGGAATTTATCCCAACCCACCACTTCATGTATAAGATTGTGTTCACCTGAGACATCAGGTTAGTGTCCACCTAATACATCAAGTGAATGTCCACCTGAGACATCAAGTTAGTGTCCACCTGAGACATCAGGTTAGTGTCCACCTGATACATCAGGTTAGTGTTCACCTGATACATAAAGTTAGTGTCCACCTGAGACATCAAGTTGGTGTTCACCTGAGACATCAGGTTAGTGTCCACCTGGTACATCAGGTTAGTGTCCACCTGAGACATCAAGTGAGTGTCCACCTGAGACATCAAGTTGGTGTTCACCTGAGACATCAGGTTAGTGTCCACCTGGTACATCAGGTTAGTGTTCACCTGATACATCAAGTGAGTGTCCACCTGAGACATCAAGTTGGTGTTCACCTGAGACATCAGGTTAGTGTTCACCTGAGACATCAGGTTAGTGTCCACCTGGTACATCAGGTTAGTGTTCACCTGATACATCAGGTTAGTGTCCACCTGAGACATCAGGTTAGTGTCCACCTGATACATCAGGTTAGTGTTCACCTGATACATAAAGTAAGTGTCCAACTGAGACATCAGGTTTGTGTCCACCTGATACATCAGGTTAGTGTCCACCTGAGACATCAGATTAGTGTCCACCTGAGACATCAGGTTAGTGTTCACCTGATACATCAAGTTAGTGTCTACCTGAGACATCAAGTTTCTGTCCACCTGAGACAACAAGTTAGTGTGCACCTGATACATCAAGTTAGTGTCTACCTGATACATCAAGTTAGTGTCTACCTGAGACATCAAGTTAGTGTTCACCTGATACATCAAGTTAGTGTCTACCTGAGACATCAGGTTAGTGTTCACCTGATACATCAAGTTAGTGTCTACCTGAGACATCAAGTTTCTGTCCACCTGAGACATCAAGTTAGTGTCCACCTGAGACATCAGGTTAGTGTCCACCTGATACATCAAGTTAGTGTCTACCTGAGACATCAAGTTAGTGTCCACCTGATACATCAAGTTAGTGTTCACCCGATACATCAAGTTAGTGTCTACCTGAGACATCAAGTTTCTGTCCACCTGAGACATCAAGTTAGTGTGCACCTGATACATCAAGTTAGTGTTCACCCGATACATCAAGTTAGTGTCTACCTGAGACATCAAGTTTCTGTCCACCTGAGACATCAAGTTAGTGTGCACCTGTGAAAGCATTAGGTAATGTCCACCTGAGCCAGGTTGGTAGTACTGACTGAGCCAGCCTGTAGCTGTGTGTAGCTGCAGGCTGTGTGTATCGCAGCCAGCCACCTCGGGTACATACATTGCTGGGTGCTCAGAGAACATACCTTATCGTCAAGTGTCGCTAGATGCCGAGGACAGATCAATACATGTGTTTTCAACCTCCACATTGAGTGTCTCTGAGAGCCATTCTACTCTGCATTGATCGGAAAGGCCTGTGGGAATTATACTGCTCCCATTGTCAAATCTTATTTATCATACTGTATGTTTTGTTGGCCAACCGTCACAGAGTTTGGCTGCTGCTGCTGCCAAGTTATCATGCTAATTAGGAATTAAAGTAATTTGATTGGCTTTGATGGATATTCATGGCCATGTCTACATCTGATGAGAGTGAAGACTGGTTTGTTGCAGAAGGCTCTCAGTGCAGCGAGTCATGTTACATGTGTGTTGGACGCTACACACCTGATGATGTGATACAACCATTTCTAAGCCATGGGGAACCAACAGTGCAATTCTTGGAATGATGAGAGATATGGTTGTGTATTCTTATGGCAGCTACCACCTTGGGCATGGCACGAAGACAAGGACCTTTAAATTACCCCTACGCAACTGACTTAAATATACCCAAACCTGCATGGTCACAAGAGTAAGTTACAGTGACGTCTTCATTGTTCAATTTTATGTGTTTGGAATTTTAAACACAGTGAGAAGGGGTTCAGTGTGATGGTGTGTGTGGGAGGGTCGGGTACAGTAGAAAAGATGGGAAGATGTTAAGAATTTATATACTCCTTACAAGAAATGTCAGTTAATTATTATGTTTTTGAGAGTCATATTAGATAATGGTAGGAACTTTTCAATCTACTTACCAGACCATGTTCATTATCAAAGATTTTACTTTTTGAACAAGATATTTTCTGTAGTGTATATTAACCAATAGAAACTTGATTTGACTTGGCCTTCTGGAAGAAGTGTCATTCACAGATTGTCAATTGTATGGTAGGAAGTCTTTATTTTTCAAAGTTCTTGTAAAATTTCTAGTTCGATTAAATCAGCATTATCAGCACATAATTTCGGTCACTGTGAACAAATTTCTCAAAGAAATTCTTTTGAGAAACTGTTTAACTCAATATGTGGAAAAACACCTTTTTCTAGAATGTTTGTTTAAAATGTACAAGACCAAGAGGAACCATGTTAGCAATGGTATACAATATAACACCTGGTCCAGTTTAGATGTCAATGTTCAATGTAATATTTTATAACCAGATTAACTACAGAGCCATGGCACAATTTTTTAGGTTTCTGAAAGACTTAGTATCTGAGAGCAAACGTGTGTGAAGAGCAGGCTGTGTTAACCCTACCTGGTATTTGTTTTATTGCTATCATAATAGTATAATTTTAATTGTATCAAATAATTCTATTTGGAGAAACTACTTACACTATTTGACTGTGAAGGTGAAGGATGAATGTCACACACACACACACACACACACACACACACACACACACACACACATATATATATCTGTTTTATCCATTGATGAAGTCAGACTTTTGTCATGAAAATGTCAAGATTATTGAGATGTAAATGTCATTACTGAACTGTTCTAAGTCAGTTTTGTGATAGCTGGCACATATCTCTCTGTATTTGCTATTAAATGCCCTTTAAGCTCCCTCAAACTTCAGGACCAATTGAGTAAGTTACCTTAATAAGCGCCCCCAACAAAGGCATAGATTTTCTTGACATTTCGTACTCTCTTGTGTATGTATCAGATTTAATTTGCAGGAAACAGAAGTGTAGGAGTTTGTTCACTACCGCTTGTTAATTGTTTTAACAAGTGGACCCCTTTGTCACTTTCTTAACACCCAAGGCACTTATTGCAGTGAATAATGTAGTAGACATTGAAGAAGAAATATCACTTATCAGTAGTGACATGGGTGTTCAGTCATATGTCAATGTTAGGATCACTTGCAGTCATGGCACTCAACACAGTACACAGACCTCAATACATGTATCAGGTACAAGCCCTGCTACACAGGCAGATTGTTGATACAATAATTTCCCGTGTAGTTAACTATCAAATTGCCCATGTCAGTCAGGGAACCAGATGATATGTCTACTGTTCTGGAATGTACCTTACACCATTTTTGTTATAACAAATCAATGGGAGAAACTTAAGGGGCTCAGCTGAGACCCAACAGAAGCATTCAGTTATACAGTTTTTCTTGTAATTGTAGGCAATGTACTTAATGAGAGTCAATACCAGTCAGCAAATCACTAGTCTGAACCACTAGTCTCAACCACAAGTCTCAACCACAAGTCTTGTCAAATTCTGTTGAGTATTGTAAGCTCATAACATAATATAATAACGTATATGGTTTTTTTCGGGAGCCATATGGCTCCCCACATGAATATTTTAGGAGCCAAACCTAAGTTTTTAGGAGCCAACAGATATATTAAACAGATATTATTGTTTTCAGTTATGTTTACTTTTAAGTTGCCAAGTGGCAAGCAGTAGACAGTTTTTAGGTTGACAAACATAGATTTCAGTAACATTTGGCCACCAAAATGGTCGCTTCTTAGAGGGCTGAAGTTTCAAAGCTTGTAGGCCCAATTTGGTTTGGAGCAGACTACTATATACTAATTATCATTCTTTGTTATCTTTGTTATAAATATGTGTATCATGGAGCAATTTTTTTTTATCTTTCCATAATACACAAAACTGATTTTCATAATGTCTATATTTAATAGGAAGACATATCTGGTTATCCTCATCAAAAGTATCTATGTGCCTAAAGTTAATATCTGACTATCTGGTTGATAGATGTGTATTTGACCAGCCCTGGTAATTTCTCAGGAATATTTCCATCAATCATTATGTTCAGATATCATGCACTTGACTTGAGGTATTCAAGCTGATAACATCAAAGTGTGTGTGATGAAACTCGACCTGAGTTCCCCCCAGTGATGGTGATAGCATTGTGAGTTTTATACAGCCCTGTCAGACCTGCCTTGTTAGGTGTGCAGGTATAATATGGCTCTAGCAGCAAGTTATGGTCTGAAATACCACCCTTTGTGGGGTAGGTAACTCAAGCCATCATGTGAGTGAGAGGGCATATCAACATGAGAATTGTCATTTTCAAATAGTTGATCAGGTGTGTATTATAATATATACATTGGCCCTGTGAACATCCGGGTAGAGAATAGGTCTTCAGCAACCCATGCTTGCCATAAGATGTGACTATGCTTGTCATAAGAGGCAACTAACCGGATCGGGTGGTCAGGCTCACTGACTTGGTTGATGCATGTCATCGTATCCAAATTGTGTTGATCGATGCTTCTGATGTCATTCACTGGTTGTCTGGTCCAGACACGATTATTTACAGACTGGTGGATCCTGAGGTAATGTCTTAAGATCTGTTGTGGACACAGATGGTCCGGTTTCCTAATGGGCCACAATTTGCTGTTCCCTTATCCTGGTTTGCTCTGATTATATTTCTAGGTTTCTCAGCACAAACCTGTTTCTGTGGGTTTCACCAAAGTGATAACGTCTGAGACCTGCATCACTTCAGACTTTCCTTACACATCTGTCTGACATGCTGTGATATAACTGAAATATTGTGCAAACTCACTCACTCACTCACTCACTCACTCACTCACTCACTATGATGTCACATACTTAAAAAAAAAAGAAAAAAAGATATATATATATAAGAAAAAACTAAACTAACTCAAACTAGGGTGAAAAACTTACGATTTCTCAGCTGCCAGAATTCACTCAAGTAACGCCAGGGGGGATCTTAATGGTCTGCAAAGCATTGTGATGCAATTTCATTGCAGTGATATCTACAATGTAGATATGGCTTGATCTCACCCAAGGATATCTCCTGTGGCAGCCAGTTTTGGATGATAAGTTGTTTTGTATCAATCCCAAATCAGAAAAACATGTCATTTGGCTTGGCAAATGAATTCCACCTTAATTAAATATTAAGTTTGATCAATATAATTTATATGAACAACTTTGATTTAGCTCTGATTGTTTTTTCACATTAGCCAGGCAAGTACAGTTACCATAGAAGCATGTGACGTCATTGCTTTCCTACCCGTGAAGATTCCGGGATGGAATAGGTCTTCAGCAACCCATGCTTGCAGTAAAGGTGGCTTTGCTTGTTGTAAAAGGCGACTAACAGGATCGGGTGGTCAGGCTCGCTGACTTGGTTGATGCATGTCATCGATCCCAATTGCGTGGATTGATGTTCATGATATTAATCACTGGATTGTCTGGTCCAGACTCGATTATTTACAGACTGCCGTCATATAGCTGGAAGATTGCTGAGTGCGGCGTTAAACAACAAACCCAAACCAAAAACCAATCGTTGCTTTCCAGAATGACGTCATGTCTACAACTGTGAGAGTTCATGTAGTTAGACAGATTACTTTTGTATTTTACAATGTCAATTATCACTGTGTGTTTTCAGAGTTGGGGGTTTTGGTGTGTTCAATGCCCAAAAATTTCATTTGAAACTAAAGGCATTAGCCAGAAGCTTTGAATACTCAATAAAACCAACAAATCTGAAAACACATAATGGATATCTGCTAAGTTTAAGGTTGCATATCTTACATTTTATTGCCAGCACACCACTCATATGTGCCTTGTTCTTACTGGTATTAAACATGAAAATTTTATCATTTATCTTCTGAAGTAACTATATCTTGAAATCTACTAAAATCTTTTTGTAAGACAAAAAAGCAATTGAATAAAACTATCATTCCGTTCGTTGTTTTTAGAGTTGGAGCTCAACATCATCACATTTAATGTCAGACTTTAACAAACATTTATATTAAAGAAGAAATAAAGTTTGACACAACCCCTTGACAAGTTGAGAAATGCAATAATCAGTGAAAGTCAGCTACCTGGGTGTAATAAATGAGAATATTCAGGGACTCAAGCTTGGTCAGGGCTGACAACAAATATTTGATGGCCCTTCATGAGAATATGTCAAAGCAAAGAAACACTCCTGCATTTTTAAGTTTCTTACACATAACTGTACTGATATCTTGGTGTTAGGCTGAAGGAAGGCCAGTGCATCTGGCACTGTTGAAGGATTTGTGGAAGGATTGATGACAGAGATGTGAATGTTCCCAGTATGAAGGGGTTTAGAATTCTGACTTGCCCTCTTCAAGATGAGCTCATAGATGTTATTGTGACTGACATTGTTGGTAATATAACTGATAATCTCTTAATTCTCAAGAATTATAAACTGTCATGTGTATAGTTACTGAATTTTCATCTCAGTAATGGCTGCAGTACGTCCTCAGAGAAAGCCACCTCCATCTAATCGAAGGTGAGAATAAGCCTTTCTATGGTACCGGTACTTGATTTATTTATACTCAAACATTAAATATTTAGAACTTTTATCAAATCAATGCAATAGTAATGGTTCATGTACTGATGAAAGCATACTGTAAATCATGAAATTAATGTGTCCATCAACCCCTGGCCTAAAATGTGTCATGAAATTAACAGTAGTAGCTTCTTGTTTTTCTTTAAGTGTTTAAGAGGTCGCCTTCTGCCTCAGTAATTTGGGCTGTTCTGTCCCTCTTTGGGACTCATTTGTGAGAGTAGGGTGCACATATCTATTGTTAGTTTTAGTATTCATAAAATGTCTGTTTTTGTATTGATAAGATTTCTATTTTCGTATATTGATATGATTTTATATTTATCTTTGGCTGCTCTGTTTATGTACTTTCAAGTAGCTGTTCATCTCTCAGAAATAGAGTAAGTTGGGCCTTTGCTATTGCATCTCTTGTCTTTAGGAGATCTAAGACAGATAACGCATCTAACAGCATTTCTGGCTTTAACCGAGCCCATGCTGAAGCATGGACTTGACATTCCAGTAACAAGTGTGCAATGGATTCAGGTTGATTGCAAGATGGGCATACCTTGTCATAGTGCTTTTTGTGACCGTGTCTGAGATATGAGATGGCTACCTCAACTTTCCTTTCATTTGAGTGTGAGTATGGCTTTGGTGGATCTTGGCATCTGGAATTTTGTATAGCCATCTGCCGATCTTACTTGCATCCCACTGGGCTTGCAATCTTTGGGCTATGGAGGCTTTGATTTTGCTTTTTATCTCTAGTTTACTGAATAAGCTGTATATCTGCTTTGTCTATAACTAGCCTTGCCAGTGTATCTGTTTTTCCATTTACCATGCATATCTATGCGGACCCTTGGTCCGATAGTTTTGTATATTCATATAGAATATCATTGACCATGTTGACTGTGTTTGTTCACAAGTTTGAGTTTCTGCCCCTGATGGCTTGAAGTACACTTTGCGAGTCTGATAGGATGACTGTCTTTGCTTCCGGTAGTTCCGGTATGAATAATTGCCTCCAATTCAGCAGTGAATACTGACTGACCATCAGGCAGGCAAACCGAATGTGCTTGGGGTTTGGAGCTATGGATATGGATCCTTCAACAAGCAATGTTGTTGATAGGATTCTTGGATACATCAGTGTATATATGGGCCTAGGCTTCCTAGGTAGTTTGAATTTTAGTGAGTGAGTGAGTGAGTATGGTTTTACGCCGATTTTAGCAATATTCCAGCAATATCACGGCGGGGGATACTAGAAATGGGCTTCACACGTTTTACCCATGTCAGGAATTGAACCCGGGTCTTCCGAGTGACGAGCGAACGCTTTAACCACTAGGCTACCCAACCGCCCCCGAATTTTAGTGATAGCTGCTGATCATAGTAGGGTTGGGTACCTTTTTTAGTGACTTCAGATGTTAAAGCTGTGAGTGTCAACTTTGGGAGTTTTTGAAGCCCAGTGAGGGTGTAACTTGTACTTGTAGTGACTTTCTGGTTTCCGAGCTAGCGCTTCATTAGGGTTTTTTTTGTCTTACCATAAGGGTTTGATGTTCGTCCCCAGAACGATATATTGCCTGCTCTCTTCTTTGTTTCAACGGGAGTTCTCCTGTTTATCCTTGTAGTGCTTCTGGTAAAGTACCTGTTGCTGCACCTGTGGTTAGCACTAGGGCTTTGTATTGTGTTATTTCGAGGTGGCTCAAGACAATATTTGATGCTGAGTGAAAGGCACAGTCTATTTTTATCTGTGAAGTGATTTGTAGAGGTCCAACTAAGTGTCCCTTGAGGTACCCCAAGATGTGCCTGAAATTGACCGCAATATGTTCATGTCTTTATGACATCTGTTTTCCACATATTCTGTATGTTTGCTCCAAGTGAGGTGTTGATCTGGGGTGACAATTTTCAGATTTTTTTTAATTTGATTGGTTTGCCTTTTATGGACATAGCATCTTTTCCCCTGTGTTTGAATAGAACTCCCACATTTCTTTCACTGGAAAGGGTGAACCCACATTTATTGCACCATGGATCTCCTCCATTCAGTACTGACTGGAGTTTGTTTCAGATTTGTGAAATATCTCTGTGTTTTACCAAAGATGTATATAGATACGTCTTTGGTTTTACCCATTTTGCTACGTCATCAGTGTATTTAGAAGTTTGGGTAGGAGAGTTGACATGGTCAAAAAGATCATTCATCTTGATGTTAAACAGGGTTGGGCTTATAATGCTGCCTTGTGGTGTGCCATTGTCTAGTGACATAGTATCAGATTATTTGTTCCATTTTTTAACTGATAGCGACCTGTCTTGCAGGAAGCAGTCTATGAAGTTTGCCAATGTTCCCTTCTACTCCATTTTGTACTAGTTTGGTGAGAAGCCTGTCATGCCATACCATGTCGCAGGCTTTGCTGAAGTCCAGAATACTGCGCAGCTAGGTATTGTCTGTTTAATTAAGCATTTTTGTTCAATTTTCTAGCCTTAGTATATGATCTAGACATGAGTGTCCCTTCCTGAAGCTGCTTTTATCAGGTTTGATGTGGTTGCCAATTTCAAGGTGATGCATGAGCCTTTTTTTAACCATGGCTTCCCTGCTTTTGAACTATAAAAACTAGTCCGCAACTAATAACATAAAAGGCTGTAGACTTAGAATTGCATGATAAGGTAATGAGTGTTAACAGGTCAGTTGAATAATATCATTTGCTGTCTTCACAAACTGAACCTCAACTGCTTGACATGTGATCTAACTTCTATGAAATCAAAAGCAGGAAATTCTAAAAAAAATGCATATTCAAATGAGATAGGCCGGTTCACCAATGAAGATTGTACAATGAAGTGATGTTACCTGTAACGCATGAGTTAACGCATTATCCTTTGAATGTAAATAAGCTGTTATGTATTCACTTCGACTGCTGTTAGTGTACTAGACATTTTCTCAAAGTGGGTGAGCAGTGTTTTGTTGTAATTATAAAATAATTGGACCAGGTCACCAAAAACACAGACTGTGTCATACATGGTTGGCGACTGTCAAGCTTGATCAACTTTTGTAAACAAACAGACCACACTTGATGCAGAACTTGGTGATAAGCACTGTCTAACTCTAGCTCAATTACATTATTTATTGTAGGCTTTGTTAAAAATATCCTTGTTTCCGCCCATGGCAATATACTCCAATGTGCCTAGATGAAAATGCTCCTAAGTCTTTTGTAGGCACTGCTCTAGTGCATCTAGGTTTGGCCATAATAAATAAATTGTAAGGTTTGCATATCCCTTACTGCCTTTCATCATTTTATTGTCCCCAAGTACCTACGGATGAAGAACGTTGTTACATGTGTAACCCTCTTTACTTGAAAAAGATTCATGCTTCATGTGAATCACATCCATTGATAGTTAATGTACACAGATGCTTTGAAACAAATAAGTGTGATATAAAAAATATGCCTCCTGTCTCTCAATTTTTTTAAGCATTTGGATGAAAATGGAAATAATTCATTGTGGCCTTATCACAAAGTTTCATGACAACTTCTTTATTCACACAAAGGTGCAGATGGTAGAGGTGGGGTTAAAAATAACATCGCGTTCAAGGTTATTGCACTTTTATAGTGGTGTATGGATGTGTAGGTGGATGCTTGTACTAGTCCAAACTAATTCCATAATTTAATAGATTACCACACTCTGACACAGTATACTGGCTCCAAGCCAACCAGTCCTTGTTTATCCCCTTAATGGCGAGCTCCAGGCAGGGTAACAACAAGCACCATCTTTTACTTCTTTTTGTATGACATGGCCTGGTCAATTGAATCACCAACGTTCAGTTCTCCGAGCAGATGGAGGTCCATGGACCATGGAGGTCATCCGCAGAACCAGAAGCAAGCTTTAGAACTTATATAAAGTCCCAAGTTATGACATGCTTGTTAAAGGTTCTAGTACCTGCACTGAAATGTCAATAAAGTAGAAGTAAGGAAGTTGCCATCCATACTACTCTGTTTGTTAATAGTGTAGGTGTTAATTAGGATTCTCCTTCCCCTTTTTCCATACATTGAGATCCATTTATTAATAATCATCATCATCATCATCATCCATAGTTGCAATGCTTTCAGTGTCCTTTTATGATGCAATTTTAATTACAGTCAAGTCTCGTTAATCCGACACTCGTTAATCCGACACTCGGCTTTATCCGACACAAATGATGGGAACCGATTGAATCAGTGCTATTTAGTCCCGTTAATCCGACATTCTCGCACTCCGACTCCGACACACCTAATTTGCAACGAATTACCGAAATCACTCATTAATCAGTCTCGTTAATCCGACACAGTGGTCAGCGTACTCCGTGGTCATCTGCCCGCGAGTACACAACCCCGTGTTTTGACACGCACTGGCTGCAGAGATTAACTTTAACAATTAACACTAGATGCCGGGATCATAAAGAATTTCAAGCTTTATTATAAGAAACAAATGAAATTACACCTCGACAATGTTGATGCTGAAGAACCACCAGGCCTAGACGTCAAGCGAACAGGGGACTTTGAGAAATGTGCCTTCAAAATGTGAGAAACAGAAAACACTGACAGACTATTTTAAGTAGATGAAGCAAGTTGTTAAGACAGTAGCACTTGCATTTACACGAGGAAACACACGGTTATTATCTATCGTGAAGATGTCCGATTATCGATCACAAATCACTTAATTTCGTTAATCCGACATACTCGTTAATCCGACACAATCATGTGCAACCAACGATGTCGGAATAACGAGACTTGACTGTATATGTAAATTGGAAGCCCGTCAGTAAGTGTAACCTTAGGAGTCGGGTACTATACCCATCTCCCTTGGTCACTTGTACCTATCAACCACTCCTTAGTTCCTGGGATGATGTAGATCAATAATACAAGTCAGCTTGTTTGCTCAAGTCCTTTTATTTATGATAGAAGTTATCATAAATATACACACACGGTTCTCAGATAGTTTCTTGTAGCCTTACTTACTTAAATACAACACATACCTAAAGGATGCATCAACTAAGAGCCTGATAGTATTTCTGATCCACTCTTAACTCTGATACTTTTTCTGATCCGGACTTCCAATATACAGAGAGAACCTCTCTGTTCAGCCGTGAGTTTCCGGACAACTAACAAAATACTATCAATGACAATTTTAGTTCCTCCCACCGAAATAATGTTTAAAGTCATATGATATGACTCATACGCTTATTTCAATAGAAGCTAATTTCTATTCCCCAAGTGGCAGATTCAGTTTGTGCTATCAAACTCCTCTTGTCTAAAATAACTCAGTTATGTAACTATCTAATTCATTAGTCAATCGAACATAGTTCATAGTATTTACCAATTTACCAAGAGATCCTGAATCAGATGCCAATCAAGCAATAATTCATGCAGTCAAGCAGTAGGTCATACAATATTTGGTCACTTCAAGACTGATAATCTATTCCATCTTTTCATTTTCTGATGAGAAGTAGTGTCACCGAGAGATATAGAATCAATAACCTTTTGACCTCGAAGGTCGAGGCCACCTCCCAGTACATTTATCCTTCCCATGTCCATTTCATATTTTAACCTAGAACTTTATAGAATTTCATAAACGACATATTAAGTTAAGATTAAAACCTTTTTTCCAAAATCTCCTGGTTATACAAATTTTGCTGCAATTCTGGTAGAACTAACTAGACCTGCTGCAATTCTGGTAGAACTTACAAGACCTGCTGCAATTCTGGTAGAACTTACTAGACCTGCTGCAATTCTGGTAGAACTTACTAGACATGCTGCAATTCTGGTAGAACTTACTAGACCTGCTGCAATTCTGGTAGAACTTAATAGACCTGCTGCAATTCTGGTAGAACTTACTAGACATGCTGCAATTTTTGTAGAACTTACTAGACCTGCTGCAATTATGGTAGAACTTACTAGACCTGCTGCAATTCTGGTAGAACTTACTAGACCTGCTGCAATTCTGGTAGAACTTAATAGACCTGTCAGTGCCAAAGACTTTACATTTTACTTGCCCAAATTTGTCCTTTTCTACCTTTTTCAGTGCTTTTTACCAGTGAGAAAAAAAATAACTGCTGTTTTCTGCCATTTTGTCAACCAATTTTAATGGGTTAAAATGATTCAAATAATAACGAACCTTGTTATATCTAACTTAACGTGGACGCTATATCAGGACTCCGAAACATATTGCAATATGTATTGTTTTAAAAGCAGTGTAGTCCTACTTAGTGTGTGTGTGAGAACATTCATGAGTAATTGCACACTCCGACATGATTGGGAGTCATTGAGATTGAAAATGTTAGTGGTGCACTGGATTTCCATGTGTCTCTCCATTGGTACCGGTAAGTCAGGGAGACTCCCCGGGGACTGATGTGGGGTAACAGGGTGACTACTGTACAAGTAATATGTGACATATTTGTGAAGCCTTATACTACTTACGGATTGAATAATTCCTGTTTGAAATTAAATATATTGATTATGTAGATTGAATAAGGAAAATCGGACATGACAAATGAACTTAATGTAAATGCTTCTATACATGGACATAGTTGAATTGCTCTCATGGTGTTTTTTTTGCATCCCATGAGACTCAGAGTGCAAATAAGTTGTGTCTTGTCTACATTTGTATATGTCTAGGATGCAGGGTTAAGTGGTGATGTTCTTTGGAGTTCCTTCTCATGCTTGTGTTCCTTGCTGTAAATTCTCAACTGCATAGTACATTCTGTGACTTAGAGTCAGGTAATTACTCCTCTTGACGGTGTTGAAATCATTAGCTGTCCAGTGTAATTTGTATTTAAAATATTGGGTTTTACGGCAGAATTTAATTTGTAAAGTAGCAATTTCTGTATGTTAATATTCAGTGTCAAATTACATAGAACTGAAATTATCATACTATCATATTTCTGATATTTAAGATATTTTGCATTTGGGGATATTAATAAAATTGAATGCTTTCTAGAAGAATATTTGAATATGTGAACATGTTTAAAAGTATATTATGTATAGTATGACTATATTATCGCAGGCTCTATATTTTCTCAATACATGTATCAGTAAATATTATAATCCACAAACCCCTGTCGACAGTTTACTTATAATAATGATAAGAATAATGTGCACTTGTAATACGCTAGCCTCCATGATGTAGCAGTTCATGTTCAAAGGGCTACATTCAACTCTCGAAAGCTTTTTTAAACAAATGTGTCTTTAGTTTTGCTTTGAAAGTCTGAAATGTTGAGGAAAGTCTAATCTCAAGTGGAAGATCATTTCATAATTTTGTGGGAAGCCACACTGAAATCTCTTATGCTAATCTAAGCACGATATTTCATCACCTGATCGAATACAGGACTCACTGAGGTATGTCACGGCAAAGACATATATATACATCTTTGTTCACGGCTACTTGTACATGTTCAATTTTTTTATGACAGTTTCTGGAATGTTTTTGAAGTGGAATTACCCCTACCTCCATTCAAAATTGATAAGAAAAGAACCCATTTGTTTGGACAATGTCCTTTGGCCCAACCTAGGTCGCATGCATACTGATTATGCATAATCCAAAATAGGAAGTGATGTAAAGAACATATTCCACACCTATCATACCACAAAATAGTCATACCGCGATAATACTGAGTTGCCCCCAGTTACTTTGATTACCGAACTTGGTAATGAAAATCAGCATCGATCAGTTCTAATTGATGTGTCATAAAGTTGAACACTTTAAGAACAAGAGACATTTTGCGTATGATTATTAAATATGTTACTATAAGCGTGTGCCATTATGATCCATTATAAATTAACTACTTCGTTAATATAGCATACCATTCTACTTTTTGTCTGCTATATATTTATTGGTTTTTCTCCCAGTATATCTCTCATTGTTTTTTTATTCCTGTCCCCGCTGCTTGTTCTTGAAGTCTTTACTTTGTATAAATACACCTGGAATTGTGTGATTCTATGCATAGCGCAATGGTTATGATTGGTGTCAGATTGAAGATAAATGATTTAGTATTAACTTGATAAGTTATACCAAAATACAACAGTTTAAAAGTGAATATTACATATACGATTTAGGATTTGTCATTGACACATCCGATCATGTATTATTAATTAAACCACAAGCCAACAAGTTGTACAATGCCTGATTTATTTGAAACAATGCCTCTTCATGTATTTCAGTTATAATCATGTGATAATGTTGATGAATCTGTTTTGGGAAACTCATGTAAGAATTCATGTATTACCCTCACTCTTGCTCAGTAAATACAGGGATTCTGACACACATTTCTAAAATCACTGTGACACACATATTCATAAAATAATCTATAATGTCTCACTCATGTAATGCAGCTCTTCAACGAGTGCTCTTTAGACATTGAAGAGGAAATGTGAGGCAGCAGGATCTTTATATAAATCCCCTTCGTCTTGACCATCATTACAGCCAAGGTCATGAGTGATGGTCCATCCCAGAAAAGTCTTCATTTTGACGCTGATACCGAGTCCCCAGTCCCCAGTCCCCAGTCCCCATAGTAGTTGTAACCTGCAACACCCTTTGGGTACAGATTCCATGGTATTGATTTCTAACAATTCTACAGAAGGCAACAATGTGAGGAAATATATCAACACACTGTGGAATTCATGCTGCTTTACTATGATATTACATGTTGCATAACGGAACTAATGTCATCCGTTCATCGTTCATAGTTTGGTATTAATATTTAATATTAAAGCTTGCTATACATCATCCCTCTCAGTGACTTCACAACTCTGTAGTACCATGGCTTATCATGGACAGATACCTTGACTTCAGGTCTGTACAAATGTCATATACACAGACATTATTTTGCTATATGGGCATTTTATATGGGTACTTTTTCTTGGTTTATGGATCTGAGGATTCCAAAGATTATGAAAGTCACAAATAGTAATTTCTAGTTGAAATCTTTCTTTATAATGGTTGAATTACATTTTCTTTATCAGTCAAACAACAGAACAAAGGAAGAGTTATATATCATTCATGTAGAAATATTTCTTTCATGATTGAATAGTTAAATATTAATTGACTTGATTTGTTTAGCTTGCATGTCTGTCAGTTGTAACACAATATATTTATGCTGAAGGGGTCATTGTCGGCACAGGTTCTACAGATATGCACCCCAGGTACATGTCTGTAAAATCAGAATACAGAAAGGTACCCACTACCCTAAACAGCGGATGAGTCCATATTCCTGAACCTGAAACCAACACTACGGGGTACATACCTGTACTGACAACAACCCCTCAGCCCCATTTATCATAACACCATGAAATGATCAGGTAGTTTTTGTGCACAGATTCATGCATAGAAAGCAAATATTTCTTGCTGTGATTTATACAGACGTCACAATATTAGGACCAGAGATCTTTGAGAAATCAATACTTGATGCTTTCATAACTGTTTATTTTGTGGGTTGTAATTATTGTAGTTATAGATTATGGCCCAAGTCAAATATACTACTTCAAAAATGATCCTCTGGCGTACCAACTCTCTATTCATTTATCTCTGATAATGCAGTTGATTTGATCCCACATTCTGACCAGGACTCTCTGTCTGTCAACATAATCCTTCAACTGAGCTGACAAATTGCTATCTGATGTTGGCTTTAATAAGGTCTCATTTCATTAAGTCAAGTTAGAGAGGCTTCAGGTAGAGTCAGGCTGAGTGACAGAACAGAGTGCACTTGTCATAAGTGTGGGAACAACTGGTGAATGTAGAAAGTGTGGATTTCCACTAGGCTCATTGTAGACATAGGGGTGACGAGCTCACTATCCCAGCACCCCTGTACATAACCTGTTTATGGAGGAGCATACGCTGTTGTGGTGTGCACCTAGCTACATGGCTGTTTACTTGTTTACTTCTTCAATAGACACTCTTTGTTCAGGCTGGAGGGGGGCTGGAGCCAATCATGCATGTCTGGGCCTTGACCGGCAAAATGGCGATCGTGTTCCTACTCATTGATACAGGATTACTTTCATCAGTGTCAGTGGTTTATTCATGATTCATGATACTGATCCGGATTGTTTATAATTCACAAGTACCAAGCAGCTTGGGAAACATCTTCTTCACTCGGAAATGAATCGTTGAAACCCAAAACATGATATGGAAAGAATGTACCTTCACATACCTTCTGTTATGAGTTTCTTACACTGGTGAAGTGCCAGGTAGACCTGATTGCTGGTCAGTCATATGTGATAATTAATGAATGTTGGATCATTTGTGTAGTCCTGTTGATGGATGCATGGCTTGTTCCCGAAGATCGATTTATACCGCAGATCAATAGATTGGTCTTCAGGCTTCAATGGAAAAGTATCGCTTCACCGCTGATAATGCTCTAGGTTCCATTCTTTTGAAGTAAGTTTAATATTTAGTAAATAGCTCTTTTGTAATTTTGTTCAATTTATCTGTGTCTTGAATGCATACCATATTGTCAAACAGTGAGAAATATCAAAAGTCCATTGTCAATATATGGTGAGTCTACATTAAACAGTTTTTGTGTATCAAGAAAACATGGTGTGTTATTAGTGTCAGTCTAGTGATATTTCAATGACATAGTAAATATTGATATCATTTTAGTATTGATGTCACTTATAAAACATGTGAATCTTTGATGATGAGGCATGGATCTTACATAATGTTTTTAATGTAATAACTCCAGGACAGGTAACTTTAGAACCAGGTTGTCTCAATATTATATGTAAGCAAGTCTACAGACACCTTTTTTATATCCAGAAAAATTATCTCATGTTAATTTTGCTTGTACATTTACAGTGAGAATCTTCTTGAAATATAAAGAAACTGAATTAACTTGTGTTAGCCTCAGATGTACATATACAGATTAAATCGATGCTCATGATGTTAATCACTGTAATATTGGATTATTTACAGACCCCCGTCATTTAGCTGGAATATTTCTGACTATGGCATCAAACAACAAACAAACATTTACAGACTTGAAACCTAAATACATGTATAATTATCTATCTGAAGTTAACTTTAACATACATCTTTTTTTCAGTATAAACATGATAAATAAATCATCTTCTAATGTTAACTTTACATTTACAAATGTTTTTTTGTGAATGAAATAACAAAAAACAAAATTTCTGAAAGTAGTTGTATGTTTTATCCCATATTTTGTAAGCTCATATGGAAGTGGTATTGAGTTTGTAGTTTGTATTTGAGCTTAAGACGCACATAGTTGTTAGGTCATGTATGCCGAATCATCAAATATTTTGTCTCTAACCAGTAGAACTGGATGGTTACCATATATCACCATCTATAAAGCGCCCCCTGCATAGAAAGGGACCCCACTGTAAAAAAATTTAAAATCAATGCTAATTTATATGTATACCCAATTGGGGGAGGGACATCAAAATTCTTCTACCCTGTGTATAGGGTGACCCCTCTTGTAAAGCCCCTAATTCTATGTACGAAAAACATGCCTTATACACGGCAATATACGGCATGCATACAATACTGGTACTCTTATGACACATGTCACTATAACTTTTGAATAAATATTCACAATCATTACCTTTGAAGTTTTTCTTCTAATTATTTCTGATGATTTGATAAGATCAAATCAGCTCCCTGTCATTTTTTTAAGAACCATGTTTGTTTGTTGGTCCTGATAATCAGCACATCATCATTCATGACAACTGTTTGTAGCTGGTTGGTTTGCCCTTATTACGTCATGTACGCTGATGAATATCCTACAGCGGGAAGCTGAGTAGTTAGTTAAACTGAAATGTAGATATTCTCATTGATTCAGTTGCTCCAGTCTGCAGTACAGTATTGATTACTTGTCATGATCTAGGTGCGCTGCATGTCATCCTTAACAGACAATGGTAGGAAGCTCCTTGATGTTCCTTGTTGTCAGTGAAGCATCATACACAATGTAATCTTGCTTAGTCGGGATTAAAGCATCTAATTTCTTGTCCGAGATTGTCTGCATCGTACAAACCTATTTACCAATCTTGTCTATTTATTATTCATTAGACTTTACTTTAAGATAGCATCTTACTCTAATCCTTGCATGATTGTCAATGATGGTCATTTCCTGATTGAAATAGGGAAGAAATTGGACTTGAAACTTTGTGGATGCAGTATCTTTGTTCTTTGTATAACTTCAGGACTTCTGTGATGGTGTTCTCAAGGTTCATCACGCATTGTAGAGAAAAAATAAATGAGTCTGTCGTTCAGAGGGTTTCCTGTAGTTTTGCTTTACAGGCTTCTAAATGCATATCAAAGACTTCTAAAGAACGAGTACAGTAAACCCTTTGATATTTGTTTGATAAGAAACATGTTGTTCGACAAGTTTAAGTTTTCCTCCATGCTTAGAAAGAACAAATTTTGAAATACTATTTTTGTATGGAATTACAACAATGAGTGTTTGGCTGCACATGCCTCTGGCTTGCAGTAGTAGTCTGTTAATGAACTATATTTATTTGAGGGACAGGAGTTGTAATGTGTTTGGATGTTATTGGCACCAGTAGTTACGAAGCTTGATGGCTGATGATTTCCAGTACATGAGGATCTGTTTTGAAGGCTACCAAATAAATGTTTAAACTACCTATATTTGATGATCAGGTCATGAGGTCTGAGTGGATCTTGATTTATGTAAATGATAAAAATACAAATTTTGTTATGAAACACCTTCCTTTGTATAAATGTATTTGAAAACTATACAAGGCCCCTTTCCATAGCCTATAATGCTCACTGTGATAGTTGCCCTTACAAGATTATAGGTACCAATTACTCACGATAATATGCGACCTAAGCTCTTTGAAAATTAAAAATGAGTGCTCTTTTTAAACAATACACAATTTTTATCGATCGAGCAGTACTTAAAAACTTAGTTTGGCAAATATATTTTTGTTTTATGTTATTATTATTTTTCATATTTGTAATCTACTATTTAAAATTTCATGTGATTTGTATATAACATCACATTAAAGATTCATGTTTAATGCCATAATTGTGATAGAAATTTCAAACCAAATCAGTTTCTATTAAATACCATTTCTTTCCATTAAGCAGATAAAACTTCAATACATATAATATGCACAATTTGAATATTAAGTTACAATACAGTGTATATTGTTTCCATGACTACACGTTGCAAAGTGTTTATGAGAACATACAGTAATATTACCTAACTTATGTATTGCCAATACCGTATGTAGACATTGTGGAGTGTAGATGTGACTGCAACGCTGGTACACACACACAGTGTTTGCCTGGAGTCCCCCACCATTAGACACCGTTGTGTCCTGTGTTGACACCACTTGCTTCATGTTTACTTGGCACACTGTAGCTCTCATGCTAAGCCGGAAGATCTGTATGCTCAAATATGTCCGAGCTAAGTGGGAGCATAGAGTGAACACTTATGGCAAACAGATTGTGAGATGACAAGAAAGGGAATTATGTAGATGGGCTTTTTTTGTGGTTTGTTGTGCATTATTTTATCTGTGCTATACTCTATCATAAGAGGAAATGGGCAAATCTTGTCATGTGGTCAAATGTGCCGCAATTTGCTGTGAGATAGAGTACTGAGTAGCATCCCTCAGCATTGCCTGAATCCACTGATAATGAGTTTAAATCCAAAATGCACCTCTATTATGATCCTTTAAATCTTTTACTCGATGTGATACCTCCCTGCATGTATCACATGCGTGCGTGCGTGCCTGCGTGCGTGCCTGCGTGCGTGCGTGCATGCGTGCAATCGAGGTGAGGTGAGGTGAAATGGGGTTAAACGTCGTGTCCAAGATTATTGCACTTATATAACTTGGGATGTACGGGTGTGTGTGGCTGCTTGTACTAGTCCGGATTGATGCCGATTTATAGTGCTAGCTCACTGAGATACCATGCCACAGTTTAACATGAATACCCCACTCAGACACAGTATACTGACTCCGAGCCGACCAGTCCTTGTTTTAGCCCCTTAATGCCAAGCACCAGACAGAGGTACCATCTTTTAACGTCTTTTTGTATGACGTGGCAGGGGATCGAACCCCGGACCTTCCGCTCTCCGGGCGGACACTCTACAACTAGACCACAGAGGCACTCTTGTTTTCAGATATGTTTACCGGTAGTTGAATGTTTTGCTCACTCACACCAAGAAGCTGACACAGTTTCTACTGAGATGACCAGATCTGTATGTAGAGAGTTATTGTATTGGAGTAAACAATCTAATTTAATGAGATTGCAGATCCTTACTGGTCTTCCTGCATGAAAGTGACACCAGTCCTGTAGAGATTCCAGGTATCACGCCCCATCAATATATATCGTTGCATCACAGATCTACACCTAATAATACAACAAACGATACAGCTGTCCATATATCAATTCATATATTTATTCTGTATCTCATTTTCAGAATGTAATATTTTGGAAATTTGGCAATAACTTGGTCTGACACCATTAGGGGCACACTGCCTGTCACAAAAGAAAATACTATGATAATTCTAATTGCATAATGACTTTGGATCAAGTCTAAATTAATCAATCATCGGAGCTAACAAAGATTTACTTGGGTCTGTCTATTTTCTTGTCCTTAGGACTCGCAGGAATAGATTTTGGGGGTCCAGGCATATGGGTGTGCATGCTCAGAAGCCTCAGGTGTATTATATATGGGGAGTTCAAGAAGAAATCAACCATTGACAGCCTGAACATTGGGTGTATGTCTTACCAGAGTAGAAATGTCAGTTATATGGAACATGCAATCAGCAATATTAATAAATATTATGTTTCAAACAGCCAAACTTGTCTGAATCCCACCGGACTTGCAATGTAAATTATTTGCATCCATGCTCAATTTGTATATGTATAGGACACAATTTTCTATGTCTGGTAAGACCCTAAGCTACACATAAACTGGTTGAGGACTGGACATCAGAGCAACTTCAGAGCTTTACTGTTATCAGGGGTATTAAAAAAATCAAATGTGATCAAATATTTTTGAAAAAAACCCAACACATTTCCTTGTATTTTGTACTAAAACTGTGCTCTTTGTGCATGTTAAGCCATTTGTAGACTAAGATATGATCAGTTTAGCCTTCATAAATGTTTTTCTTTTAATGGATATTGCTACATGTATTTGCATGGTTCCTGCTGTAGTAGGTCATCACACATCTGATACGAGATACATTATTTTTATTGCATTTTCATACTGTCAGAACATTATTAATCTTTGACATTGCCAACGGAAAGCTTTTTATTATCCATTTACAAGGAAATGAAAGATCTTTTGGAGATTTAGCATTGTTCAGAATTAAGCATGAAAGTCAGGGGTTCCTTGTTATGACCCTTAATGTTATGTCTTAAGGGCCCCTGTATTTAAACACCATGAGCCTCAGGTAAGGCGCCAACGACTGCTTAGCTAAGGGCCCCCCTCAATGTTGAACACTAGTAAGACTCATAATAGGGAAGGGAGTAGGGACAACATCAGTAATTAAAGGTTCAAGTATATTACATATCATTATAACTGCATGTACCAACCATGTGCTAGGTGTTATCAAGATAAATGAAGCTATTTGCTTTGATCTGTGTGTATCTCATCTCGTGTAATGACTAAAGGAGGCATTATGTGCCCCGGCTAACAGTGACTGCACTGAAGATCACTGCCACCAGTTGGATGTTGATTGTCATCCATTATTTACTGCTTCAATAGTTCTATGTAGAAATGTCATAATTATGCAGTAATTTTACAAGTTATTTTCTAGAGCTTTCTTTCGAGTTTGTGTATCAGCTGTTAGTGATAAGAATCTTTGTGATGACTGACTATAGTGTCTATGTGGATAGTAGTTTAAAGCAATTACCGTATTCGACGTAATAAACGCCCCGCTCTAATAAGCGCCCACGGTGATATTTGCTAATATATTGGCTAGTGAACAATCCCAATTACGGTAGCAACCATTCCAATTGATCAATGTACACAAGTCTTATTTATTCGTGCATAATACGCTGTACTGTTTTATATGCACCCTTAATTATGGGCAATTAAATTCTGGAAAAATATATCTGTCGTACATAAACATTTCAGGCTGTCAGCATAAACCACGAAATCTATCTTTCAACTTTCACCAAAAATAATATTCTAATAAGAGCCCCCTATTTCTAATTTTGAGAGCGCCCTGGGCACTTATTACGTCGAATATGGTATGTTCGGTGAATTCTAAGTGTCAGATCAGGAATTCTGTATCCAGTCATGATAGTGTAAGTATATAAAGAATGCATGTGAAAATAAATTGTGAAATATTAGTTTATGATGTTATGTACCAGGAATGTCAAATTTACTGAAAAGTGTTCTGTTTTGGGTATTGTTCAATTGGACATATCAGCCATATTGTATGGTATATGTCATTCTTGACCATTTCTGAGCCATCTCCGCTTGTAAAATTTGATATGCAGTAAATATGTTTGATTTTTCAGTTTTACTACATTTTCAAAATTTCCTCTGCAAACTCTGATTTTTTTTGTTGAAGTTACTAGCACTTCCTCTAAACTGTGCTCTCAGTATTCTGATCTGATTTTAAACATGGCTTCCATGGCAGCCATATTGAACATTCCATTTCTGCCCATTGCTCAGCCATATCTGCATGATTCATGATAAAATGTCATATGTAGTAAGTATGTGTTATACTTTGCTGTGTATTGTGATTTTTGACAGCTTCAACCTTCACGTATGGCTGTGTCTGCCAATAGTGCTGAAAAATCCTTTATATAGCCAGTTATGCATGTATTATTGTGTAATTTAATGAACATGATGTGGAGATGTCTGATGTTTCTTGTTCTTCTTTATCCTTGTAAGACCTTTCTGATCTGATATAATATTCAAGAAAAAAATCAAGTGAGGTAAAAGCCTTGTGGCTCTATTTCTTATTTAACACACTTTTATTTTGGGGCCACATAACATCTACACAGTTCTATCATTGTAACTATTATTTTGTCTTTTTCACTGAATAGTGTCAGATAACTTAATTCACACCATTTCTGTTTTTGTAATGTCTGTAGACGTGATCGCCTCAATAATTCCCATGACTACCACTAGTTACAAGCTCATGTTATTGGAGGAATCATTCACATGTGTCAGTGTGAAAAGGAGATAGCGTGAATATTTAATAAAATACATGATAACAATATGTCAATAACACTAGTGCTGTATTGTGTTTGGGTGTTTTTTCACCAGATAATGTGCGTTTAAATCCAACTTTTAAAGGTCGGCAGGCATGCATCGCTTACAAATTTGATTCAAAAAAATAAATCCCTATTTTGTTTGTACATCAATCTAGAACTTTATGATTACTCAAAGACAAAGAAACAGTGTCTCGTCACCAATTTCAAGTCTCAGTGCTATGCACAGTAGTCTCCCTTTAATTCACGATTTCTGTATATATGTGACCACCTTGTTAATTCCCAAAGCTAGTTACCAAAACTCATTATGTGATGAATTATTTACAGTTGTCTTTGTGTGGAGGAGATGGAATGAATATATAATGTAACACATGAAAACTGCTGTCAGTTACAAAAGAAGCTGTTATGTCTAAGTGCATTTTGTCAGCACGATAGCCAGAAGGTACATACGTTGAGTTGTCTTCAAGCTATCGTATCTTCAGTGTGGGGTTGTATGAGAACAGCATGTTTTTTTTCAAGAGGGATGGTATGAATCAATATTTTCCTAGCAACTCTCTATTGGAAACAAAATCCACATCAACAGGACACAATGCAAGTTTATGTTTCCAAAACATTGCAATCTGTTAGTTAGCAACAGCATGTTGATATTTATAATATTGTTCACATTTCACTTGTTCAGTTCTGCTGAGACCAGGGTTTTTTTTGCCATCCTTACACGTTAGTACAAATGTAATTGTCCTCGGGGGATATCTCAGGTCAAGTGACATGCAGGGTAGGTTAGAGCAAAAGAAAATTATCTCATCAAAGTCTTCTCAGCACATTAACATTTCAACATATCTATTATATTTTATTTCACATCAACAGGACCTCAGTGAAATGATGCAGTACATGAACCAAAATCAGTGTAAAGCCTTTTAAATATGTCTCCCTTTGTTAAGCTTCCATGGAAACAATGTGGACTTAATCTCAAACAACTGTAGGCTTTGTTTCTGAGACACAACTCTCACGCTAAAGAATATTTTTGCATGAAACTATACATGTGCAATGACCACATGATCAACTATTGCCTTTTCATATTTTTCAATTTTATTTTTATTTAATTTGTAGTGTTGCCATGGAAACAATTTGGACTAAATCTGAAACAAAAGAAAAGTAGCATTTGTTTCCCTCCAAAACTCTTCAGCTAATGTTCTGCACGAAACCATTAACTTTCCAGGCTATGATTTGCTATGATTGTTTTTTTGGATATGCAAACAGATTTACAGGACAACTTGAACTAATGTATCTAAAAAAAGAAGGGGCAGACATAGGTTTTTGAGTAAAAACACATTCTATTTTTTATTAGTTTTTCAAAATATTTTCAGTCATAAATGTAATGTTAGCATGACAAGTGTCAGCTTCTAAACTAACCTACTAGTCAGGACAGAAAAACAGGAACATTCAACTTGGCAGGACATTCAGTTAAGTGTTGGTTGTTGATGATTTGACACTATACTCAACACATTCCTTTATATTTTCCATGTTATGCACCCGGGTTTTGATTTCCAACTCTAATGTAGTGTCAGGGAGTATATCAGTCCCCTATGGCAGCGGTCTTGTCCTCCAGCAGTGAATCATTTGGCTTACAAGTTCCTGCAACAACAAGTATTTGCATGGTTCAAAATTGACAATTGATTGTCTAAGACTAGTAACCTTTAGAAAAGATAAGTGATTTCAACTGTCGGGTAGCAAATATTTTTGTAGATTAGTGACAATAAAATGTATTTTTAGCCCTGAATTGTGAAAATTGTTTTTCTTCTTATTTCAGTTATTCTATATCAGACATTTTGTAAACCACCTCATTAAATGTAAAAGGCTCTTTCCCTGACTGTGAATGATTCACAGCATCTTATGCATGAAAACTCGTGATTTATGCTTCGAATAACATTTGTATTTCATGTCAGATAGAAAAGAATTGCTTATTGATTTGCAGTGAACAGGTCGCTCAGTCTGACAGTGATGTGATGGTGAATGACTTCATGTTTTCTAATATACAGGGTCAGGAGTAGCCTAGTGGTTTAAGCATTTACTCGTCACACTGAAGGACCTGCATAGTTCAATTCTCCTCATGGGTACAATATGTGAAACCCATTTCTGGAGTCCCCCACCCTGATAAAAGTGGTGTATATCCCAACTCACTTACTCAGTTTCTCTAATATTTTTATGGTGTTTTTGTCTTCTCCAGACCGTCGGCCCAATTTCCTGCCAAGTATAGTCAGTTGCCTTCAATTCCGTCCCCGACCCCTGCCGTGGACAACCAAGTGGTACCATTTCACGGTGCAGGGGGACGGAATGGGATGAGGTCTAGCGTTGACCTCATCGAAGCTCAGGAGAAAGTCAATTTCCTGGAGTCTCGTCTTGGCGTCACAGAGAAGTCAAACCGTGCTCTTCTAGAAGAGGTGTTACGACTACAGAATGAACTCAGGACTTCTGTGAATAAGAATGAGAACACGTTACGAGAAGAGCGCAATGCTCGCCAGCAGGTGGAGTCATCGCTCAAGATGTGCAATGACCTCATCATGCAGCTGTCCACTCGGATCAAGGTCACGGAAGAGAAGCTACTGGAGGAAAGGTCAGCTTTGTCCACCCTGGTCACTCACACCAAGGGTGTGGAGCAAGCTGTACTCTCCAGTCAGCATGAACTACGCACGAAGAAGGACTCACAGATGACAAGGTAGGAAGGAGACAATTATATTTATCATACCTCGATGTCAGAATGATGAGGTCTGATTGGTCCACGTGATCTTGATAAAATACTATGTATCCCGCCTTGGAGGGAAATAAATCCCTGATACCCCGCCACGAGCAAGACAAAAAGCAAAAAGCAGGACACTTTTTTGAGTCAGTGATAGTCATGTGACATAGCTGAAGTTGACCTCAGCTCAATCAAACAGCTGTTTTCTATCAATTTTGAAGAGTTTGTTTTAATTCTTTTACAATGTCATATTAAAACAGTGTCAGTACATGGATTGGAGTTTTGTTCCACTCCACATTTTCTTTTGTTCTTCATGATTTCATATATTCCTGCATGTGATGTATCTATTGTCACTGAATGTCTATTTTGAGTGAGATACCTATTGTTACTTCAGACTCAGTTCTAGGCAAGAGATACAGATTTCTATGTTTGTGTTGTAGAATATCCGAGTTGCAGGGCTCCCTCCATGAGACTCAGCGAGCCAAGGATCAGGTTGAGAAGCAGGTGTTCTCTCTGATGGAGGAACTGAGAGGGTTGCGGAGCAAGGTTGACACACAGAACCAGGAGTTCCAGTCTATAGCCAGCGACCTCAGGATGAGGTCCAAGAGGCTGGAGGAAGAGAACAGGGTCCAGGTGAGGAGGATGTGGATGAGGTCTTGCAAATACTGGCCTTGTAGCTAGGGAGGTATCAGGGAGGCAAGGATGTACAAGAAATCTCACTAGAACTGGCTGATATAGTATGTCAGGGTCCAAATAGGCCCCACTGTGTGAGTCCCCTGTCTCTTGGCTAGACCATGATGGACAAGGGGTCTCAGCCACTAGGCCGAGGACTAGGCCATACATTAACATTGAATCTACTGAAAATGATGCTGAGAGCCAAGTTTATGCTTGTAGACTCCTATTTACTTGTGGCTGTACATTTGTCCTCTGAAATTGTAGCATGTAGAAGTTGGATTTAGGGTAGAACTGGTTCTCTACATTTGGTTGTAAGATCAATTTGTATAATTTTTTTATCTAATGTCATTAGGGGAATATTCTGTATCAAGTTTTGATGTATTTCACGAAAGTGTATTAAGGAAATCAGTGACGAGTGACAGATACTAACATTATAGTCTCCCTATCAAATGGAGATGTTAGTGCTACACCTGCTGTCTCCAGTGTTATAATAATCACTAACGGTAGTCCAGCCTTCATACTAAAATAAAGGCTTCATTTCTACCTGGATGTTTATTTGGATATCATATTCAAGTTTCATCTTTTGTATTATTGCTGTCGTTGTTAGAGGGTAAGTTAAATCCATAACTGTTATGAATTATATTCTATCACTCTAGCATGATCTCATGTGTTTAGACCTCCTAACATCTATTCCACCCTTCATATGTTGATGCTAATCCCCCTTCCAGCTGCACAATGTCCTGCATTGTCTAAGCATGTGTTTAATTCTAAACACTGAATGTGTTGTCCATGTATCAATCTCATTACAATCAGGTCTTTTACTCCATATGATACCTCTCTGTGGGAAGAACCAATCAGATGTCAGCTTTATGAAATGATTCAGTTTCATTTTTATACTCCCTCAGTTTGGAAATTTTGTTCTCAGCAAAAGAAAACCCACACAGAACACAAGTTTACCCTTGACAGCACACCCTCTTGGTGCTCAGAAATGACAGGAAGTATGAAATATCCATTACAATATAATGGTGTGGCTTTATTATTTTGCATTTGGAACTTCCTAGTTATGTTTATTTTCAACATGTAGAAATCATATATGCTTGCCTGAGTGCTTTTGTCACTCATACTGAAGCCTCCTATAGAAGCCTCCTATAGAAGCCTCCTATAGTAGCCAAGATGCTGATTGGCAGATTATAAAGTTTGGAACCTCCTATGCAGAGTTGTAGAGTACAAGATTTGACTTTAATGAGATTTGTCCCTGTATTTATGTCTTTTATAAAGCTTTTAATTAATTATCATAAAGCATGATAAATTAATCATTAGGTATCCATACCTGCTCATCCTATGACCAAACACCTGCCACAAATTATCATGATAATAGTATTGTCCCCATGTACTAACAGAGAAATGTGTCCCCTTATTTTTTTCATTTGACTAAATACACCACATACATATTCCTTCCAAACACTCATGCTTCATGTGACTCACTACTGTTGGCAGTGAAAGTGCACCAATGTCTTCAGAAGTGTTTTATACATGTGGATGGAAATGTGATTGTTAATTCATTGTGGCCTCATTCATGTTGCCGTATTTTGTTTGAGTATAAAGCTTTAATTTAATGAGGAGAGAGAAAACACATACGCTTTCTGTTAAATTCTCATCATGCCTCAAAATTATAAAAATATGATAGTGCCAGTGTTGGTATTAATTTCCATTGTGACAATTTCTCTGTTGTAAGTTCAGATAGTTTTAGGTCTTGTGGATTCTGTCATTGAGCTTGGTGTGATCACATGGCAGTAATATGGGTTTATAGTATGATTCCACAGCTTACATTTCAGTAACATACATGTATATATCCTTTATATCCTTTATGGTTTCATGTATTGCATCCTTTTGAAAAATATGTTTTATTCATTATTAAAAAAAGTATAAAGTTCATCATCTCATACTTCTATACTGATATTGACATACTTGTGAAAGATTTAAGTCTGTTTTCTGCTGTTTTTCAGGTTATTTTGTTTCTCGACAATAACAGCATTACAAGGTTCTAGGATATGACAACTGATATGTTGATTATGTTTACATTCTGATAGTATTGTTTAAGGAGAGTCTAAATACAGATTGAACATTTAGATTACAATAGAACTTATTCAAATCATTTACCATATTTCAAGTGTTTGTCATAATGTAACTTTTGACATTGCAGTTCTGAGAAGGAACCCTTAATTTTGGGAACACTGTAAACTGCTTACTGATAGTTATGGTGGCTGTGATAGTTATGGTGACTGTGATGGTCATGCTTACTGATAGTTATGGTGACTGTGATAGTTATAGTGACTGTGATGGTCATGCTCACTGATAGTTATGGTGGCTGTGATGGTCATGCTTACTGATAGTTATGGTGACTGTGATGGTCATGTTTACTGATAGTTATGGTGGCTGTGATGGTCATGCTTACTGATAGTTATGGTGGCTGTGATGGTCATGCCTCCTGTGATTATTATGGTGACTGTGATAGTTATAGTGACTGTGATGGTCATGCTTACTGATAGTTATGGTGGCTGTGATGGTCATGCTTACTGATAGTTATGGTGGCTGTGATGGTCATGCTTACTGATAGTTATGGTGGCTGTGATGGTCATGCTTACTGATAGTTATGGTGACTGTGATGGTCATGCTTACTGATAGTTATGGTGACTGTGATGGTCATGCTAAGTGATAGTTATGATGACTGTGATGGTCATGCTTACTGATAGTTATGGTGACTGTGATAGTTATAGTGACTGTGATGGTCATGCTTACTGATAGTTATAGTGACTGTGATGGTCATGCTTACTGATAGTTATAGTGACTGTGCTGGTCATGCTTACTGATAGTTATGGTGGCTGTGATGGTCATGCTTACTGATAGTTATGGTGACTGTGATGGTCATGCTTACTGATAGTTATGGTGGCTGTGATGGTCATGCTTACTGATAGTTATGGTGGCTGTGATGGTCATGCTAAGTGATAGTTATGGTGGCTGTGATGGTCATGCTTACTGATAGTTATGGTGACTGTGATAGTTATAGTGACTGTGATGGTCATGCTTACTGATAGTTATGGTGACTGTGATGGTCATGCTAAGTGATAGTTATAGTGACTGTGATGGTCATGCTTACTGATAGTTATGGTGACTGTGATAGTTATAGTGACTGTGATGGTCATGCTTACTGATAGTTATGGTGACTGTGATGGTCATGCTAAGTGATAGTTATGGTGACTGTGATGGTCATGCTTACTGATAGTTATGGTGACTGTGATGGTCATGCTTACTGATAGTTATGGTGACTGTGATGGTCATGCTTACTGATAGTTATGGTGACTGGGATGGTCATGCTTACTGATAGTTATTGTGACTGTGATGGTCATGCTTACTGATAGTTATGGTGACTGTGATGTTCATTCTTAGTGATAGTTATGGTGACTGTGATAGTTATGGTGACTGTGATGGTCATGCTTACTGATAGTTACAATGACTGTGATGGTCATGCCTCCTGTGATTATTATGCTGACTGTGATTATTATGCTGATTGTGATTATTATGCTGATTGTGATGTATGTTACAGTTAGAGTCTATGAGGAAGCAGGGTGACATCCAGACCCAGACTAACAGTAGCACCACCCACCTCCGCGGACAAGTCGAGACCAGGTCAGGACAACTCATCGCCCCCATATACAGTTCTGTCATCTTGAACACATGATTAATCATTGATATTATAACCTTTGAACAGCCTTAAATTTGCTGCAGGGAAATATTGTTTACTTATTACTGTAATTATCAGATTTCCTGATTTGTTTTCTGTAGAATGGGTGAGATCCGTGATGTTATCCTCGATCTGCGGACACGACAAGATCAGGAGTCGACAGATAGAAGAAGTCTGGAACAGACACTTCAGCTCAGGTAGGAATCTGGATCTTATTATACAATAATATTTGTATACGATTGTTATTAGTAAGGAATACTTTATTTTGTTAATTTTTTTCCATGCCCCGTAAGTTAGGAACTATCATTTGATTATGATGGTTATTGATGCACATATATAAGATAGCTACACGATGAATTGCAAAGAACATTGAAGAACAAAGCATTGTTTAATTCACAATGAAACATTGTTCTATTAAGACGTCATTTCTGGAGATTCGAATATGTGCTCGCAACTTGATGACATCATATATTGGATGATGTATTTTTTTAGAGGGAAGTGTTTAGTAAGTTGTTCCCCATAGATGTAGCCGGGCTACACAGATAAATGCAGTGGCCAAACGAATGCATCCAATAAGTGGGAGAAATATGACAATCAGTATTAGGATAAAAGATAGAATTGATTGACATGAGGATTGTGGGAATATGTTGGAAATACCAACTTAACCCACCTATAGGTAAGATGAATTTGTCTGACATTTCCAAGGTCAGATTCTTTTCAGGAATTCATCATTATTAAAATTTGGGTTAACGTATTTAAAGCTTGTACACTTTATCTAATTCCTGAAAGAGGCTGTACATAATGTTGATATCTCATATAAGAAATGAACTACTCGTGGTCATTGTTTATCATCCAATAAAATACTGCAGGGAGAATAAACCACCCAGGGCCCTCATGGTTTATTATATGATACTCACCATTTATTTCTTAAATATTAACCACATGCTTTACAGCGATACTCAATGGGCAATTGCCTGTGTTAAAAGATTGTGGGGAACATTTTAGGAGGTGTTTAATGACCTTGTACTCAGCTGGATGATTTCTCCTCTCAATGTTTCCTTCAGATCAAACGAACTCAAGCAGTTGATCTCGGAGCAGAATCGGAAGCGAGAGGAGTCGATGCACGCACTGGACATGATTGCACGAGAGAAAGAGCATAAAACAGAATCTGACCGGATGAAGCAACAGGCCAAGGTTGCAGAGACTTTGGAGGACATCAACAAGAAGATCCTCAACAAGGAGATCAAACTCCGCGAGGAGATCCAGGACAAGCATGTGCAACTGGAGAAGGTAGATGTTGTCCTATTGAGCAGTCTGTGTTATAGGGTCTCTACACCATCGTCAATACTTCATGGCTTTGTGTACACCATGTTCCTCCATCACCCATGAATACCTGCAATCAAATTACAAAAATTTCTTCTTCAAAAGATGGAAAAACTAGAAAAGTTAATATCTACTTTTTCATAAATGGCAGAGCCTATCAAAGAACACAACAACAACTGATATCAATGTTATGGTAATAGACATATTTACCTTAACTGCAGAGTTTAAATTTCTTGTTGAGAATGGGTACAAATGAGCAAATGTTTATAAAATGATGGTTTTATGTCAAATGAATGTATAAATGTTATGCTATATTGTTTCTCCAGCTCATGCAGAAAGAACAGTCAGCAAGGAATGAGTATGAACGGCGATCTCGCGAAGAAGTGGAGGCTCAGTACCAGAACATGAAGAAAATGACAGACTCTGAAATACAGGCACTTAGAGATCTCATCAAGGTCAGTGATGATCAATGAAAGATCAAGCTGTATCAATAATCAATACACATATAAAATTTGTTGCTTAAACATGAAAAAGTGATTACGTTATTTGATTAGTCTGCAAAAATTGCATGATCATTGCTTTGGCGGGAATATCTGTGGAAGAACTATGTTTACTTTGTCATTATTTGTAAATGCTTAGTCCATATTAACATCATGTTAATTTAAGCATGTGTTTACTTGCACACTGGCATGTTAGGAGGGAATAGAGGTATGTTGTGTTGACCATGCCGGGTCTAGTCACACCACTGGTGCAAACACCTCCTTCTCAAAACCTGCACACATCTTTGCTTGTCCTAGAATCAGACAATGATTTCATCTCTGGTGCAATCAGTGTTTTGATTGTTCATCCTCTTTGTATAATTTCTCTAAGTGTAGACCCTAGTTTATATTTGTTTGTCATACACAGGGTCTAATATTGAATATTGTGGCCAAATTAGGTTTGAAAGATGGATAGATTTTTAATAGATGACTGCATGGAAGACGAACTTCTTTGATAGTGTGCTCCTTATGGCCTGGAGAGAAGCTCATGCGGTCATTCACTCCTGCTTGAATACGCTTTCCATGCTGCTGCCACACTCACTCACTCACTCACTCTCACTCACTCACTCACTCACTCACTCACTCACTCACTCACTCACTCACTCACTCACTCACTCACTCACTCACTCACTCACCCACCCACCCACCCACTCACTCACCCACCAACTCACCCACTCACCCACTCACCAACCCACCCACCCACCCACTCACTCAGGGAAATTATAAAAACCCAAGCATTCTGTGTTTGTGATATCAGCTGGACGAGTTTTTTGCAAAGTTTGCACATTATTTGTCTTCAATTGTTCTAGTCCTGAGAAAAATTAGCTATTTTCCAGATCCTCACTTATGCGCACACTTTCATTCTAAAGATTTATTTGAATTTTATTGGTTTCACATGCATAGGAATTCAATTTTGAAACTCTGTACAGTGTTAGAAATTTAGCGGTGATCGTGAAGTGTTTTGACTATAATCTTTAAACTGAAGTAAGTATGAATGACTTAACCTAAGGGTTATGACAAAAACCTTTTGACTTTCATTCTGTATTTAATTCCTTGGACAGTGTTGTGTGTATGTGTGTCCCCTGTATGTATACAACACTTGACACTAGACAGGGATCCTCTCCATAGTGTTCTATGTTTTCTTCCTGCTAAACCCAGTTGCACTTCACTTTACAGATTTTCTCAGTTCACAATATAACTGTACACATTTTCAATTTTTGCAATTAAAATGATATTTTCTTTTGTTTGATATATTTATCATACTGTTAACAATATATTTAGTCACTCATCATTCCTTGAAAGTAGATTCTTGAAATGTTTAACTTCAGCAATATTTCATCCCGAAGAAGTTCGGATAAATGAATTCTATTCCACTTACACTGTAACTAAAAAGTTATGAAAAACTTCTTGTGTAGAACTTTACAGTTACAAGAAATAATTATGAATACTGATATTATCCAATCATTCCCATTGCATGGAAAGCATTTGATTGTAAAACATGATTGTATGAAGATAGATAAGCTTGTTATTCTTGAGTGTACTGTTTTCAGAATGACCGCAGCAAGGGCAAGGAGACCCTGCTGAAGCTGAACGATGCCATCACTCTGCTGGAGAAACAGATGCAGGAGAACAAGAAGCAGGTGGACAAGATACTCTCTGCTGAAATCAAGTCAAGGCATGTTCTTTACCATTGTCTCTTGTGGAAAATAGAAAAGTCAATAGTGGATTTTGAAATTGTTTAACAATGCTCTTGATAATTTTTCCAGACAGTGTTAGAAGTTAAGAAGGATCCTTGGAGTATTGCATATAGTGTTTTGATGTTAGGACCGCTATAATCTTTAGTTCTAAACGTTAGGATTGTTTTATAGATCCCTTGACTTTTCTCTGTAATTTCAAACACTCCAGTGTTAGAATTTGGTACTAGTCCTGTAGTCATTGCCAAACTGCCCAATAGTTAAGGTATGATAAGGACTAGTACCGGAGGTAGATATTTGCCATTTTTAAGGGTTTTGCTATATATATCATAATAAGGACTAGTGGACTGAAAACTGTTAGTTTCTACCGCTGCACTCCAAGGGCATCTGATGTGATATATGTGACGGGTGATATGACTATAGATTTTTCTGTCCATTACAGCGAAATTGAAATCTAAACATTGCAAGTCAGGTCTATAAAATTTTAATACTGACTCATTTAACATTATAATGTTTGGTTTGTCAACCCAATACTTATGCTCTTGGGTGTCATTAAAGTGACAAGCACCTACCTGTCACTTGGGTTTTCCTCCCACATTCAACGCTTCAGTGGTCTAGTGGTAGAGCGTCCGCCCAGAGAGCGGAACGTCCGGAGTTCGATCCCCGGCCGCATCATACCAGAAGACATTAAAAGATGGAACTTGTTGTTACTCTGTTTGGTGCTTGGCATAAAAGGGCTAAATCAAGGACTGGTCGGCTCGGAGTATGGTATGCGGCATGGTATCTCAGTGAGCTAGCACTATAAATCGGCATCAGTCTGGACTAGTACAAGCAGCCACACACACACACACGTGCATGCATGTCGCTATATAAGTGCAATCATCTTGGACGCGACGTTAAACCCCATTTCACCTCACCTCACACTGATGTGCTGTGTTGCTAAAACACTGTTCAATGTGATGACAAACTCACTCTCTCATAAAGGAAGTTGATATAAAGTCTGTTTTCCCAATAAGCAAGTTCCCTTTGTTGATTGTGTGTATCTTTTGTAGGAAGGAGAGAGAGAAGAAGACTGATGACAAGCTGGACAATCTGCAGGAGAAGTTGGCTGTGGCCACTATGACACTACAGCAAGCTATTGGGGGAGTGACCAGCCAGCTGAGTGACCACACGGACAAGGTACAACATACTTTCAGTGGGTAGTCTAGTGGTTGTAGTGTTTGGTCATCACACTGAAGACCCCGGTTTGATTTCCCAGAGTGTGAACCCACTTTTGCCAATCTCTTTTGTTATATGTGGCTTGAATATTGCTGAATGGCCTACTTACTCACTAGAACGAGAGAGTATATATAGAAAATCTCGCCCAAGTGTCTCTTGATATCAAATATATCAACATGAGTTGATAAAAGTGGCAAAACTCTGAGGCTTGCCGAGGAGTTTTTCCAGTTTTATCAATGAGTGTTGATATATTTGATATCAAAAGACACGAGGGTGAGATTTTATTTATCATCCAACATCATTCTTCTAACTTTTTCAGTTTGTAGACAGTAATAAACAGAGTCTTTAGTCTAAAAAGTACTGCTGACAGCTTCAGTAGCAGAGCCATTAGTGATGTCATTTGATTGTGACGTCATGGTAACCAATCGCCTTGTAGAACGGGACCTTGCACCTCAAAGTTTACAATCACGTCACAATACCCGATGACGTAATTTGTGGAATTTTGTTGCAAGATCCTTCGGCGAAACAATGCCATGTGACGTCAATCTAGCAACAAGGTTGCTGGGGTCATCGAGTGTGCATAAGCTCCTCTCAGTGATCTATCATCTCCACACGCAATGTCGTTGAATAAGCCAAGGGATGTTGAGAGCTTTCAATATTTGTTCGTGAAACGTGTTCCGAGAGTACATAAGCACGCGTTTTGGTATTTGTAAATTTAGAAACAGGTTATTTATGTATTTCTAAAACTAGTTTATGTGTATTTGCTAAATTGCTCTCAGGTACGGACGGAGGTGAAAGATTTGTTGAAAGAACAAGATCAGTCATCAGCCCGCGCCATGACAGATATGGATGCTCGCTTACAGAATATGAATAAGAAAGTGTCTGGCATTGAAGGTGATGTCAACAGCAAGGTCAACAAGGTAGGTAACTCTTCTTGATAAGTGCTTATTACACAGATGTGGTGCTATGGATCTGTTGGTGTATTAGTAATGTAGTATTATGTGTATGTATACAAATGAATATATGAATTAGTTGTGACTCTTTCTGAATAGCATGTGTATCTGTTACATCAACTTGTATTTAATACATTGATCTGTGCAAACAATTGACTGTGGTAGGCAGTGGGAGTAGCCTTGTGGTTAAAGTGGTCTCTCGTCACGTCGAAGGCCTGGGCTTGATTCCCCACATGGGTACAATGTGTGAAGCTCATTTCTCGTGTTCCCTGCCACTTATTAATTGTGGCCAGAATGACTTAAGTATATATCATATATATGATAGATATTAAATCTGGTTTCAGTGTGTAATGTATATACATATTCCTGTCATGCATGCATTAAATATTAAATGTTGTGTATTAATATCTTCAGCTTGCATTGCTAAGTAACCCAGAGGTATATCAACCATCATTAATAAGTGTTGTTTAAAAGTCCTAGCTATTTATTATTTTTAATTTTTTTAAATAGCTATTGCCATACGTGGTACTTTTTAATCATTTCATATCTGCTGATACATGTACACATGGTTTGTTAGCATGCTGCATGTCGATGCCATTGCCATGTCCTTATGTCCTTATGTCCTTATGTCCTCATGTTTATGTCCATGACATGTTAAATGGATGTCAATGTCTGTTGCGTCCTGCATGAAATATGTTGTGAATAAGACCAGTTATTATTTCATGCAATACCCACATTATTCCTGCATGTACAAACATTTAAATATCCATGTTTATTTTTCACCTTTTAAAATCCAACATTCATATATAATGCATGTGAAATGTCAGAACCTTTTCTTACTAACTGGTGGAGCCCACTGTTATTTGCTTTATATAAATGATTCACAATAGACCGCAATTCTTTCTTTTTAACATTTGATATCTACAGTATTAAAAAGTTCATTAATAATTGATAAACGGTAGTAACTATTTTGATATTACAATCTTCAAGTTAATGCATGATATTGTTGTTTCTTTCATATAAGGTAATGTATATGTACCTTTCATATATTTTGTGTAAGAGGACAAGCCTTTTTGCACCTTTACACATGCAAACTGCTTGTTTAGTGAGTATATCATCATCAAATATTTGAGGTTAAATCAGCTGTCTGCAAACACAGTCCCTGAGACCATGGATTTATAAATGCTTACTTGGGACAGACCAGATCTAATTTGTTGTCAATGTGTCTGTCTTTGTTAACACTGATTATTCATTGGTTAAACTCTTAAAATGTTTGGGGGGTTTTTATCATTCAGTTTGTTTTTGTTACAGAATTCAATTAAATCACTAATTCAAGTATTTTATTTCTTGTGTTTTTATATTCTTACTCAGGATAAATATTTCTTAGCAGAGAAAATTATTGCTTGTTTCGGGGTCTGACATTGTGAACATATATAATATACATGATATATTTCTTTACTTGCTGCATGGCAGAGACAGGAACACGGAGAGGTATATCTTCCACCCTCAGTTGTCTCCCTTATACAGCTGACTAGAAGCCCTCCCTTTAATGCCCCACAGCTCTGCATGTTCTCTCAGTAATCAGTAATTGCCAAAATGAGAAATGGGACTCAGTAGCTCTGCATGTACTCTCAGTAATCAGTAATTGCCAAAATGAGAAATGGGACTCAGTAGCTCTGCATGTACTCTCAGTAATCAGTAATTGCCAAAATGAGAAATGGGACTCAGTAGCTCTGCATGTACTCTCAGTAATCAGTAATTGCCAAAATGAGAAATGGGACTTAGTAGCTCTGCATATACTCTCAGTAATCAGTAATTGCCAAAATGAGTAATGGGACTTAGTAGCTCTGCATATACTCTCAGTAATTGTCAAAATGAGTAATGGGACTAAGTAGCTCTGCATGTACCTCAGTAATCAGTAATTGTCAAAATGAGTAATGGGACTAAGTAGCTCTGCATGTACTCTCAGTAATCAGTTATTGTCAAAATGAGTAATGGGACTCAGTAGAATTCAGAAAAAGTGTGGAAAATCTTCCTTGCATGTAAATAATCTAAAACAATGATTGATTTCATTAAGACTTGGCACCTAAAGGGATTCAGGGTAAGGTCCCCACCAACCTATGCTTGTCATGAGAGAAGTTGAACTTTCTTTTTTCGTGAAGCGTAGACTGTTTATTTACAAAATTTAGCTGATAATCAAAAATATTTTATATTTTTGTTCAGTTCTAGGAATTGGCAAAAATAGAATATATATTTTATGAAATATTGATAGAAGTGTAGTGAATGGATTTTCTTTTTTTCATGGTAATCCTAAAGCACTAAATGAACTGGCTGATAATAACAAAACAAGAGTTAAGATTCTGTCAATCACTGCACAAAGCATATGATTTTGAAATATAACATAGGTTACTAAAATCTGTTCTTATTTTCTTCACTCCATGTCTTGATAACAAACTCTGCTACTAGGCATAGAGTAGGAACTGTTGTATATGTAGGTGTTGGTGCCCCACATTGACCTAACCCTAGTATTGTTTGAAGATAGTTTGTTCTGATTGTGGTACCTGCCAATAAAGTGTAGACTAGCACTTCACCCATAGTTTATGATCACTTAAGCTGTTTGTGAGTTGGAGATTCATGTGTATAGTCATCTTTCCCTTAAAAAATGATAATTGGCAGTTGTGAAGGTTCTGAAGGCAAAATTATTTTCTGGATGATGAAGGATAAAGGTATATGATTCAAGAGGCCCCATAGAGGTGGGCTCCCTTTTGTCACTAGTTCTGTTTCTTCATCATTCCATATGGTAAGCATTTTCATGAGCATATGTTATAGATCCAAAATCTGAACATAATTTTATAAAACCAAATATACTGATGTTTATATTAAATCATTGAATTTGTCTTGAATTTCTTATGGTTGGTATTGAGTGACCCCAGTCACAATAACAAACTGACCGTAATGTTTTAAACATGTAGTACCTATTATACAACTGCCTATAGAAATCATAAAAATATTCATTTGAAGCAATTGCAGGTGAGGCAGGTGGATGTTATGGGTTGTGTCATTGAGATGTGTGTATTGTTCCAGGCCGCCACAACAATGGGGGAGAACCTGCGTGAGAAGGTGGCCTCTATCACTCTGTGGCAGGACGTCACCAGCCAGACCATCCGGGAACTGAATGCCAGTCTCCAGGCGATGCCCAATGATGTGAGCAGCAGGAACACACTCGGCTAGGCCATGCTGTTTTTGTTTTATTGTTGACTAAAATGTGATATTTTCCCTTTAGAGTTTGGTTCTGTTTATTAGGTGTAGTTAACATACTTTGCACTTTCCCATGTTTGATAAGTTTAAAGTAACTTTTAAATTTCTAATCCATCAAAAATAAAAATACTTTATTATTTTTTTTCTGTATTTATTGGCATTTTTTAGTTCAAGACAGTCCATCCATAAACTTAACTATGTAAGTTGTATTTTGAATATGCTGAATTTGTTTTATTGTAGGGAATTGGGAATATTCAGTGTTGTGCTGCCTGTTTCAGATTGATGCTGTAGAGGAAAAGCAGCGCCTTATGAAGTCCGACCTGACAACACGTCTCCAGATGGAAACTGACCATAGGTAGGGATGGATCCAACATTTGGAGTGTCTCAATCCGTCTTGGGAGTTGCAGACCATGTCTGAAGCCGCACACACCAAAACAACCACAAACAGAAACACAACATTACAACAACCACAAACACACCTATTACAATCACAAACACAAACATTTATTCAATGAACACACCTACCTTGTTCTCGTTTCTTCCATAAGTTACCATCCATTACAATCCATCTGTCACCATCCATATGTTATACATCTGTTACATCCATGTTACCATCCATGTTATACATCTGTTACATCCATGTTACCATCCATATGTTATACATCTGTTACATCCATGTTACCAGCCATATATTACCTCCATGTTATACATCTGTTACATCCATGTTATATCGATCGGTTACCTTTTATATTTAATATTCCATGTGTACACTTCCTGCTGATGTCTCCCTGTGTGTTCCAGACTGCGTGATGTAGACAATCTCAAGGATGAAATCCAGCTTCTTAAGAACAAGAAGCCCACGACGAAGGGTGTCTCATCTGCTGAGCTGGAAACTGTAAGTCTCTTCATCATTCTGGAGGATGGGTTTTTGTGCCTGTTTGTCTTGTTTTGTCAGATATGAATGTGAACCTTGTATTTGTACTAATGAAATTATTCTTTCTACCATGAATTCTTGTTGGTTCACAAAATGTTTGTGTTTATTTGGCTTGGTAAATCTTATGACTTCAGTCTTATGTCTCTTATGTCTCTAGATCTGTCAACTAATTTATACAGTTATTCAAGATTAAATTTGCATGACAGCTTGAGGAGTTAATATTTTGAATGGAGTATATACTGCAGACATTTTGATCATAGTAGTTGTTTACAATGTGAGAGTTTTACATTATGTTTTCTATCATTGTGTTTTATGCAGGATCAAGAACGAAAGGTTATTTCTTATCATTTAGATACAAGGTTAAATGAACTAGTTCTTCACCCAGTCAGTCATTCTAGCATCACAGAAAGCTAGCAGAATCACTATTTAGAGGTGGATCACATTTGAGAGAACACACCAAGCCATTCACTGAAGAACAATTAGGGCATAGCTAGTTGTCCCACATCACTCACGTCACATCCTCCACAGAGCTGTGCTCTTCATTATTCCTGTACTTCTGAACTCCCTCCATCAGACCCTGTACATGTCTCAAATAGTCAGTGGTTTCAATCTTTCATTCTTTCTACACTGAAAGGCAAAAGAAATGTCATGTGGATGTATCATATAAATATCTTTATTTTCAAATGCTTACATATGTAAGTAAAGATGTCGGAGAAAGTCAGTGTTTGACCCACATGAAACTAACAGTCTGGGGAATGTTTTTGCGTACTGTGAATTTGGGGAGGCACCAGAAGACATCACAGCTGGGGGGTTCAAAATCAGTACCTGGTGTGGCCACTATGGGCGTTGACTACAGCCATCCATCTCCTGTACATGGAGTGGACTAGCCTGTGGATGAAGGCCATTGGGATATGGGCCCATATCCTCAGGAACGCTACAAGCAGTTCTGCTGCAGTTGTCGGCCTTGGGCGTACGTCGTTGAGTCGGCGTTGGATGTCATCCCACAAGTGTTCAATGGGATTCAAATCCGGACTGAGGGCAGGCCAAGGCATGATTTGGATGTTGTGCTGCTGGAGGAAGTCCCTGGTGACTCTGGCAGTGTGGAGACGGGCATTGTCTTGCTGAAAGGTGTGGTTTTGATGACGGGCAAAAAAAGGCATGATATGGGGTCTGAGGACTTGGTCAATGTAGCGGAGAGCTGTGATGCCATTACCCCTGCCTTGACCAATATTCTGAAAGACCACAGGTCCCACTCTCCGGTTCAGTCCAATTCTGCCCCAAACCATGATGCTTGGGCCGCCCGAAGGGTCTCGTTCCATAACACAAGCATCAGCATAACGTTCGCCCCTCCTTCGCCAGACCCTGACTCTGCCATTCATCGTTGAAACACAGTGGCGACTTTCATCAGTGAAGATGATTCTTCTCCATTGCTGTTGACGCCAATTTGATGCTGCCTGGCCCATTGCAGTCGGGCCTGTCAGTGACGATCTCTCAGGATGGGTACACTAGCAGGACGGTGGCACGAGATGTTGTTGACAGTTAGGCAACGTCGGACTGTACGATCAATGATGGCACGCTGGTGTTTGCCGAGTGGCCATTCGGAATCGGTTCTGCAGATGTTGGCATATCATGAACCGATCTTGTCTGGGAGTAGTGACTCTAGGACAACCACTACGCGGTTGGTCGTCGGTGGTGTTGGTGGTGTTGTGGCAATGTTGCAAACGATATATCATTCTGACGTTGACATTGAATGCATTTGCAACGACCTGTGGACTCTGGCCTGCTTGCAGTCTTCCGATCGCTTGTTGTCTCTCATTTCCTGATAATCTTGGCATGGCTGATGAATCGAAATAACGAAAGCCAGCTTTACAGTTTTGGGTGTCTTTTATACCTATACCACCCACGATATGCACGTGCATCATGTTTTTGACAAGACTTTTCCGCAACTGAGTCCCATTGCACTTTTGTAGGCTGCGTTTGGGCAAAGCACTCCATTTTAAACTCAATTGTTAAATGGACTTTAAGGCAACAAAAAGAAGCAGTAGAACGATAAATGAGTTTATTGACCACAGAACATGTAACTGCCAGTGTCTGTTAAGTTTTATCAGTATTTTCAGAAGTGACGTTTCTTTTGCCTTTCAGTGTACATTCATTTTACACTCAGTTATTAGTAATATTGGGGTGATGTTTGGCCCAGTTGTTGAAGATGCAGCAATTAGCTGTGCAGAGTTGCCTCCCCTAGTTGTGCAAGTATCTGATTAACTGGTTCGAATTCCAGATCCAACTTATGGTTCTTGGTGTGTCAGCACCAAAAGTTTCACCAAAGTGATAAACATCTGCAACCTGCATCACTTTGGCACTTCCCACATTAAGCTGACATACTGTAGTGCACTGTTCAAAGTGGTGTTCACCCCCACTCATGTTCCTTTCTATAGTTTACCTAAATAATATATATCGATCCATCTCTCATTTCTTTCTATCATCAACTTTTCACAACAATCGTCTCAGTGTCATTCTGCATCTGTCTTTCCCTCAACAGGTTCACATAGACTTTACCATGTTAATGCAATCAAGGGATACTCTCATACATCACAGTAATTTCATGACTTACCTTATGTATTCTATTAGCACATTTTTCAGACTTTGTGATAATGTTCTTATTGCCATATGGTTATTTTGAAATAGGACCATAAGATACTAGCCAGGGTAAGCAGCATGCATCACAGTGTGACAGGCATGTGTGTCATGTTGGAGTGGGCATGGTACAGTATTACTCCACTGCAGTCTCATTAAAATCTCCCCAGTATGATACCTCTCTGTGTGAAGGTCTGAGTACACCTCTACAGCGGGTACCTTTCTAATCAGCATCAAGGCTTCTGAAGTCTTGGTATGAGTGAGCAAAGGTTTCTGAAGCATATGTGAATTCCGAAATGCCTAAACATACACTGTGCTATTTAATATATTGCTTTTGATATATTATACATCATGTCGTTTTCCGATCCCCATGGCATCTACACCCAATAGGGAGATGCCATGGGGATCATACTCAAGCGTATAATTGTGTTCTGTGGCAGTTTTGTTTTGCTAAGAACAAAATTTCTGAATCATGGTGGTATAGAATTGAAGCTGAGTCATTTTAGAAAGCTGATGTTTGATCGGCTCAAGAACCCAATCATCCTTCATTTAAATTTTATGGTCAAAGTTCAGTAAGGGTCACCTGACACGACCTTCTGTGGTGTCAGATCTTGATGCAGAGAGATATCTTATCAGAATGAAAGATCTAATTTTAATGAGATTGACTATACAGTACATCCCTATACCTGTCTGTGTCCATATTGATGTACTGGACAGTGTTCATTCCTTGTATATGTGCATGCCAGATTTCTATATGATAATCCCATGAGGATGACACATGTCCTTCACTCAGAAATGACAAATGAAATTAACATATTTTTTTATGGTGATCAATACTCATATTCTTGTCATGTGAGAAATATCTCTAAATATATTTCTACAATGTATGCCTTTGTCCAAAATACTTCATTATGCATATGCATGACTTTGCCACAATTTAAGAAGCATCTGTTATTCTGCCATGTCACTACATTTAGTTTGTGCTCTATTCATATACAGGCATTGGCTAGAAGTTCACCTTGCATAGATCTCCCTAGGGCTCCTATATCAAGTCAGTGTAGCAAACATAACACTACTAATTCTGAACCACAGATGTATACTTGTATCATTCTATGTTAAATATGCAAGGTACAATAGGAAATCAGCACAAAGTTGTATCCTTGTCAAATAATGTGTCAGTGTTTTTACAATGTACACAGTGTAAAAAGGAATTTTTTATTTTTTAATTATTTATTTTAACCCCACACTCCATTAGTCCAGTTATACGACAGTGGCCTGTAAATAGCCCTGCCTGGACCAGACAATCCAGTGAATGATATTATGAACAATGATCCTCACATCAGGGTATGATGACACACAATCAACCAAGTCACCGTGCCTGACCACCCTCATTTGTTCACCTCTTTCGACCAGCATAGCTTTCTGGGGACCCATTCTAACCCGGAGTCAAGGGCTGGGACGAGTCAAAATTTACTACCCAGGTAACAGACACCCTATTACCCGGCCCTAAACGGATACCCGCTCTAGGTCTCAAGAGTTGGGTACAAAATGTCTGAATGGGAATTGTTTTACCGCAGCCCTGGCAAAACTTTTTAGATACACGTATAAAACAATCTGATCATGTATACTCTGCAGTTGATAGACCTTTATCCTTACTCAAACATATAAAAGTCAGAACGAATGCCTGCATAGTGAGAAAGAAATGTGAACATTAGCTATACTTATAGTGTAACCATTGAGTTTTATTGTTAATGTCATTAAACAGTATTTCAAGTGACTAACCACAGGTGCGGGTAGTCATGAGGGTACCCCGGTCCTACTCAGGACCCACCCGACCCGAGTACCTGAATTACCCGTCCCCGCTTTACTGGAGTCCCCACTGGAGATTATATTAGGAACATGTGACACAGGCAAACTTGAATGTTATCCTGTTTGAAGTAAAAAGTTTACACCCTACTGAGGTTTACGTTTTGGGAACTCCCAATAGCCAATGCCTGTATTTTGTCATGCTGAAGCTCTTCTGATCATGACCCACCATTGCCTGCCTGTCACCTCATGTGGTGAAGCTGTATGTCTATACAGTAGACCGTTCCTGTTACATTGTTATTGGACTGAATGCTACATGTAACCATGTGTGTTGTCCAGTCTTTTTACCTGTGTGTTCAGTATGTGATTAATGTACATTTGCCAGGACAAAACATAATATATATTATAATAATGCATGACATAACAATGATGCAAATGTATCAAAAATATATGAAATGCTACAATAAGGTATTACTTGAAATTACTTATAAAGCCAGACCACTTTGATGTGTTATGGAATATTGGATGATGAAGATAATAACAAAAGGGACAGAGTTATAGCATTGTCAAAACTCTGCATAAGGATAATTATGTAGTTTATTCTACATTGCCAGTGCCTGTATATTGCCTATATTTTGAAAATGACTTCATAAAATGCTAGATGTCTCATTATCCTCCAACACTTTTCAACAGCAGATTTCGGTTGATTGCAGTATTTCTCAACTTGGTGTGGACAGATATTTTCTAAATCATTTCCTTTCTTTGCCCATGGTGCTCAAGTAATTTGATGCACTTCGCGGGGAGAGACCTATTGATTATCGCTCTGATCATTTTGACTATGTGCCTCGATTTTGTTTGAAGCCAGTGCAAGTAATATGATAAGTGGAATCTGATTGCTCAGTAGGAGGGTCATAGAAGGGACATAACTCATAATAGCCACTGGTGGCGTTACAATCAAGCCACAAAATTCCAGCCTTGATCGCCAAGGGTGGAAACTGGATGTATATAGTTACAGTTAACTCCCTTGCCTGGGGAAGATGCATTATATCATAATCAACGTAACACTGACAGGACTACTGAGAAGACCATCATTCAATGTCTTATTTTAGAATCCATGTTTGTATTACAATATTTTATCACTTTAAATGACATGCCTTCAAACTAAAATCATACACTCACTCACTAATTAATGCATACCTTATAGTTATGGCAATACTGATCCTATCTTAAAGGCAGAGAAATAATTATCTTTCATAGACAAATTTGACAAAAGACGTAAAGTTGGTGAGCATCCATGAGTTGTGAGGCACTGTGCATGTTTGTGTTGGCAGATACAGCAGAGTGTCCGCAAGTTGGCTGAGTCCATCCAGACAGTAAAGACAGTGCTGGGCATGAAGATCCAGTCAGAACAGAAGCTGGTAAGTCACTGCACCTCAGCAGGCATACAGGGAATATGTGGTATTGTTAGATACATGTCAGTGTTGGTAAGCAGTGGGTGACCAGGTCACCTTTCGGGGGCACGGGTGGCCCAGTCATCTAAGGCGCCGCAATTTGCTGCGCAGAGTTGCGTCCCTTGGGCACGCCAGAAACCTTTGATTGTGGGTTCGAATCCCGGTTCGCCCCGATAATGCTTCTAGGTTTGTCAGCACCATACCCGTGCTCGTGGGTTTCACCGAAGTGGTAAACGTCTGAGACCTGCATCACTTTGGGCTTTCCTCCCACATTAAGCTGACACACCGTGATATAACTGGAATACTGTTAAAAGCGGCGCTAAACCCAACTCACTCACCAGGTCACCTTTCCCTGTATTCATTTACCAAATCCTAAAGATATTTTGAAATTGCTGTTTTGCATATATGCTTTTGAAGAAAAAATTCAAAATTTCTCAGACCTTTGTGCTTATAAAGATCCAATAATATCAAAGTATGGAAATGCCTCAAAACTACTTTCACATTTGGCAATGGGAATAAATAAGTCCTGCATTGTAATGCCGAAATAGGTTTAATTATTTGAAACTAATGCACCTGAAATTATTTGCTGATATTTATCGAGATGCACTCCACACCTTATACAAGGTTTGGTTTGAGCTGGGGATTTTACTTTTAGGCTGGATGTTTTGATAGTACTGATCAGGAGACTGTTTGGTGGATTTCACATTTGAGTCATCCTAATACCTCTGCCTTTCAGAGAATGTCAGGTTTAGAAGAACTGCAATCACAAATATCTGAGATAAAAACAGTATTAGCTAATAACCCAAGCATCCGGTGGCACCCTGAGATTGAGCACTCACGGTCCACAGTACAGAGTGTCCCAGGTTTTGATGTTTTAATGAAGACAGACTTGGAAGAGGAGATCACTGGAAAGAGCTGGGCACTCACACAGCAACATGTTGATGAAGAAGATGAAGATGTTACAAAACCAAACACAAACAGTGAGAGAAGTCATGTCATAAGCAGAGTGCATTCAGATGCTGCTGGGCAAACAAATTCCCTTGGGAGCAGAAACAACAGTGTGTTACATGCATACCTCAACAAATCTGATGTAGAGGATGGAGACAAAGATGATGCAGATACAACCAGAGGGGCTCCTGGTGGCCCTCAAGGAGAAGATGGTGGTACAGGTGGAACAGATGACTGGGGTGGGACAGAAGACAGGGCTGGATCACAGATGGCCCAAGATGGGCCTGGGGAAAAGACAAGAGCTCCATCTGCTGCTAGTCAAACTGGGTCCTTCACAAACAACAGAAATCCTAGCAGACGTCCATCAGAAGGTCATGCAAGGACTCCTAAAAGCAGAAGAAACTCTGGACAGGGAGGTGATGATGAAGGATCCAGACAACAGGCAGCAGGGGGAAGTTCACGGCAAAGGAGAGATTCCCTACAGGATATCTGAGTCAGGAACACATCTGATGCAGCTGCAGGTACAGAGGCACTGGACTAACACAACACATGGCATCATTGGCTTGTTACCCTTAACAAGTGATTGCAGTTCTCAACTAATGGAAAATTATATGTTTGGTTTTCACTAATTTCCCTGCTGTTTTGTTTCAGAATTGAACCTGTTCATCTAATCCACTTTAAATGTTCATACTATTCAATTTTGCTAACCTCATGTTTGTGTGGTTAGAATATGGCTATATTGATGTAAAAATGTGCTGGAGTGCTGATGGATATTCAAAGTTGTAAAAATCTAAGTTATAAGACTATTGAAGCCTGTTCTAAAGTATGGTATTCATGATAATCTTAGTTCTATATTGTACTTAAGCCATATTCTAACCAGTTTTGCACCACTAACAACCCTTTATCATCCCATACAACCCCTGATGAGGTTAATGTCATATTAACCCCCCATTAACCACTATTTCCTGTGATACTACAGCGAGTAGAAGAGGTGAAGGAACTTCAAGATGAAGTCTCTCAGCTCCGCGCCGACGTCCAGCCCCTCCTGCGTAACCGACCCCCAAAACAGTTTATCAAGGGGGATGGTAAAGGAAACGACAGCGATGTCAACAAATGGGGGGTGCGCAATGCCTATAGGTGAGGTCTTGTAGCTGATGACTCCCCCCTTAATATACCATGTAGCCAGAGAAGCAGATAGGATCTCATAGAAGTGTATTAGTACTAACAATTTATTGCTAACAATTTTGTAGTTTATTTTTACAGCAATTAACCCCCCTGTAATTCATAATTATAAATTTATTAATAATGTTTTTCATAAAAGGTATATCTTTCCTGGTATATTACCCCAAATGATATAAACTGTCCAGATTCATCAATCCTGCATGTTTCCTTTTGTCACTTCACATTTGGATGCCAAAACTTCCTTTCCTTTCCGTGTCAGCATGAAAGAGAATTCTTGTTTACAGTTGAATGACTTTATATTTGGTTTAGAAGTGTTACTTGGCAATTATTGTCATTTTGAATTAATTTTTTTTCGAACAATGTAGAATTGTCCGAAGTTTTTGCCTGATCACCATGTAGCCCTGTTTTATTCCTCCCATGTTGACGTAACAAGCCCACTAGTACTAATATTGATAACACAATTCATGTTTGTCGGATGTATTTGTCATGCGTCCCCATCTGTATTGTGAAACAATCCGGTATGTTCATGTTAAACATGTTAATCGAACATATACATTAATAGAACTGTTTCCCACAATAATGAAAATGCTGAAAGGAACGGATTACCAAGTGAAGACTCAATCAATTATGGTCATGTTTTGTTTACATTAAATTAAGCACTAGATCACTTAAGTTTTCAGAAAGATTAACAAACTGCACTTAAAAGTGTTCAATGAAATCAATAAATCAATCAAAAAAAAATCAGAAAATATTTATTGAAAACCATTATTGATGGGCAATAAGGCTGTTTTATCTTATGGTCTGATGGCATTGAAGAATCCAAGACCTAATATTTTCCTGTTTTATTCACAAACAGTGATGGCGCCGAGAAATAGCAGGTAACACTCCATCACTAGCTTCCCATTTCTCCAACTAATCCATGGCAACAGGAGAAAGTCTAGCAAATGCTCTTACTATGAGATTTTAGCCCGGCCATTGTTCTTATAGTGCACATGTCAATGTGATGTTCTTGTATTGTTATTATAGGTGATGTAAGTAGATTATTGTGCCTCATGGCAGGTATGTGTTTGTATTGTACTGTGCTGTGTCAAGCTGTCCACATCGTCTCGTGTCTCCAGGATCTATGTCTCTAGCACAAACATGTTCTTTTTGGGAAAATGTTTCAAGTTAATGTTAAATACATTTAGCCAGTATGTGATACAATAGCAGATTTTGGGTGGGTGTTTTTTAACTGTTGAACAATCTGTAATTCCGTTCTGACTTCGCAAGAGCTGCCTGATGTGGATCAGATGGTTATATTGTGTGACCTGGCTGATTGTGTGTCATTGTACACCCCAGCTGCCATGGCCAATGCTCATGATGTCAACTACTGGTTTGTCTGAACAAGGTTCAATTATTTGATGTAGCTTGAATATTGCTGACTGTGGCATAAAACAAAATTTTATTCTTTGTCTGTTGGACAGCCCAGCCCATTACCAGACATTCCCTAGTGGGATTGTCAAATGTCAAATTCAGCCATCAGAAAGTTGCATATTTTATTCAACAGCATCATTTAAGTTGTAGATTCAGATAAAAAGAAAACATAAGAAAAAGAATTCTTACTTCAGTCAAAATGAATTGCCATAGTTTTTTATGAATAAAAATATGTCTAATATTGTCTACAGTGTGTATGAGGAATCCCTGACATGCCATGCCCTCTGAGTGTAGCTGTAGACTATCTATACTTCTTAGTGTAGGTAGTGGTGTCATTTACTGGTTCTGTATCTGAAATAATGATAGAACAACAAACAATTTCTCACACAAAATAGGTGTTCAAATAAAGGGACACACTTTCCCCACCCATGCACAAGCTATTTCAGGTATTTGTAAGATACGTCTGATGACACCAGAGCCAGGGCTACCTGACTCATGCTATTTTCTTTATCACTAACTATATTACACATTTCTTGTTTTCTAAGTGAAATTATCTTTGAATTTCAGAATTATATTCTTTCACAACATCACATTGTTCTTTAGTTGAACTGTTTATGTTTCTTACAATCTGTCACTGACTGCACCACATGCACACCTGAGCTGATCGCTGTCTGACTACATCTATGGTTTGTTGTCAGGATAGTAGTACCCACAGTGGGGATCCTACCAACATTTACATAAGACAGTACATGTGCTTCCTGTCATGAATTACGATGAAATATAATCACTGCATGTAATTCTTTCTTGGAAACATCAAAAATCAAACTTACTCCAAATTTAAACAGAACCAGTAAAGACATATGAAATTATGTTTATATTGGTGATATACTGAATTGCTGACTTTCTGTATTCTGTAATGGCCCCCTTTTGCTCAAGAAAATGTAGGAGAAAGTGGTATGGTATTTAAATACCTTGTCCCAAGGTCATGATAATTTATTTTGGCAATTATTCAGTGTTTTCTGTACAGATTGGTCTGATCAATGACTAACCTGTACATGAGTTTAACTAGTTGCAAGATTTATGACTCCCAAGTTCCCAACTAATAATTGAATCTTTTCTTGTAGACATGTTTATTTGTAGACATGCAAAGGATATGTTGGTTAACATCAATTCATTTCTCATTTTAATTGATCTCACTGAATCACTTTAATAAACTGCTTTTAGTTACAATCAATTATTATATAGATTAAAACAATATTTGATTTATTATTATTTAAATGTACACAATATGTTTTACAAGATTTTCTCTGTGAGCACTTGAGTGTTCTGTGTTCTGTTGATGTATTGTCAGCACCCTTGATATTCATCTTTACCTAGAGTAGTTCATCAGATTATCAGAATATTGCACTTTCTCAACCAATACTCATCCAAGGAAGAGAATTTATGGATGTCAACTTCTCTATTATGAGGAACACAACTTTTCAGAGTATATGCCTTCGGACTTTGGAGTATATATACCTGATGAAGAAGTAAAAATATACTCCGAAACGTGTTCTCATAATAAAGAAGTTGACATCCATAAATTCTCTTCTTTATGTGTATGACTTCTAATGCCATTCAAAGACTCAATACTCATCTATCGAAGTATCCTATGTCAACATGATGTTATTGGTGCAGAATATAGAGACTTCATATTCATATTCAGATTACTATCAAAGACAATAATTACCTAGTTTCATATAGATTTGAAGTTTACAAGACACGTGTCAAGAGAGGAGGGGCCCCATGTACTGGAGCACCATAAGTTGCCGTCTGTTGGCAGGATCTGCAGATCCTTGGTTCAGATTCTAGATTCATCCCAAGTATGATCCTTGACAGCATCTTACCAATACATGCGTACTACTGTCTTCCCGAGGCAAGGGCGTTAACTGACTATAGGTCCAGTTTCCACCCTTGCCGAACTAGGCTGGAATTCCGGGGTTTCATTTTGGCTGGACTAATGAGTCTATGCATAGTCTAATCAAAATTGCGTGATGAAGTAGATGTCCGGTTTGCAAACAACATGGATTTCAACATAAAATACCATTTTGATAACTCTTCCAGATAAGGCTGCAGAGTATTACCAGTATATCGTCAATTTGAGGTTCTTTCTTTCCACGATACGTAGCACAACATCATTTTTTTAATGCTCGGTATAGCGATTTGTATCATGTGTTTATGTGATACACTGTAATACTTGCCAATTACATGTGAAATGTTCCATAATTCCAAATGCAAGTTCATATTCTGGAGTTCGTCTGTGGCAGTGGTGTAACACAAAGTCATCACTGCCCCAAGCGAGCATGCATCCATGTGTATTTATCGAATGAGTAAACATTATGCTGTACTAGCATCTTGTTTTGTTCCAGTTAAGAACTTCAGTTCCTACATTGATGTTTCAAATTGCTTCTGAATTCAAAATTTACACATCGCAATGCGGCCATGTGCATCATAAAATATTGTGATACACTTTAAACATCCAATACCCATTCCTACTTCCTGACTCTCTCTCCCACAAGAGAGGAAAGAATATGTGAAGAAAGGAGGTTATAACAGATGAAATGAAACCTGACTCTCTCTAAAAGTAAAGCCAGCATATCCTAGCTTACCTAGGAAATAAGTAGCAGTCTGGGGTAATATAACCACAGAAGATTGGAGGATTAATGTTCTGTTGTTATTGCACTGCATGTCTGCTGTTTTATCTCCCTTAAACAGCTGCACAGGGATGTCTTTTTCAGAAACCCATTTGAATTAATTATTATGATTATTATTTGAATTATTCATATAAAAATATCCTTATAATGATACAATATGTTCAACTTATTACAGTGATTTAGGTTCTGCTATATATAGTGTCAGGGAAATGCCTGTTTGGTTTTCTCAGTGTGAGTAGAGAAACCAGGACAGCTCTTAAATTACCATTGTCAGTACTTCATGGTCTTGGATAAAGTACGTTCCTCCATCACCCATGAATATAGGGACGTTTTGCAGAGCAGTTACTATTGTTAAAAATCAAGCGAAGGCCTGGTTCCAGTGGCAGGGAAGCCAGGAAGTCCTCAGACCAATGAGTGTTCTGCTTCCATAGCATAAACAGCAATGTTTCTTGCTTGACAACATGTGCCATAACCCTAGTGATGCCAGTTCTATACATGGCCTATACATGGGTTTTCACAATGTTCAGAGAATATAGGGATTATTGGATGTCCTTGAGTTATAAACAGCCTCAGCAGCTTACTAAACATAGACATAACTACCATACTACACAGAGGATGTATGAATTCATGCAGAGGTGATGGAGAAACCTAATTTATGGCAATCCATGAGGTATTGAGGATATTAAATTACTTTTATTATATGTATAGAAATATTTGTTCAAAAGCATTCAGATTTGAAATTCTTGGAATGACAAGATGCACAATAACAATAACCATTGATAAATGACTGACTGCAAGGTGTTTTTGAAATGGAGGTAAAATCTGATATTTCTCCACTTCAGTTGGCTTACCTGGAAGTCACGCATCATGTACCTTAAATGGAGGAAGTCATCGCGACGCAAGAAGCCTAATAGTGAATCTCCCACACCTAGAAGCAAACCACCCACACCTAGAAGCAAGCCAGCCACACCCAAGAGTCGCAAATCTCCTGGTCCCAGCAAAGGCGACCAGGGAAACGAACCCACCTGGTAGATAGGAAAACCATGAAACTTGTTAAACTGTCTCTTATTCTTATCTCTGGGGTCGTCTGCCTTAATTTCCTACCAGAACCCAGGGAGAAGAAGAAAAAACTTAAGTCTAAATATGTCCAGATTGAAAAGCAGTGATGCATCCTAGCCATACGTTTACTGCACAAGCTATACGAGTATAGATGATAAGACATGCATTTGATGTTGACTATCTCGTTATTGAGTATAAGCTGACACAAAATGAAATTGTTCACGTTATAAACTGTTGCTATATTATTACAATACTGCTGATGCGATGTGATTTTAACTGACTTAGTACAAGATTCACTGAATTAGACCTGTCAATTTTTATTCACTGAAATCTGCTCAGTAGACAAGGTTTGGGTTGAATAATGTGGCCTTATGTTGTTCTTGTTCTTGTATTATGTTCTTGCCATAGGCAAGTCCTGTAAGTCAGTATGATACTGCTGGATGCATCACTGTGATGAGGATGCAAGTACTCCGTCCACATATACTATTATCATATTTACACAAACTATTTATCATGCATAACTCCGTCCATTGTTATCTTCAACCATTATTCAAAAGATGTGTGTGTAATTTCATGCAGGTTTTTTAAGGGATGCTACAAGTATGTGAAATGGTGATATACTGCTCTACCCTTTCATTCCCAGTATTTATTGTTCTTGTTTTAGGAACAACCCTCACACAATTTTAAAATGACTGCTGTTTTATTGTGCCCCTTACCTATTGGCATATTAACCAAGAAATGCAAGCAATAATATTACTAGTATTTAAGGTAATAAAATTAATAGAAAAATCTTATAAGGTTTAATCAGCATGTTCTCCACAAGTAGCAGCCCTACCAACTTGATGCATTATGATTGAGGAAGTTCATTTTGTGCACATTTGTGAGAATATAAATCCCACATAAATATGATCACAGCTTTCACGTATGTTTAACCCACAGAATCTCATCATCCATCACTTCCATCTTAAGTCAAACACTGCACTGCAACATTTCTATTCAATTATAGTTTCTCAAGCTTCATCCACGTGCTTATACCTATGTATTTTCTTTTAAATAAGATAATTCAAATAGTATGTGAAACATGCCAAGATTCCAGCCCTTTTGTGGTTCTTCACAGTTCTGTTGCAAGTATTTATTTTACCAATTCCATGAGTACAGAGTTTTTCAAGAGCTTCTATCTACCAGGGTGTAAAAAATGGCCAATAGGAACTTGCAATATATAAGAGTATATAACAAGAAAAATATTTGTTTATTGTAAAATATAAAATGGCTAAAGCAAACCCTGATGTATAAATATATATTACTAACTCTAACAAATGTATATTGTAGCCTGTATTAACAAATCTCTTAAAAGGGTATTGGAAAAGGTATTGTCTCACTAATTGAAGTTCTAACAGACCTTCACTTATCACATGTTTACAGTTTCTCGTTTACATTTTTGTCAATGGAATTTGGATGATATGACAATCAGAAGTCTGACTCACATTCAACATACATGTCAGTAGTTTGTTAAATATACTACTCAAAAGAAGTTAAAGAAGTCTGGATTTTTTAATATGACTATAGGTAATATGTCATGAAAAATGGGTGTTGTTTAACTTGTTTTGAGTAGTACATGTTTTCAGGTATGTTTCCTACCTCGGAGACAGTGCTAGATCTGATGGCTGTTAAGTGCCTGTAGTCTTATTAAGTTGCTGTAACTATTCCAATCACTGTCCTTGATTTTAAATGGTTAATACTGTGTGTACCATTTCTGTTAAATCCTTTCATCATCCTTGACTTGTGCATCAAATGTGCATGATCACAACTAAAACTGCTTAGGTCATGGTTATATATTTGTATTGACCCTTCACACCTAATCCCCCCGCCCCCCTCATTCAGTAAGCACACAGTGATGGCACGTACAGACACCTGATCATCGCAAGGATGTTGTGTCATTGTGGGAGGTTTAGTTCTCTTGGAACTATGTACTGACTGTGATATTGTATATGTTGAATCTCCTGTCATGTATAGCAGTCCACTGTGCCTTGACATTCCAGACACATAACGCACACTGACTGTATGTGGCAGGCACAATAGAACCCTGGTAACAGATCCTTGACACATTTGGACCCCTAGTAACAGACACTTTTTGACTTACCATAAGGACACTTAAAGTGGACACTTGACACATTTGATCCTTATAGCAATAGACATTTGACACATTTGGACCCCTAGTAACAGACACATACCCAGTAACCATTAGAGCCCGAGTTACTTACACTAGACACATTTGGACCCTAGTAACAGACACATGACACAGTGGGATCTTCAGTAACAGACAAATGACACAGTGGGATCTTCAGTAACAGACACATGACACAGTGGCATCTTCTGTCACGGACACATGACACAGTGGGATCTTCTGTCACGGACACATGACACAGTTGGAACTTCAGTAACAGACACATGACACAGTTGGAACTTCAGTAACAGACACATGACACAGTGGGATCTTCTGTCACGGACACATGACACAGTCGAATCTTCTGTCACAGACACATGACACAGTCGGATCTTCAGTAACAAAATCATGACACAGTCGGATCTTCAGTAACAGACACATGACACACTGGGGGCCTTAGTAACAGACACATGACACATTGGAATCCTTAGTGAGACATGCATCAGGATTACCAGTAACACACAACACATTCATCAATTGAAAGACATCCATGACGCTTTTAGTGTCAGAAAAGATTTGCAAAGCATCTGGTACTTTTCTTTAATTAGAGACACACGTACTGTAACACATTGATAACTATATACCTTTTTTCATAGTGCAGTCGCATTTGGTAATGTAAGACACTTCATTGTGTGCTATATTTGTCTCAGACACTAATATTTAGCACTTGTGCCACATGAATATTTACTTTGGACTGTAAGTAAGGTTATAGTGACGTACACTTTTTCAAATACTAAATCCATCCTGATCAAATATCACAATTGTTTAGATCAAATCACAAATCTGAAACAGTATTTTTAATCAAAATTACTTCTAATCTCCATAAATAGAAGGTGCAGACATGTACCACGAATGCTGATGAAACTATACACAATTTATTGAGTCATCTCAACACATTCAGTGAAGTTGTCTTCAGGGTTCTGGCCAGCTATAAATAATGGCTACTGTATTGAATATATGCCTGTGATTTGATTCCAAGAATTGTGTACATAGTTACTTTGTGTACATTGATATTTATAAAGTGAATGAGTATTTATTGATGCTGTTAATCAGATACATTCTCCATAGAAAGTTTCATTTTGAAAAATATTTCAAAACTTATGCTCCTGTGTCATTTTTTAGTGTTTTAAGTGATTCAAATTCAAATGCGGTTAATTGACATTGTGATATTTAGTCATACATGTATTTTAATGTAATGCAGATTATATTTTTACATGCATATACGCACTAGTTAGACCAGATATTTGGAATGTTTAGTTTTCAATCAAGTAACTTGTATTATGTCTTTGTGCCATTTCTTTCCACTGGTCTGTCAACTATGGTAGCTTGGTAAGGTATAATCAGAAGTCCACAACAAATTAATTATTAAATTTTGCCGTCTAATTATTGTAGGTTCTCTGTATGTTTTAAGATAAATTAAAAAAGTTTGTGGTCTTGACCTGAGTAGAATGCTTTGGGGAATGATTACAGCCAAAGTGTTTAGATATGAAGGACATGTTTAATTGTCAGAAGCAAAACCATCAGTGGTGAGAGGTTGTATAGTGAAACTATACTCATCATCAATACGTGACAGGTTTTGTACACACCACTTTCCTCCATCGAGTGTTCTCGTCTACCCGAAGACCCGGGTTTGATTCCTCACATGGGTACAATGTGTGAAGCCCATTTCTGGTGTCCCCCACCATGATTTTGCTGGAATAAATCTAAAAACGGTGTATAACCATACACACTCACTCCATCGAGTGTACATATAAAGCCTGTGACGTATTGACCGATGGCTCAAACTTAACTATGGAAGCACTCATATAATCACTTTATAGATACAGTTGTTGAGACCAGTTTGAAAATATGCTATTTTCTATCAATCAGTTTGTTGTAACAATGGGAGATAATATATTCAAATGTTTATAAGCTTGATTTAATCACAGCAATGTGACAAATATCTAGCTGTATTGTCAACTTGTGAAAACATAGTTAAACTGAAATTTGGAAATTTGAAATACATCTGTGAGCATAATGTTATGTATACAAATCTGTTGTTCAGCTAGAAATAATTTACATGAATATATTGGAAGATGAAGCTAGGTATCCAAGCTGTAAGTTGATGTTAATTTATTACCACTATCTACACTCAACAAAGGAGTAGTTATTAGATGACATGCCCAAACTTGCTTGTAGCTTTCTGACACCCTCCTTTTCGTTTTCATTTTCATTTGTGTCTCAATGGTTTTCAAAAGTGAATCAAAACTGACACATTTCTTATTTAATGTGATGGATCTAATTGCAGAAAGGAGGGCAAGGTGGCTTTTCTATGCTTATGTCCTGTAGTATATATATATATATGAGTTATATATATATATACAGTTACAGGTTGTTATGGCATGATTTAAACACAATATACTCATAATTGATATTTGCGATTTATGTCAAATTTAAGAATGTTACACTACTTATTTGTTGATTTTATTTATTTTGTTGTGTTAATTGTCCTGTGATGCTCTAACCAAATAAACTATTCTTATATCTCAAGTTTTGTTGTGTTTCTGACAAAGGCCAAACCACTAGAATATTCTATGGTCCAAAGTCTGAAATGTGATACCTCTCAAAATTCAAAAGGTCAGCGCCAGACATTAATCAATCAGTCTCAATTCGCTGCCAAAACACATTCCATTCGGTATAAAAGGCAGAATAGTGATGGAAATTGTATGAATGGATTACTGAAAATCATTGATGACACCAGGTATTCCCGAATAGGGTAACGAATAGGGTAACCGGCCCTGCTACAGGCAGAACCCACCACTCACACAATTTGCATGCTTTGAATTTGAGAGCTAAAACATTTAACAGATGTTATTATATTTGAAGCATAACATGATGCCTTGTTAATAGTTTAATGAGTTGACTAAAATGTAAAATAATTGAATATACTCCAGTAAAATCCTCATTTTTGAAAAAACAGTAATTCCTTGACAAGAGGAATGGATTCCTATTGACAACTTATAGTTGCCGTTTCTCTAATATGAATAAATGCATTTTATTCATGATGTTTAAAAATATAGTCATCTGTCATTTTAAATGCTAAACCCAGTACAGTATAAATAAGTGTGTTTACCACTTGTTTCATAAAATTACAAGCATCCGTACCGAAGTGTTGCACTAAAAGAATAATAGAAGTTGGAAGTCCATGAGTCAACTCTCTCAACACAAGGAAACAATACATTTATCACAACAACATACACAGATATTTACGTCTTCATGTAAAAGGTTTTTTATCATAAACTGATGAGCACTATATTATGAGATACAATTTTCTGGGAATATATTTATATATTTAAAAAAATTATGAATTATAATCTCATTTCAAAGATCGCCTTGACTACACGGTTCTCTTACGTACTAACAACCCCATGTACTTGTGTTCATGATATAGCGTAATTTCAAGGGCAAACCATACACAAAGACAGCCTCTGATTTTGGAGAGCTAGTGTTTCTGTCAAACAGTATCCGATTATGTCGCGGTGATTCGCGTAATTTGTCAGAAAATAAATAATAACATTAAATGTTCTCACGTATTTATGTCTGATACCTGTTTCGTGCCATGGCCATATTTACTTGGGTTTTGCATTCAGGTTCATGCGCGACATTCCCACGGTTATGTTGACATTTGGAATATTAAGGACATTTCTTTATAAAAGTAGTTAAATAAATTATTAAACTCCAGTGTTTCTTGTGTATTTCTTGACAATTTGAACATTTCAAAATATCCGTGTAATACTGCAGTACGCCTGCAGATTAAGCACCAACAAATAGTATCGATGGAAGACAAAGTTAAGTGAAAAATGGAATAATATGACAAGGGGCTGTTTAACCATTTACTAGGAAATAGTAAATATGGACGTGTAGCTTTAAAGCTGAAGTATTGTGAATCTTATACGGAATATTTGATTTCACATATTCTCAAATCGATTCTGAATACACTAGATATTATAAGTGCTCGTCAAAGGACAATCCAGAGCCAACACGGTCGTAGTGACATGTGCATCTTATTTACTCAGTAGGGACTAGGAACATATTAAACTCTAAATACTCTCATCGACATGTAGTTTAGGTTGAATAGTCACTGTATTATCCCCAGTCGTCATGAAGTTAAATATAACTATTTTCAAGTATCTGCAAAAATATTTCTACGTTGATACATATTCTGCTTGCAGCGGATGAGATGGTTTTGTAGTGATTAAGATAAAAGGTATTAGTTTAGTTTAGTAGGAAGATAATATGTACATGCGCCCGTATCTTCTATATTTACTACTTTGTATAGGGATGTACTATTATGCAATGATGCATCAAACAGATCGACAACCCATTCAAAACACTGGACTCAACTCATGTCGCTTCACTCAATATATTTGCTAACACCAAAGAGTTCGCGTTTTATTTAGCCATGGTTGAATGGAGATAAACATATTGTGTTTTCAATGTTCAGATAGGTTACCTGTAGATTTAACCGTGCTAAATTGAATCTGGAACCGAACCTACCTGTATATTGAATACACATCTCCTAAATAATCTTGGGTCACTGTCTTGGCCATACTTAGATTTTCACTTTTATTTTAACAATACTGCAGTATGCATATGCTCATGTCAGTAGTCCAAGATCCGGGTTAGAATAGATCTTCAGCAACCCATGCTGGCAACTAACGGGATCGGGTGGTCAGGCTTGCTAACTTGGTTGATGCATGTCATCGTTTCCCAACTGCAACTGCATGGATCGGTACTCATGACATCAATCACCGGATTGTCTGGCCCAGGCTCGATTTACAGACCGCTGTCATATAGCTGGAATATTGTTGAGTGCGGCGTTAAACAACAACAAAAACCAGTAGTCCAAAACTTGCAAGTGTAAGCAAGAAAAAAGCTGATTGTCGGCCATTTAAACATGTGTAATACGTGCCATACCGATATTTCAAAGTTTTCAGCAACTTTAGAATTTGACAATTCAAGTGGCCCCCAAAATGGGTTTTATCAAACTAACGTTTTTTGGTCAGGTTTAGTAAAGTTTTCAAAAAGTTTCATAGTTGACATATGGAGGAAATTTCAATTTTGTTATGAATTAAGTGGTATCATGCCATTTCCAATTTTGACATTTCCATATGTCCCGTGGTCTTTTTTATGTGGACAATTGACTTGCCGTTGCATGCGTTTGTAACGGATGCCACTGGTGGGGCAGGATACGCTGATCTTTTCGGGAACCCATGGTATCATCACACTTTGATAGCGATTCATAAACACATACAGTCGGAATCGTTCAATGGACTCTACTCTACTCTCTCTCTCTCTCTCTCTCTCTCTCTCTCTCTCTCTCTCTCTCTCTCTCTCTCATACACACACTCATGCAGGAGATTCAAAGTTGGGACCGTTTTCATTTTGTTATACGTATGTTTCGAAACATACACTACTCCACTATTTATAGTGATATTACTTTTATCTTTCCATGATACACAAAACTGACTCTCAATTTGTCAGGTGTACATTTGTATAGAAAGACATATCTGATTATCCCTATTAAAAGTTGAGTAGTACATACTCTAGTCCGGTGTATGCGTTAACTATCGGAAACAAGTGGTTGCGGTTACCTACTTGTATACTACATCGAGATTTTTATTTATGTATTTTTCAAAATTCCTTCAAAGACTTGTATATATAATACGTCAACGCGGAAGTAACCATTATCTCGATTATCCGACGAAACATATTGGACGTAAAGGGCCAAACTGAAAGATTATGATCTATTAAAATGTCAAACAACTTTGTTGATGTGTGCATATGTTTAGGTCAGTGTGAAGCTAGTTTCAATCCTGGTTAGTAATGTACAACGATATGAAGGAACATTATGTAATATATTTTCGTTCTTGCTCATCTGGGCAAAAGAATTAAGGGCTTTGTGTTTTTGTTTGGGTTTTGTGTATATACCAATGAGTTTTGACCAATTGTATCATCAATATCGTGAAAATTACGATTAGTCTTCAGTTCTTAGTATATGTATATGTACAGTTCCTTTATTTCCGCTGGAATATATATGCATAGGTGGATGTTGCACAATGTCACGTGGTTCTAGAACAGACAAGCGAATGTTTTCCCAACTCAGACGTGCATTAGCCATCACCACAACGCCACAATTTCCCTGTATACGGGATGACAGATTAAAGATCAAACAATGACAAATGGTAATGTATAAGAGAAGTATAAACATGGGTTTTAATTTGGATGTAAACTTGGTGGAAACTGCCAATACACGCTGTCAAAGTCCAGCGTTTGATGCCCCGTCTGTGTCAACGGTATCCCGCCGTGTTGAACGTCACAGGAATGCCTGGGCAACCTGGTTCTGGCTCGGTTCTTGTGATAGCCTCTGTCATGCTGTTTGTGTATTCGGCCAGATTAAAATGAAGAGTTTCAGTCACCGTTCCGCCTTGTCAAAATTTCGCTTTCGAATGAGCGATGTGATCTACTACATATGTGTCACTGCTTGTCTGTTTTAGAAACGTTTCATTTTTTTACTTGAATTTGTTTTTGACCACCGTGTTTATTTTGCGTCGATCAGTTTTAAAACATGAAATTAGATCAAATGTAGGTATTTACCCGGATCTGTCTGTGTCGAGTCCATGTGACTGCGCAATAACAAGTCCAATGCATGAACATCGCGGCCCTGCGCTGGCGATATGTAACACGCCATTTTCAACGGGTATGCCTATAGGACGCCGTAGTTCACGTCCGGAATAAGCACTGGCAAATGTAGGATTATGGTTTCAAGAATATAAAAACTGTAATATGCATGTTCCTTAAACACCGATGTGGTGCCACTGACATTTGACCAGCAACACTGTGCAATAGCCATCGTGTATTTCATGTCGTGTGAAATATGTTACAGCCACTGGCGAAGGAGTGAGGGTATGCAAGGATTTACGTTCGTGGATGGCGCTATACTTGTCAAACCTCAACCCGTTACAGTCCTACCACTACTCTCCTCGTCCACCTGGTCCCGGCAAATACTGGGGGCACGTTTGGCCCAGTCGTCTAAGGCGCCGCGATTCGCTGTGCAGAGTTGCGTCCCTTGTCCACGCCAGAAACCTATGATTGTGGGTTCCAATCCCGGTTCGCCCCGATTATGTTTCTAGGGTTGTCAGCACCATACCCGTGCTCGTGGGTTTCACCGAAGTGGTAAACGTCTGAGACCTGCATCACTTCGGGCTTTCATCCCACATTAAGCTGGCACGCCGCGATATGACTGGAATACTGTTAAAAGCGGCGTTAAACCCAACTCACTCACTCACTCTGGACAATACTTCAGCTGTTTTGTGTATCATTATAACAACTGTTTCACTTCGAAGTGTGCGTTGCTCTATTTTCGTACTAAGATGGCAACAGGTCTATAGTACAATGTATAATTATACAGTATTGAGCAATAGACTGCCTTATGCTACATATATACTCATCGACGAAATAAACGCGACTATCATACATGTTGGTTAATCTATGAAGAATTATTCATATTCAAGAAGTGTTTGATTGGTTCGATGCACAACCGAACATACTGTTATGTTGCGTGAACCGACGCTCATGAACGCTTGACATACGTCATAGATCCATGACTCGAGATGCACCATTTGTCTCGCGCAGGATTAGCGTGTACAGTTTGGAAATCACGTGCAGCATATCGTGATAAGAATAATGACACTCTGTTATAACACTTGAATGATTGCAAGTTTTGTCATTACGTGGTACACACTGGAAACATCTCTTCTTAACGTACATACTTCTCTATATGTTTCTATGGTTCGCGTTTATTTAGCGCCGAGAACATATTTGTCTGTACATGTGTGCACGATACATACACATGGACATGTTTCCTAATTTAACTGCATTAGACCTTGTGTTCACAGTGTTCGGATGTTATATACTTAATGCTTACAGCACCGTTACCTTGCTGGTGAGTTTCACCAAAGTGGTAAACGTCTGAGACCCGAATCACTTTTTAATCTTGCGTTACGCTGACACGCCGTGATCTAACTGGAATACTGTTCAAAACGGCGATAAACCCAACTCACTCACTCACTCACTCACTTAATTCTAAACTAAGAATAGAAAGGACACACAAGCAGAAAATGATACCCATCTTCAACTCTATTAAGATTGCATAGTGAACATACATATATTTTCGAATTCCCTGGGACCGCCTCCGTGATCTAGTGGTAGAGCGTCCGCCCGGAGAGCGGAAGGTCCGCAGTTCGATCCCCGGCCGCGTCATACCAAAATTCGTTAAAAGATGGTACGTGTTGTTACCCTGTCTGGCGCTCGGCATTAAGTGGCTAAAACAAGGATTGGTCGGCTCGGAGTCCGTTTACTGTGTCTGAGTGGGGTAGTCATGTTAAACTGCGGCATGGTATCTCAGTGGGCTAGCACTATAAATCGGCATCAGTCCGCACTAGCTCAAGCAGCCACACACACACGTACATGCACGTCGATATATAAGTGCAATAATCTTGGACGCGACGTTAAACCCCATTTCACCTCGATTCCTTGGCCTCGGTATGTCAGAATAGCGTCCACATTCAATTACAAGCAAGCTCCGACGTTCATATGTATACAGCTTAACCCTCACTCCATGAAGGTTCATTCACCAAAAGGAAAGTCAATTCCTAAATAAGCTTAATATAAGAGTGGCCGTACATAGAATCCTTGCCATATTCACTATATACCATAGCAATTTGGAGTGCTAGTTTTAACACCCAGAACCTTTATTGAGCACATCGATGTAGCTTTTCTAATACATCAAATTTGTCTAATCCCCATAATCCTGCCCCCCACACAAAGTATTGAATCAAAAGCTTTTGCAAATTCGACAAACATAACGTATACTTTCCCACCACTGGTACTAAAAATTGACCGTGTATCCTTCCCTAAAAAACTCCCGGTGACTCACTGTTTTATTCATTGTATCTGTTCAAAACACTAGTCCTTTGTTGATGATAAACGTGAATAATTTGCTAAAAACACTTAACAGTGTAATGCCCCTGTATTTATTGGTGTTCTCCAACGCGCCTTGTTTGTACAATCAAAGAGCGTCAAACGACTCTTGCTCAAAAGTTGTTTGATCAAGGTTACAACATTCAAGGCCTCAGTAAAGCTTTCCAAACGTTTTATGGAAGACATGTGGATGCCATTTCAAGATTTCAACGCATCTGTGACACAAATCATGTCTGTTGCAATTCCCTATTTTGACTTGTACCATATGTTGCCGTGTGTTTTTTTTTCAGGTGAATAACTGACTTGCCTTTGTATGTGTTTGTAAATAAATAAACATGAATATAGATCTTAGTCCATTTCATGTGTTAAGATTCTAAACGTGTTTTGATAAAACAACGACTTCTGTTTCCTTGAGGATTTTAACACGATCCTTGATAGGGTTACTCTAAACATGATTACCATGTACACTTGTGGTAATACCTAAGGGACTGGTCATTTATTATAGGAGGGGGTGGGAAAGGGGGAGGATTGGGGGGGGGGGGGGGGGGGGCATGAAAAAGGGACCAGTTCCTAGTAACATGTTTTCATTATTTTCACCAGCCTGGTAAACATCTATGAACTACAACCTGAAATGGTGTTGAGAGCGACGTTAAGCGCTATATGAAAGAACTATATGAAAGACCCCTTACATAGCAGTGAATACAGGTTACATTCAGCTGACGCAGATCCTGCATACGATGAGGGCGTGGCAGCATACCCACCCCGTGCTAACTAATTGCCTGGTAGAGGTGGGAGTAGGATGCCCTGGGGTTATCAGGAGCACGAAGAAGGGGTGGGGAAGACAATAGTTCTGATGACGCCCAATCTACAGTTGAGGTGTAGCATGTGATAAACGTCACACGAAGGTCGCTTGGCACGTGTATTTCCGCAATTGAAAAGCTTTTTGTTCGGTTGTCTTTCAAACAAATGTTGACCATAGGTGTCTGGTGCATTATCTTATAACCATCCGGGTTATCACTGACGTCACATTCCTGTATAAGCATTTCAGATCGAAAACAAAACTGGTTGCGGGTTTGTTGGGCCCTCATCTTTAAACCGTTAGTGGATTTCGTTTTTAAAAAATCGCAAATTAGATATATGATTATTCAAATATGTGATTGTCCCTATGGTAACAGAAAACACAGCAGAGTTTATGCATGTAAGAGGAACAAGGTCAGGGGCCCGCCGGGGATTCATGGTCAGAATGGTAATTCGTGAAGATCTGTGTTAGAATAGGTCTTCGACCACCCATGCTTGCCATAAAAGGCATCTATGCTTGTCGTAAGAGGCGACTAATGGGATCGGGTAGTCAGGCTTGGTTGATGTCATCGTATCCCAATTGCGTGGATCGATGGTCATCTTATCAATCTCTGGTTTGTCTGGTCCCGACTCCATTATTTACAGACCGCCGTCATACAGCAGGAATATTGCTGAGTGCGGCGTTAAACAACAACAACAAACAAATAAATCATAATTGATTTTGATCGAAATCATGCTAGATGAAACATCTACATTACGTAATTTTGTTTTTGTGTCTAACAGGTGTCGTTGTGTGAGGTTGTTGGCATAACAATAGCCTTAACTTAAGCAATAAATATTTCAAAAACAAACAAACATACAAATCAGAATGGCTCCCCAGGAATACACGTCAGCGTCAACACAAACGTAGAACGGATGGTCAGGATGAGATTAGGCTGATTGTACCTGTTCGAATCCCGGCGGTTTGGAGTTTAAGTATTGTTTTTTTCGGCCCAGACTCGATTATTCACCTGCCGCCGTGGCTGCAACATTGCTGACTGGCGTTCAACTACAAACGTCCATACCATTGCTGAGGCTGCCAACCACCTTCTGGTATGCAGGATTCGGCGGCTCCATTAACTGGTATTCGGGACGCAGCAGTGTGGTTCACGGTACGCAAATACAATCAGATTCAATATAAATAACTAATGGGGTGCGTAAAAAAATCAAATTGCACCCTTTTAAGATCTAGAAATGTGTTCTGTAGGTTTTCGTCTGTGCTCAACATTCTCCCTTAAAGAGAGAAGATTGACATGTGTTTTGGGGATTTATGTTAGAGGATAGTATTCGGGATTCAAGGGTAGGCAAATGAAACTCATGGTAGATGGTATTCGTAATTAAGAGGAGGTATTATGGCATCCTCATCACTTTAATATCACGTGTAATATTTCCACTGTCAAAGTCTTTACTTACAGGTTCACTTTGATGTGTTGATCATTCTTGTCCTCAAAATGAAAAAAGGGATGAAACTTTAAGTTACAATGTAACAATCTAATTAGCGTATGTGAAAAAGTGTGATATAAAACATACATGCCTGTATACCGCTCCTGAGCATCCCCGCTATAAAACACCGTAAAAATATACGTATATACGTACCTGACATTGTGCCATTCAATCAGCAAGACGTGTGCAGAAAACAAGACGTAAAGTGGAACCGATTTGGTATTTTGGCAAGTTCGAATTTCACATTTCAGAGTTAGAGTAGGTCCTCGGTAACCTATGTTTGTCGTATGAGGAAACTAAATGGATGGATGGTCAGGCTGAGTGACTTCGTTGTCTACCTGTCATAGTACCCCGACGTTGTGTGTCGTTGCTCAAATCACTGCATTGTCTGGTCCCGATTCGATTAATTACATGCCTGCGTCATGCATCTGCTATGTTGCTGAGTTCGCCACTAAATACAAACAAATATCGCCCGTCGGATATCGTGTCCATAGGAAATAGATTGTGGTTGGCAATTTTGTGTGTGATGAACAAATGTTCTCTTGGTAATTGTGTACGTTACCCATTTTGGTCACACGATAGGCAAGGAACAGACATTAAGGTATCAAGGGTAGCATTGACGTTTTCTCAACCTTGGTAACAAGATCTCTCACCGGTGGAAGTTTGTAGGTACTTATGCAGGTATATGAACTGTTGATGCAGACGGCCGTATTTACCCCAATCTTCATTAACGACGGGTGCTAATGGTAGGCCAGAACATGCTCATCCGTTTAATAAACACCTGGTGTCAATAAACCTCATGATGGGACGTTGTCATCATTATATAATCATTATGACTAACAAATAACCATGTTTCGTAGCCTAAATGCAATGTGGCTTTATCTTCCTATACCAACAAATTAATACGAAGGATTAAAGATTATATAAAGAAACAAAGTAATACATATTGACTATAAACATCGATTATCAAATCAACCACATGTATTTTCAGTTATAGAGTTCATCCGATACTTTTTCATGTATAATAATCAATAATGTTAGCCTATTCGATTAAAATCGAATTCTCAACATTAAAAGAGTGGCTTAATCCCAACCCCTCCCGTCTCCATGGACACAGGTATTCCGGGTTTCGAGGCTATCCCTGGGGGTTCGCTACACACTGAGGGGCAGCACGTAGACACTATAGGATAGGCTGTGAATGACAATAATTCGAACGTTTGTCCCCGCTCATCGTGGGAAACGCTTTATCGCAGTGTTCGACAGCCCACGTAATCTTTACAAATACAGAGGACAACGGTTTAATCGAATAGCTGATAACTTTTGAAATTCCGAAATCTCTACAACTTTAGGGAGTTTTGTTCCCATTTGTAAATTTCCGTGGATGTGCTGATATTTGTTCATATCGTGGTGGCAAGGAGGGGCAGAGTGATGATGGTATTGTCTACAGTAGATCTGGCTAAGAAAATGTTAGCTTGACAGGATAAGATAATTATTGTGCGCCGTAATTGTCCTGTGGGCTTACAAACCTCGTCGGTTTAACTGCAATTTTTCACCCTGTCAGTGTGCATCCTATCTGAAAGGAGCAGGAATGCTTTCAGATGCGATCATGGTTTCATGATATGTTCAATCCAATTTTCATGTTGCAATGTATACTTCTACAATTCTAGCTGTTGCAATTGATGAGATTAAATAATTACAAACAGTGAATTGGTTTATACTGGTCTCACCCTGCACATGCATGATATATTGTGCAATAATAAGACAGTTACAATAAACAGAGGGACATTTTAGGATCACGAGGGACCTTTTCCTCTTTTGCCACAATAAAATCACTATAAAACTTATCACATATACATATACAACTACAAAATGTAAAATAAATAAAATGAAAAAGATTCATCTATTCATTCAACTATTCATACAAATCTACACACCCATACAAATATATATATTTTCGCACACACATTCATTACTCATATCTACACGCACACAATCATACATTAAACACATACACACACATACACACACATTCACACACGCATACGCACACACACACACACACACATACGTTACACACACTTGAGTAACATGATGTACAAGTTGCGCCTCCGGTAACGTCTATACGACCCAACACAACACTTAACAAAAGCGACAACTAACGGGATCTGGTGGTCAGGCTCGCTGACTTGGTTGATGCATGTCTTCGGTCTCAATTGGGTGGATCGATGCTCATGATCATTTTACAGACCGCCGTCATATAGCTGGAATACTGCTGAGTGTGGCGTAAAACAACAAACAAACATACTTAACAAAACGCATGTTTCGTGTTTCAAGGAATGCATATGGAAACGTTTAGTTAACGCAACGAATAACCTAAACACTTTTAGTGTACGGAATTTTATCTGTAGGTATTATAATTGTGTACTTTCGTAACTAACTGTTTCCATTTACATTCTTTGAAACACGAAGAATACGTCTCTATTTTCATTTTTCTTCTCTTATGTCTGATAAATGTGAATATGAATACTCAAAAGGTCATGAGTATTAATTAATTAATGAGAGGAGAATATTTGCTAGAGGCGGCTGCATCTAAACATTGACATTAGATTGATAACGCACTCTGATGAAATGAATCCTAAAACGTTTCAAGTGGAGAGTTTATAAACCTGCACTCAGACCCAACGGTGCTGTTAACATGCTTGTTCGATAACGCCCTGTCTTCAACAGACTGCACCACGCACGACCAATTAAAGCCCCGCTGCTCTACGTTCGCTTTCAATTGTTTAAAACGTACCTATAGTCTTTAAGTTTAAGAAGTAGTAATTGTATTAGTTTCAGCTGTCGTGAAAGCTGTGGTCGCTGGAACAGAAGGGTGAAGTATATTAAATAATCCTTATGTTATGTAATTTGTACTGCAACCAACTTAATTAGGAAAACAAAGTAGGAATGACATTTATAAGAAGGGAAGTATGATAATTAAAATATTAATGCTTGCCAGTGGAAGTTGTAACTGAATTTGTAGCAGTAACAATATCAGTAGTATGAGTATCATTAAAAGTTGAACATGCATTATTCTAGAGGGAGAGGGTTGGGGTTTGGGTGTTAAAGAAAATACGCAGCTGTTACTAATACATAGTTGTTTGTTGGAGGTTGTGATATAAATGTTTGGGAACAAATATGGCTGCCCTTTCAGAGATAAAAGGCGTGTCTTGAAGCAGATCTGTTGTAAGCCGCGTGCACACGGGACCGGGGCAGTTGTAGTGGGTTGTATGGCAGTGTACAGTATACGTTGTATAAAACAGTATTGAACGTGGTAGAATGTGCTTTAATGACGTCATAGCAGTTGTCGATGTTGTAGTTGTGACAGTAGTTGTAAATGGTGTAGAAGAAAAGAGAATTTAATCAGTCATAAAAAAAACAGGGCCACGTTCACAAAGTGTTTATAGCACTACGACTGTCGAAAGTCTGTGTTAAAGTGTGTTAAAGTAATTGGTGTCCAGATCTCCATGCGTCCGTTTAGATCGTGTCTTCAGAGTGAACTTCAGTCAGTCTAGTAGCGATATTGGGCAGTGTTAGTGAGCATTGATCTAGCAGGATCATACCAACATCTGTCTGGGTGGGATACCAGGCTATCAGAAGGCAGTGACCAGAGACATATATAGGAATGTTACTATGTACATAAACACTTGATAAGAACAACTTCTCATCCTCATTTCGAACTTAATTCGCCATCTTTGATGTGTGTGTGTGGTTGAGGAATGTGGTCATTTCGACATTCCAAAGAGAGATAACTCTAAGCTACAGAAGGGTAAAGAAGAAGGGAGACTGGGAGTTCTTGCATTGCTACACCAAACTACAGGGACAATGACAAGTTAACTATACTGAGGGGTAAAATAATGAATATCGAATTTGTTTTTCATGTAATTAAAAATTGAAAGAACTGTTGTTAAATTTGATTATGTCTATTTAACACATCACCAATTCCTGCAACAGGTTGTAAAAATAATCTGTGGCTAGATAGTTTTGTGTAAAAAGTAATTGGTTTCATGAAGACTGGTGTAAGAAAGGAAGTTGCAAACCACGTGGCCTCTTCCGTGTTTGAAATATAACTTCATTTTATAAGTTGGGATTTTAAGATATCCAGACATACCCTAGTTGCGTATTATGAGATTTGTTTGTTTTTTACAAATTTTAAATCAAATATGAAATATGAAAATATGACCACGTAGAAGTATTGTTTTAGTGCCGACCAAGCGCTAGTACAGTTAGTTCATTTTCGATATAATATCGTTAAGTGAAGATATTTTCTATAGAAAATGAATCATATGATAAAATCAACTGAGAGATATAGTCTCTTTCGCTCCTCAGTTTATACACCTAGGACAAAGTTACCTTAAATGTAAATGTTTATTGTATAAAAGACTACCGGCCCAAATACGAGAAGTGCATAGTCTGCAGTGAAGTATCATTTTACAAACAGATTCACAAATTCCATTCAAGTACAATTCTGCTTTTGTAGGCATATTTGAAATATAATATGACAGATTTTAATTCGTGATAATTTGTAGTTGCCAGTTGCGAGTAAATTGTTTGATTGAAGGTCAAATTACTATTTGTTATGTATTGCTTTCGAATGTTTACTGAGGATGGACATATAAATGTAAAATTGATACATATCATTTAGGATAAAATATGTAAATAATCTCCCTGTTTTTGTAATGATATGGTATTCCCATGTATCAATATTAAACCTTATAATCGAGCAAAATCACTAACAAATGTACAAAAATTGAATCTGTTAAATATTTCTCTGCTTCTAGGCTTATCTTAAAATAATGTATAACCTTCATACCCAGTACTAGATGATAAGGTATTATTCCATATTTGGCTGCACATACATTTCAATCTGGCTTGAAACAGGTTAAGAAAACTAACTATACATCCAACATTTTGGTAAAATTTAAATTGCCGATCCAAAAGAATAACCAGCGTCGTAAAGCCAGGCTTAGCCAAATCCTGAATTTATCAGCATATGCCTGACAGTACTTGCCCAGCTCTGTCTACCTATGTAATCAAGATTAAATAACGTTTCGTGCAGCTTATGGGGAAGTCTATTAGTTGGCATATGATGTAGTTGTAGTAAATATTTAATGTATTTTATTGAAACTGTTTACGTTGAAAGTGTTAATACCAAACATGTTTACAAGCTAGATATTGGACACTTTCGATTATCTCTAATCTTTGACGTCCCCACATTTCGTATTCACACAGTATGGATATAAATTGTGAATCAGGCATTTCCAAGTAGGATATATCCATATGTCCAATCAGATTAAAAAACAATTAATAGTTACTTTTCCCCATCAAAAGACAAATGTGACAGGGTTCTTGGTAAATTTAAAGATTGATTTATTAATAGTGCTTACATAGAATAAAAGTGCTTATATTCGGAACTTTTGCCATATCATTACGATAATGTCATTTCTCACATTTTTTAACAATTCCACCTTTCCGGATAACAATTATTTTATGTTTTTGATAGGTTGACGTTTTACTTCCATGTCTTACAATAACACTACCAACAATACCCCCCTTCTCCATCAGAAATAAAAAACACTAGCAAACAGCAATAGAGTGAGTGAGTGAGTATGGTTTTACGCCGCTTTTAGCAATATTCCAGCAACATCACGGCGGGGGACACCAGAAATGAGCTTCACACATTGTACCCATGTCGGGAATCGAACCCGGGTCTTCGGCGTGACGAGCGAACGCTTTAACCACTAGGCTACCCGACCGCCCCCAAACAGCAATAGAAATAATTCCTGCAAATCAGGGAATAATTGTACTCCTCTGGGACGCGTATCAAACATTTCAGCAGCCAACTCATCAATAAAAAGTAAAAAAAGAATTGGGCTTCATTTTCAGCCCTGTTTAGTCCAATTGGGCAATCGAAGCGTTGATAAAAACCACCGTTACGTCGTACACATGATGTCATAGAAGAATTCATAGACTGAATCATATTTAACATTTTCACAGGTAGACAACATTTTGGAGGACATATGTAGCAGAGGTGGTCTACACGTCTACGGGTTGAAATTCCGTTTAGTAATAACCAAGTTGTGTGTATTTTTACACCCTGAAATACACAATAACACTCAGTGAGAACATCATTTCTCACAGCTTAAAAAATAACAAATAAAACCACAGCATGATAATTATGTGACATGCGAATCCAAAGATGCATACCACATACATCATACACTTTCTGTACTTAGAGGACCGCCTCCGTGGCCTAGTGGATACAGCCTTCGCCCGGAGAGCGGAAGGTCGTGGATTCGATGCCCAGCCGCGTCATACCAAAAGAACTTAAAAGATGGTACTTGTTGTTATCCTGCCTGGCGCTCGGGGAAAAAACGTCCGCCCGTATCCCTCCTCCAAATGTTATATATGTATGCATTGTTGCTTAATCATTTTAATCATATACTTTTTTAGGTGCGATACGGGCGGAAGTCATGCCCAGTAATGTCAACATATTCAGAATGCACTTACCAAATGCATGATAAAAGCTTCATACAAATATTCAAATAATTGGATGTAATGGAAAATCATTCACTAAATCTCTCACACATCATAGAAAATGTATTATATCTTATTTAGATAATCTTATTAATGAAAAGATATATTTAAATTTAGAATGTTTATGCAATTAATTGTTAAGATACCTTAAAGGTAAGTCTTCAAAATGTGTATGCTTGCTGTCGTCTGTCAGTGACTCGTCAGTGTAGTGACTAAGGTGAAAGTGAGGGTTAAAAAGCAAAGCTGAACCTGAAGAAAACAATAGGGTCAGCCACTCAATCGGAACATCTGGCTGAAACGGGAATGGTAGTGACTGACCCAAGCATAACTAAGTTAAAATCTTAAAGGTGTAGTATCACCTCTTCATTAAAATCCTTAAAACCCATACTGCAAACTAATACTAATACTAAATGCTAATATTTATGCTAATACTAACTACACTATATGCTTACTCTTGTTTAGGTCTGTGACTGACACACAGACATAAGTATTTTCCATCAACAGAATCAAATGTTGTTGTTTTTATAAAGTCCAGAAAGTATAATCTTGCTTTACGTTTACTTAAATATTTTCTTCATAAAAGCAGTTATCAATTGTTCCATATCCGGACCTAAAATCTGCTTGTTCTTCACGTATTTAGTTAATATTTTCGGTCCATGTTTTTTTCATCTTCAGTTAATTTAATTAATGTTGCACACATCTTTCCGAATATATATGACAAGAATTCATGCATTTAACTTTCTTCCAAAATAATTTACTGTTATCTAGGATCTCTCTAAGATGCTCTCTATAGATGCTCTTTCTTTGATGAAGTACACTTATATCTAGTGATTGACTTTTATCTATTGCTAAATCCACTACATGACCCGTACTCTTTACCTTCAGAGTGCTCGTCGGGCCTCCTGTTTACTTTTATAGCATTCATCATTATACCATTGTCATGGGAATCATCTCCTAGTTGACATCGCCTTCCACTTAATTATAGAAGGAACTTGTAACAAAACCCATGAAAATGCTACCACAAGCAATCAATACTGCTTTTGTTTTAATATCAACACAGATCAAGTCTTGTTTGCAGCTGGCAGAATGCAATCTCGTACAGAACTCATCAAATCGACACCAATCCCACAAACAACGTTCATGAGGATTAGAATCTGTTCGTTCAGATTGCATCGTTTATGTTGAGGTGTACAGAGGTGTGATCCTGCACTGCTGTGGTTTTATAATGACTTACACAAATTAAAAAAAAGTTTGTACTTGTACCATTGTGATAAATATATGTACATTCACCAAGGTTACTATATCCTGACTACAACGACCATGCATGATGTGGATATCTAAGGCAATACGTAAGTCAATGAGGCTTTGACCAAATCTATTTACTACAGGATCTTTTGATTTACGGGGCTTATCAAACGGATCGTTAGTTTTACCAGCAATATTATAACTCGAGTAATCAGACACGTTTCAAGCATTTAAGCGCCACCCTTCTTTGTTGTAATACACCCAGACCGACTATGTGTGTTAGTGAAATATCTATATGCGGCATTGATATTCATTTTGATAACTATCTGAAATACCACACAGACCTGATGAAAGGTTAATACAACAACACTGTATGTTTCTCTAGATGGCCCCAAGTACTGAGCCATAATCTGTGATGCCAAACAGCAGAGGAAAGAATTGAAAGGGTAAACGAAAAACACGCTGTCATGAAAAATATACTATAAAACCGACAAAAGTTTTTTTTCCATATTTATATGAACTCTCTGCCAATAGCAGAGTCGACTGTACGATTCCCACTATATCATGAGCATGTGTTAATGAATCACTCTCAAAAAGTGATGTTACCAGGTGTCCACGACAAAACATTAATCCGTTTCAGTTTCTGGTTTTTTTTTCTTTATGTTTGTGTCTATCTGTAAATAAAACACACAAACAGGATACGATTTCAGAAAATGGTGATGAATATGGTAATATATGGAAAGTAATGCTTCACGTTATCAAAGTGTATTGGTGTGTCAGGGATGATTATATTACATATTAGGAAGAACATTTATCCATATTTGGAAAAAACAAAAAAACATAACAAGTTACATTGTTTAAGTTAGTCGATCTAAGCATAATATATTCCATTGTATGTTAATATATCTAAATTGTATGTGTGCATATTGTTCTTGAAAACTGAAAAGACGGTTATGATAAATAGACAAATATTAAAAGGGTCTTTGGTGAAAAAATGATTCACAAACTGGTTTAAATTTTCCGATATGTGCATCATTTGTAAATCAGTATATGCTGTACGTATGGTTAGAAAGTGGAATTCCTCCTCAACAGAGTTTGCATAATTATGCTACTTAGACAACAATCAAGCAACCTCATGCATCGCCCCCTTTCAATTTCAGCATGTATTAGTCACCTGAAACGAATAACTCCCTGTTACACCCCCTCTACGACGACTATATGCGTTCTGTTGAAGCAGACAACGACGACGTGAGTCGTGACTCAGAAGGTCGTTACTTCAACACTAGGCGCGTGCCGGACTGAAAAAGTGGAATGCAATGGACAGCTTTCTTTTCAAGATGTCTACCTTGTCAATTCTGCCGTATTTAATTTTCTCGCTGAAATTGTGACACCCTAACTAATCATTTGTTGTTACTTCATCCGAGATAGGCGTGTAGCTGTGCGAGGTCGCTATCTCCCAGACGCTGGCTTGTGTCGGCAACTGCCCTCGTCTGTCATTTGTCATCATTTCATATCGCTATGTACATTGTACCTACCCATGCCTCCTCCGGATCATGACATACACCTGATATTGGTCTATCTTTATCATGAGTGGATACCATTTATCCCAATCGTCATTCTGCCCACATTTATTCGTTCTTCCATGTGTTCAACCGAAAATGAGATTTGTGTTTGTCATTGCCATAACAACGCTTTTCAAAAGCTTTCACATTTGACATCCCGTCGGGATAAATCAGGGTACGCCAATGTATAAGTATGATTCTGTTTATGATTAACATGTGAGTGCTTAACCTGTCTCTGTCTGAATATGTATGCATATACTTTAATAATTACGAATATGCATGAACAATCATCTGTAAATATGTTGATAGATTTAGCCTTTACCTTTTCTGGTCTTTTCATGTTCTGCTATATTTGTTTAGAATTGAAATGTACAGAATATTAAATGATCGGTCCGTAAGATGTAGGAAGACAAGGTAGCATGTATTTCATGCATACAATTAAATATAAAATGTCAGTGCCATGTATGATAGGCGTGAGCAAGTCTCTCTCTCTCTCTCTCTCTCTCTCTCTCTCTCTCTCTCTCTCTCTCTCTCTCTCTCTCTCTCTCTCTCTCTCTATCTCCCTCTCTCTCTCTCTCTCTCACACACACACACACGCACACACACACACACACACACACACACACACAGAGCTTACATGTTAGCACGCCTAATGCTTACACGTTGGCAAATGTATATGGATGATAGGCATGTCAGGTCTCTCTCTTTCTCCCATTAGTGTGTTGCGAACACCTATTGTCATCCCCAATGTTTAGTGAGCCATTCATATTATTTTCGACGATATTTTGCCTTTTACGCCAAATGCAATCTGTTACATGTACGATCTGTGGTCTGTAAGAGAAGCTATAGTAAGCGTTCTGTGCACCAGGCGGCCATAGCTATGAGAGAGCTCCTTTAAGGCCATGGCAGGTGTTAGGCCAGGCACCGTATCGTGCCATGTCCGTCTCTAGCTGCCAGTCTGTCGTACACAGGCATTCAACTACGCTTGCTTTCGACAGTTGGAGATAAAGAAATGGTCAACGGTTAGAATGTTGTATCAAAATAAGAATAAATTAGTAATTTCTATCTCATTTTCGGGTCATTGAATGCCCTATTAATCCCTGAGTTGCTAGTTTGATTTACACATAGTCAACGACTACCGTACGGTGACTGCCAGAGTGCAACTTATTATTTAGTGTGTTGAATATACCATTGTTGTACAATGGTTTAAAAAAACCATTGTTTGCAAAATTGATATAAATGTATATATGATATAAACACTGCCACACAACATATCCCATTCGAAATAAAGCTAAATGTTCAACGTGATTAATAAATTTGAAAATGAAACCCCGTTAATCCGAACCATACCGTTCCCAGCAATATTGTCCGGATTAACTAATTGTTGGTACGTATTGATGTAGTGACTATTAATAGACGTCCAGTAGAGTATTCGTACGGAAATGAGGTTTCCGGATTGTAGAAGTCCAGCCTAACGAGGTTTCACTGTATTCATAGTTAACTAGGAACACTTGCTTCATATATTAAGATCCATGTGAGTTCACTTTAAGTGCACTATCCTGCATTATCCTGATTCAATAGCAACACCTACCGTTAGATCTCTGAGACACGTATGTGTCCTACATACTCAAAGAAAGAGACATTCCCATATAATGATGTATTAGATTAATAAAGGTATTGTTTCTCGGGCATCAGCGCAAAAACATAGTTTTCAAATTCCCTTCGTCATATGAATCATACTCTGTTGTCCCTAAAGAACTGCTTGACAACTACAACTGTATTAATCGCCGAGTTCAATGTGTGCCCAGTTGTGTTTGTTGTTATTCTTGGTGGGAAAATGAAAAGTGTTCCTCACGCATCACTTTTGTTTCCAATAAAAACAAAATAAAGTCATCCCGCCCTCCTCACTTTGCTAAAAAAAAATTGTGCCAGAGAAACATTTATCATTTTCATTCCATATATATGGACATTTTCATAGTTAGAATTTACTTTCGATTATCCCATTATGGATTTTATACACATTTTAAGTTCTCTGAGCATGTTTCATAGTACTCACAAGTTAGATGTGAATCTGGCCACTGTTGTACATTTTACTTCCTGGTGACTTTTTTAATGAAGAAGAAGAAGTAGAAAAATTGTTTATTTTTGTCTCACCCATGGTCACAAAAATACATAACACCACAAGATAAAACATGGCCACCGATTAATGTATATGTGGTTGTATCATATCTACATCCTAATAAAACAGTCGGGGATTGTCCTCCAATCACATCACCATGTACACATGTAATTAGAGAGAAGTTAGCAACTTAACCCCCAGTTTCCCCCTATCTCAACAGCACCACGGTGCCAACAATCCATCTGATAATATCCACCCTACACCTATTTACATTGTAGCTTTGATTTTTACATTTATTAGTTCTCGTGATAAATTGCATTCAGGAATTCGCCGGACTTCCCCGTTTGATTATATTATAAACAATGACGGTTTACTTCAACGAGTGTGCCTTTCTCTTATATGCCATTTATCGACTAAAATTTCTAGCAACGGTTTCACGGCCGCCGCCCAAGCCAACGGAGCTCCGAGCCAAGGCCGATGAGGTGACAAGGCACGGGAATAATTGACCCCCAGTGATGTTGCCCTCTCGGTGTCACGTGGCAACGTCAGAGCATCAATCAACCAATCATGTCACAGGTGTTGGCCATGTTTTAATGTGTGTGATACATGTTGGCATAATGCTTTTAATACCTGCAAGTCTGGTATCATTGGGGTTTTTTCGCAAGCATAACTGGGATCTCTTTGATTAAGTGGGATATTTTGGGAAGTTGATGTAATGAAACGTAATTTATTTTAGGAAATAAGGAAAAAATGCTGATCCTTTTAAGTAATTTCCATGACAACATATGAAGTTTTTCTATATTGTTCGCGTGGTTTCGGAGCACCATCGAGAAGACCTTCCAGAGGTATCTGCATTTACTATGACTCATTATTCCATCCTTAATCCAAAATCTAGGCGTCACGAATAAGTCTTCGCGATATAAATTATACAAAACTACCAAAGATTTTCTTTTAAAAGTGTACTAATGTAATATTTGTCGAGGTTTTTTTTTCTTTTGGATTGCTGTAATAATAACGTATAATGTGATTGATAATGAATAATCTGTGTTAACAGGCGTTATTCAACCAACATTGTTTTAGTGTTCCGAGGGCGTTTCCAAAATGTTATGTTGTGTGGAACGAAACCAAGAAACGGAAAGAGTTACATGCGGTACGGTTTCGCACAAAGTATCTCATCTAGTTTCAACATGCATTTTGCCCCTTTAAAGTCCCAGTTATACGTCTGTCCATGTGGATGGGGACACACGTTATACAACAGTTTTTCATCTTCTATATATTTCAGTTTGTGTCTTAATGTGTTCAATCAACATGGTCATCAGTTTTTTATGATTTGAATTAGTTTGTCGATGATCTCAAATAATGAGACTATTGTCTAAAGCGTGCTGATAAAAACAGCTTTATCGAGCAAAATCTGACTATACAAATACGCTGTATTAAGAATTGTGCACCCTTTAGGCTTTTACTACTACTATAATTATTATTATTATTATTATTATTATTATTTCATTATTATTATTATTATTATTATTATTATTACTACTACTACTACTACTACTACTACTACTACTACTACTACTACTACTACTACTACTACTACTACCATTACTACTACCACCACCTCCACTACTACTACTGACAGTAATTTTCTAAAGCTACGGATGTCACCTGTTGTGCAATCACAGGACATGCAACCATCCCTTCTGACAACATCAGGTGTTAATCTCCCCCAAAGTGTAGCAGCCACGCTCCATCAATGGTTATCTTTGTACAGGTGACACTAAGACACCCATGTCTTCTCCAACCAACACAGATATCAACACTGTATATACCTTTGCCTGTTTTTAAGGTTTATCTATGTATAGTAGATTTGGTGATTCTGGTAATCTCGATTGGCAACAACTATAATGGCATGTATTATTATGACGAGGGTTGCGAATGAAAGCGACGTCATTGTTTGGGCGTTATCTGGCGATTACCTGTCAGGTGTTATACGCAGTTAATGCAATCAGTTGAGAGGAGGAGCAATGAGGTGTGGCAGAAACGGGGTGTAGCCGCACGACTGAAAATATTAGTGAACATACTGAGCACCAAAGACCAGTTAGTGATTAGATGTATCCCCAATGGAATCATTTTATTAAAAATATGACGTTCAATTAGGTATGTCTTATTATTAACAAATAGTTCCACATATATAATGCATGTTTTTTTGGCTCCAAAACAGACAGACAGACAGACAGACAGACAGACATATAATTTATTTAAGTCTCACCTCGTTACATATATAATACATTGGGAATAAACTCTTTAAAAGTATCTCAGTAAAAGGCTTATAAAGTAACGAGCCACTCCCTACGGAGTTATTAGAAACTATATTACATTGGTAAAAACATGTTTACATTTGCACATATATTACATACGATATAAATGACCTACCAGGCTATTCACAAATGAGAATAATCTATAGTACTACATGGTGTAAAGCATCCGATCTGGTTGTCAATATATTTTTGCAGATCTTGGTAGTTGTAAAAAATAATTCTGGGCTGGACAGTACAAAACCTACTTTCTGTAAATTACTAAAACTATCAAAATTAGAACATACATAACGACATTTGGAAATAAGATAAAATTTATGATCTTCATAGTGTGGACAATATAATAAAACAGGCCTTTTAGCTTCTATTGTCGCTATCATTTGCTTGTGTAAATTGGATAACACTCATTAATCACAACGTAAAGGGACTAACCATTTGTTATTATGCTGCTGGGATTTTATAAAAAATATTAAAAAACGCAGAAAAGTCTTGAAAAAAATATTTATGCTTCAGACTGTTAAACATACTTGTCTTGGCACAACAAATACATTGTTGCAAGATGTTTAAAATATATATATTTAGACACATGGTTAAATAAAAAATATATCTGCTTTTGCATCTGTAAAAAAAAAGCAAAAAAAGTATTTAGTCTCCTTACAAAATACTATCACGAGCCCCACCCCACCCCATTAAACGGTCGGTCTCTAACGTGTTTTGCCAAAACCAATATGGAGGCGTACAACACATCTGATGACATTCTTTCTAACAATGTGTATCAGCAACATTTATATTTCATTACATCCTCGAGTATAATATAGTTACAGATTAGTGTACCAAGTGTGAACACCTTTCAAAATAGTTAGCATAAGAATCGAAACATTTTGAGTTATATATACATCAAACTTTAAACCTAAATGTAATGTGCGGCAATGCTCGCCTTCATTGTATGTACATGGACTGGTGATATGAAATGCAGCGGGCATCTTGAATATTCAAAGACTATAAAGTGTTATTTTTCGTAAAAGCGTGAAAAATATTTATATTCTTCTAACTGATTTACTAACATAAATCCAACATGGTATTTACATGCAATGTATTCGTTATTTATCTCCACGTTTATATATTTTGTAATCTAATAAACATTTATATTTGCGTGAGGTACTGTTTTTTCATTCCAATATCATCTGTCCTTTGCCTTTTTCTGTTATTGAATATGTTTTTATAATGTCATATCAACTAAACATATTAGATCATCAGATCTTAAGGAAGAAAATGAAAACGGTTTCGTCAATACATTGGACTCGTCGAAAATGAAAGTTAAGATCAGGGTAATTTGACAAAAACAAATGTCAGATGAAGCTTTAAAGCAAATAATGTCAACATTTCTTGTTTCGAAATACAGAAATAATTTTATATTTACTAGTGGCAAAGGTTAATACATGTTCGTCATGAACATATTGATTGTCTGTGGCGGTATAATTCTTTTAAATTTAAGTATTTTTTCACCTTCTTTTCCGTCGCTTGATATTGCCCTTTCATAACGTACATGTATAGTTGATTTCCACATTTGGAGAGGAAGATGTGAAAAAATAGTTTATTTGGTGCGGATCGTCGTTTAAATTATTAAATTCACATTCCCTGAAATGTGCTTAGCCATCGATATCTCTAAACGGTTTTCCCCTTCGCTTTAATTCTATTTCTGAAATAGTTATCTTTTTCTTATCCTTTTTTTAAAGTTTGCAGATATGAAACAAAAAAGTCATGCCAATACTGCCTCCATGTTTGTCTGTTTCCCGGCATCTGCTTCATCTTCAACGCGTGGATGACACTCAGCCTATCTGGGAGGAGGTGCCCCTTGCTGGGCCTCCACTCAATCAGCCAATCACAGCAGCGGGGGTGAAGACTTCGTCACACGTTCTTCCGTGTGATATTGACAAGCCATGTGGGTGGTACCTGTACTTCTTACTTGAGTCACCGCACAGGTGTAAGGTGTGGAGAAGAAACTTGCAGGTGTAAACAGGTAATTTAAACATTTTGTTTGCTTTCTCACACGTTATATGTAAATTTATGTAAATGTGTCACACCATGAATTCTACTGACTCTGTATGATTGCAATGTACTCGATTTGGACAAATGCTGTTTAAATATTTGATATTGTTGTTCTATTCAGAAACATTACGTTGCAAAAGTGTTGAACATTTAGTATATTTGTCGTTTTTCTCAAGACCCATGTTCATTTGAGATCCCTTCGGTTGGATAAATCATGATTAGTTATGCAAGAAACATGCTTTGTCTTTATGAAGATAATTACAAAATGAACGTATGGTGTATGACGTAATGCACGGCATATCCCGTTTATATGTGTTCTTACACATACAATTAGTAAGTGATCATCTATGGAAATTTTCTATAAAATTCTATGACAATATTGGTATAATAGTAAAGAATAAAAATTCAGTAAATAAAAAACACACACTTAAAAACACAGCAATGATGTACAGATGTTTACGTTTACATACAATTGAAAGGGTTCAACAACAACATAGATTTTCTGCCAAACACAAATCAAATAATTTAAATATAAGGACCGAATTTAAGCTATTTATTTCGGTTAACGTTGTCGATATTTGATTTTTGTATAAGTTTACTTTGAAACTTATAAACGTTGTTGATTAGATTATCATATGTAATTATAACACGTGTGGTAGGCACTTTATAAGTTCATATATATTATTGTCAACTTGTACCATATCTCTGTATTAAGCAGAAGGTTCCTGGCTGTGATTAGCGATATGTAAATAACAATATTTCTTAAACCATGTAATTGGTACCGTATTGCCTCTGTGTGGGGGAATATATTCTGAGTTTAACAATCTATATTTGCCCCTCAGTTCTCGAAGAAAACAATTTTAAAAATTGGATCAGAGTGAAAACAAAATGGAATAGTGCATTAAATAATTGCTCTCTTCTGATTCCAGTGTTACTGTAACAATATAAGAAGACACGTTAAACGCTGATATCGTACGTAAATTCACATTATCAGTTCACCCACCAACATGTATTTAGAACTGTGTACTGTATGGTAAGTAAAAAAGGAACTTGGGCGGGTTTTTTTTATCTCAAATTAGTATTCATATATTTCAAAGATACTAATATATTATGTATGGGTTTAGAATAATTAAGCAAAATGTGTTCGTTTTTATATTCAAAATGTAAACAAGTGAAGAAGTAACATTTTGTCACCACTACTCTATACAATACACATATATGTAAAACACTTCGAAATCATGCCTTGAGATGGATTACATCTCAGTTTACATCCCTCTGCCATTCAAGCATCCCAATTCTTATGTACAGCGTAACAAAGACAAGAGCGGAGGGAGGAGGGTGCAAATTATACCATCACACACGTGTCACTGAGCCCTGACTGTTACGAAACCTTGTAATACCAGAAACAGCATGGAAAACATGACCAAATATAACACTATACTGATATTTGAACACATTTTTACTATTTACAAGTGGTACACTGTCTATGTATCATTGTAGGAGGTTGCCCTTTAAATATACTCACTCAATGAGACATTAGAAAGGGCTAAATGGGTATTGTGAACTAGAAGATTTGTGTTGACCGAAAAACCAGTATTAAATAAACCTCAATATTTACATTCAGAAAATGTTTGAGACTATGAATTGGAATATAGATTAGTGCGTGATGAATATTGTAACTTGATTAATCTTGTTGTGATATTGTACATACAGTCATGGCTTAATGAAATATATTTTAACGGGAAATGTAGTCTTTTTAATACCCAACTTACACTGATTTGATGGTTTATCGCAAATTCTAGATTTATATAATTTCGACATCGCTTTTACAAATAACCTAACTTTACCTTCCCAAACCTTAGCGGGGATGGTAACATTCATCGAGAATGCTGTTTAAAACCATCACAGTCATTGCAGAATTTCTGTTGTTATTTCTATCTCGTAGTGATGACCCGGTGAGCGCGCTACTTGTATTGCGGAATGGTATAATATCAATACTAGGTGCATTGCATGTATAGGTGAATTTTAGGCCCAATAATAAGTGAGATAATTCTCTATAGTTTCATGAGTATGCATATTAGTTAAAAACAGGTTCAGCAACTTACAAGAAATGCATCCTTCAGTTGACACTAAATCATTTCAACCTGGCTTCCACCGTTGTGCATCATGTAGAGCACGGGTCAAAACGTTTCTGTCCAGATTGACGCTTTCAGTTATGTTTACAGACGACTCTAACTGTCATAGCCAATACAAACAACTACAACATATTATTCTGCCTATACAATAAATGCTAGGAAGTACAGTATGATAGTTTAATTTGAAAAATAAAACATGTTTATAATTACCTGTTCCTTGTTCCTTGTTAATGATAACTAGTTGAAGATGTACAGTCCGTAAAGTTTAAAAACCTCTGCGATGTCAACCTATTGTCCGGAAACCTTTTAGGGCCATTTGTTTTGGGGTGTTTTTTTATTTCAAGATACTAAATTGAAATTTCAAGATACATACCATATTGAAATTTCAAGATAATAAAAAAAATAATTTAAATTTTAGTTTGAAATTTCAACGTATGTATCTTGAAATTTCAACTTAGTATCTTACAATTATAACAAAGCATCTTGAGATTTCAACATAGCATCTTGGGATTTTCAACTTTAAAAAACGAAAAAAAAAACAAGTGCCCCTTAAAGACTTCCGTACTATTGTTTAAACACTCCATTCGTTTTAAGGAATGATCATTTTTGCTTGTGAATGTTTCATGCCTGTATTATCTTGAACTCACATATCGATTAACGTAGGTTAATATTTGTCTTGACACTCATGTGATTTATTTATTATTTTGTTGCTACTCGAACCCGCATCGTATGATTTGAAAACGTGTGTAAGTCGACCTCGGTTACGGCGACACATGGTAGAACATAAACAAGAGTTTAACAAACTATGATACATCTATGATGATTTTGAAGATGAAGTTCTGTTATGGGATTCTTGTTTCATAGATTTCCCTACGATTATCAAGATGCAAGTTTGGGACGAAGAGGAAAACGTCTTCTATGACACTCACTGCATTGAAAAACACACGTCTGTTGAATTCTCTAAATTGAAATAATTCAATAATCATAGGATTTGACTTATTTCAGTTATATACTGAGCGATTCTCCCATATGCTACACTGCATGTGTAATACATTAGGAATCGCAGATTCCGTTATTGGAAGCAATGTGGTAAATCGCGATGGAGCTTCAAGTTATTATATTGATATATCTGTACTAGTTCCTGCAATGCCCCCATAACAATCTGGCATATTTGAGTCACTGAGTCCCTGTATACTCTACAGTATTATATTTATTTACTTATTCTTTGCAAAAATATGACTAAATAAAAGAAAACGCTTGGGGTTGATCGCTCATTATAGAGCGCCGCCGGAATAATAACATTAATGTGTTTATCTTATAGAATCTCAAGCCATTCGTGCCTCGCCCTGTATTCGACAGTTGATAAATACTACCAACAATATATTCCAGAAATAACAACATTATCGTCTACATTTGTTCTGTTTGTGTCTATTATCGAGGTGTACATTCCTCTCTGATAACCAAAAGATGAACACAGAGAGTCGTTCCATTTCTCACATCATGTCCTCCTTCTCATTGTGGTGTTATCTCCCCTGTCTATCACTCGTCTGACACGCATTGTCGCCAGGTGGCGCTATCCGTAACCAAGGTATCGTCTGTGCAGGCAGGGTGGGGCACACAGAGAGAGAATGTCTGTATATTGATGAGACAAGTCTGCCGTTAACGTCCGAGACTGTGTTAGAAGTATGTTTTACACACGTTTGTAAATGTAAAATTATGTATCGGTTTAGGAATATACCTGGGACTTCATTTTCTCACCTGTGCCCATTCTGGGTCAGAATAAGTCTTCAGTATCTCCTGTTTGTCGTTACAGCCGACTGAAATGAGGATCGGTGACCCTGTTCTGTAACTCATCTAAATGTATGTCATTATACCCCGATGGCGCAGATTGTTGTTCTTGCTATCACTGGTTTGTCTGACTCAGGCTTTAATATAAATTCCGGTCACCGTGATATATCTGGAATAGTTACAGATTGTGGCATTAAACAGAATTCACCCACTATCTCAGAATGAAATGGCTTGAACAATGTATTTCAAACTACAGTTATTCAAAGGCATGAAAACGTTTAAAAAAATTTAAATACAGTAAACTACATTTATAACGAACACGCTTATAACGAACAGACGGATATAACGAACTTTTTTTTTGTCCTGGCCATTTGCTGTACATATGATATATATATATGCTTATAACGAACTACGGTTATAAAAAAGCTAAAATATGTGGTCCCCTTAGTAAGTTTAACATACATTTCAAAGCCTTTCAGACAGCACCCACTCACGACAGCACCCTTGTTCAAGGTTCCCTACATTCGCTAACTTACTATTGAATCAGTCAAAGCAAGCATTCAATGATGAGCTATATCATCTATACCTCAACACATTTGTTAAACTGATTCAACATACTTCAGAAAAGAGAAAGTGTAAAACGGAACATGTGTGGCCTTGATGGTGGACGGGATCGTCTCAAACACTCCTAACATCCTACCCTAAAGGGAAACGTCCTTGAAATCATACCAAAACACAACCGTGGTTATCTTGTTATCATTAATAAATGGTACGAATATATCTAGGAACTGGGGCCCTGAAGTAATTGCTTAGCATTGGTATTCGTCCAGGTAGCATGGCTTCAGGAAGGAATACCCCGGATATGTGTCAGGTTTTCCTACACAGCCGAGCTGACTCTTGATCTGGATCAGTAGTGATGACGTTCAGTTATTGCAGGCACAAATTCATGTAATAGTCCTCATGTATTACACATTTCACTTTGACAGTTTTGAAGAGGCTAAAGTTTTACGTTGGAGGTGCCATTTGGGAATTGCCCAGGGCACTGAGAATTGATTTTTATCTGATGTTTGAATCTAGTTCTAGGGTCTAGCTGTTCGTGTTGACAGCTGAGGCTCATCCATTTTTAGAAAATCATTAATTCCTGAGATAACAGCGCATTGGCCGTCCATACTCCCTAAACATGGGATGTCATGCTAACTATATCGGTCATCTTGGGATTCTCTACCGTGATAAAACTTTATCATGATTCCATTTTCGCAGTAAGAGTCATAATGGATTATATTCTTTATGTGTCGATGTTTAGTTTTTACTCGTAGGAACAGAGTAGCATTGACCTTATTTTATTTATTTTTTTAAATTGTCAGTCTATGATAAGATGTCTCAAAGACTCCAGATAAAAAAATGTCAAGATGTAAAGTAATAATTTATATGAATGTTGTCTTTCGTTACCTAGGCGGTCTAGGGTATCTGTAGAAAGTGTTATTGACAAATGTGATAATCTATCAAATTAGGTTTCAAGAGCTTTTCAAAGAGCTTGTGTATAGAATTCATATCGAATACCGATAAGACAGTGAATTGCGAAAATATTACGGCCTCTGTTAATCAAAAACTGTCAGTACAAACCAATGGAAATTCGCCTTGATGATAATACAACGTCAGATTGCAGCTTAGATAAACAACGTAATGATAACCTTATATGTACCGCTAAAAGGGGAAGTAACTGCTGTGGAGCATGAAAATGTCCGACAGGTAAATAGTCCAATTAGTCGCATGTTATTACAGCAGACGATAAATCCCCGTCTTCTGATTGGTTAAAGGCAGACAGCCCCGCCTCCCTTGTTGACAGGTCGATCTCATGTTAATGACAGCTCTTCTCTGTCATGTAACGGTCACTCAGATGCTCAACAGTCAAGTAGGACGCCATTTCGGAACATTTCGGAAACGTATTTAGGAAATACACTGCCATGAAAGACATACACCGTTCATGGTGAATCACTGCAGGAGAAAGCTGAACGTACCTGCAATTTTCGATCGACAGGTGAGTCGTTGCCCATTTGCACTATATCCCATGTGAACATAAGGTGTCGAGCGTTTACATACATTACCACGCGTGTTATCTATTGATTGTTTACATTGCAGGTTATCTCAATGAAATACCCAGTCTATGCCAAACGACACGCCTGTATATCGTATTTACATCAAACACGAGTCCCTTGTGATTCATACCAGCATATTCAATAATTGCAATGAAACTGCTTGTAAATTACTTCCCGTCGGTCTAAAATCCCGAAATACACAACGTGCTTGTATGTTATTCCACGAAACCTAAGTTTATTCATATAAACAAATCTCGTCAATGAAAAACGCTTTTGTAAACATGGCAATTACTGTGTTCTTGGTGGCATGGCATGCATATGTTTCTAACAGCCTTTATATTTAGTATAGTAGTCTTGTGTGTGATTTCTTGAACTGATGTTTCAGTGTGATAGACGTCCAATGTCGTCTTGACTTGTCATCACACATTTGCTAACTCTTCACGTCCCTCTCATCCTGCCCTATCCTCGCTCTCCGCAGGTGTTAGTCCAACACACAACACTCCTCTTACAGCTGACATATAAGTTTTAGAATAATATCTTCGGTTAAGTTGGGACCTTCCAAAGATTCATCAAAAATCACTTCAGTATGCAGGGTCTACTCGAACAGCACGAACGAGAATGTTGTTTTGAGTGTGCGTTGAGCCTATCCCCCAACCCTCTATTCATCAATAGGGCAGATATACAAGGGGCTTGTCCCTATATCAAACTCTGTATAAATAATGTCTATCCACGAGTCGGTCGTGGTTTGCAGCGTGTCATTCTACTGTGCTCAATCTAACAGGTGAGTAAAAAGTCATGTACTCACGTCCACCCACTCACTCATTCTATCCATCATCGTCGACACCGCCTTGATGTGGTAGTTGAGGATGCCTTTACATCGGCACGTACACATGAGTAATTAAATATATGTCATATATATTACTTAACAAATATTGATGATATAAATTGGCAACTGCATATGCCAATGTCATCAGTTTGGACAACACGTCTATATTTGTTGTACATACCAATTATAGAGTGTTCCAGACTATACGTCCATCTTCTACAATAGTTCTAGCGTATTGTACTATTTTGTTCTTTTTTAAGTCCAGTATTACCACTACACCGTCTCGCTATTACTACTTGTCTACCATTACAACTTCTACGTCTCGGTGTTATTACTAGCCTACTATTGCAACTATGTGATGCTCTTACTGCTTTTGTTACCTGTAGTCTAGCATAACAATAAAACTATCTAGCTACTACCTGTGTAGTGTTACTATAATTGGTCTATTTTAACTACAACTATTCCTAGATGTTATTTGTCTATTAATGGTCTATTTTAACTACAACTATTCCTAGATGTTATTTGTCTGTTATTGGTCAACTTCAGCTACAACTATTCCTAGATGTTATTTGTCTAATATTGGTCTATTTATCTACAACTATTCCTAGATGATTTTTGTCTAATATTGGTCTATTTATCTACATCTATTCCAAGATATTATTTGTCTATTATTGGCCCATTTTAACTTCAACTATTCCTCGATGTTATTTGTCTATTAATGGTCTATTTTAACCACAACTATTCCTAGATGTTATTTGTCTATTATTGGTCTATTTTAACTACAACTATTCCCAGATGTTATTTGTCTATTAATGGTCTATTTTAACTACAACTATTCCCAGATGCTATTAGTTTATTATTACAGCTAACACAACTTAATGTTACACCTAATCTAGTACTACTGCATGCATTACGATTCTAGTGTTACAATGACTACTACTACTACTACTACTATGACTACAACTAGTATAGTGTTACATTTACTGCTTATCTAGTACCAGCTACACCGTGTCTTGTATTACAACAGCTAATATTTCAAATATAGTGCAGCACATCTCTCTGCTTGTGGCTATCCCTACCACAAGCCACCTCTACCACTATCTATTTCGAATGAAGCACGCAACGGTGTTGCCTTTTTAATCATGTTCTTTGTGTCTAAATAAGAATACAGTACAATAATAACCAATATAAATTAAACCGATCTCATAAACACGCAACCAAATGAAGGTTTAAAGAAAAATGTGTTACAAATCACAAGCCTAGAAATAGTTTACAGGGAAATGTTTCTTCCTGAATCAGAAAAAGTAAATATATTTTTTTGCAGAAGCGCACCAGATAAACATTGGGATACAATAAATTTAAATTTAATGTCTATAAATTTAAATGAAAGCTCGAAGCGTCAAACACAAGGGCAGGCGTTTTAAAATTTAGATCAGGCATAAAGCAATGTCCCACATAAGCACTGTGCTTTAACGCTAATCCTATTACCATACAGGGTTTGGTTGTAGATTGCAATCTGCGTGTTAGACACTGGTACGATATGCCACTCATAGCACTGACGCGGACGCGGACGCGGACACGCCACGAGCATCGTCTCTGTGTGGTCCCCTAGTGGTATGGTACCCACACCACTTGTACACCCTTGGCGTTCGTTGCCCCCCTTGCACTTATTGACCATTTCAGATCAAACGCCGTAATAAGTGTCCAATCATCAACTTCAAATATACACCTGGACAAGACTACAAGTAGGTATTGACACCCTTGTAAAACCCATACATTAAAGTCAAGTACGTATTTGCATTTTATACACGGAGTCCATAGTAAGCCTGTGTGCTGTTGTGTATTGTATGTGTATTGTTATTCTAGTTCCAATATTACGGGTAATACATCGCATACAATGTTATTTTTTGCGTTTTATTAATGTATACTACTGCAATAATCAGTATATTATTATACAGTACTATTAAGGGATGTATAGAAATTCCGTGTGAAAAGCGACTAATAGTTGATACTATGTATCCCAAAGCAACATAAATCACTATTTGATAATCTCAATAATTTTGATGTGTTGATTTGGTAACAAGTATGGTCGTGGCTATCAAAAACCTTTCATGTTATATCTGCTGCATGTGTTAATTTAAATGTATGTTGACATACAAAAACCTATTCCTGTGAACGAAGTAGCGACGGTTTTGTCATATGACATATTGTAGGCAGTTTCACAATTATCTAACTTATCGAGCCCTCGTCTGAAAATGTTTTATTATTATTGTGTATATTCAAAACAAAATGATAATACGTATTTTTCACAAACTAATTTGAGTTGCCACATGTAAAACTGTAAATATCAAGTCTCTCTAAACGGTTGAGCAAACCTGGTTGAGCCCAAAATTATTTAGTTTTCTTGTTATCATTACAATCATTTACAAACCTAATCTCAACTTATAAATTGACCCGGAGCAGGATGACTTCTGAAGCCTGAAACTTCAAATTTTGTGGTAAATATATTATTGTGTGGTTTTCGCCGAAAATAAACAAAGCATATTGCATACAGAGGTTGAGTTTATCACTGCGGAGTCGGCGTGTCTGCGGTTGTTGTCTGTTGGCCTTGATGTACTGCGCCAGAAGCTAGACACTACTTGTGAAACACCCGGCTGCTTTCACCTTAAACAGGTTTGATCACAAACTGTCAAATAAATTCAAAGAATGCGATTAAGGATGTAGTGTCCTTCAACTTCTTCTTTAATACACACTGTTTCAGAATGGATATATATCACCAACCCAAATCGACAGTTCAGATGACACAACGGCAGTTAACGTGAAAAAATTGCAAGAACTCAATATGACTAAATTGACCAATAAATTTAAGCTACCCCAGGCCGGCTAGGTAAAAAATATGTGTCTATGTCGTAAAACGCCAAAGAAAAAGTATCCTACACATCCAAACTGTGTTCTAAAATCAGTCTACGTGTGGTATTAAATTGTCTTGCTGTTCATTAACTATTAGGTATGGACATAAATAAACGCGTCAATAACAAAAGCAGATCTGTTAAGAGAGTCGCCCGTAGATTATCTGGTGACACAGTGACTTAAAGCTTTAGTTTGAAGCGTGATATGTTGTTTCTCATTGGCAACACCGGACTATGTTAGAACTCGGCGTGTAGAACTATGATGTATATGTTTGTTATAGCTCGCTGTAAAGGGTGTTCCTTCAAATAATACTTGAACAGACTGGAAACGTATTTGCCGAAGATTCACTTAAGTGTCTCATAACAATACACAGTAAATTGTAAGCTAGTTTAACCAATGTAATAACGCACCATTGTCTTTAAGTGGTGTCTGGAATCTGCACATCAACGGACATCGGTTATGTAGACACGAGCTGTAGACGCTATTTGCATATACCCGTGTGGGTGGTATTTTGTTGCCAAAAAATACTTTAAGCCAATATTGAAACACCATATTCTGACAAATAGATTATACACATTTGTTTTAGATTAAATTTATTAGTAATATGTATTTTCTCATTTGCTATTGACGACAATATGTGCGATATATATATACACCTGTTATTGCCTGCAGATATTTCATACAGTCAACGGAAATCGTGATGCCATTTAACCTTTAACGTTTAAGTTATTATCGTCCCAGAAAATCATAGGGCCTTCGCTGTTTTCCTGTTTGTATCTCCCATAAACATATTAGGTTTTGTTTCATGTCGATGGGTGTTCGAAATGTAACTCACAGCTCAAATGTATAATAAGTCTGTTCGATGTTACATTAGATGCAAATGACGCTTAATAATGAGTTCTTACGAAGGATATTGGTAGACCTTCGTTGCGATATACGTATTATGATATTTCCGAAATAATAGTGAACGGAGATAGTAGATTTATGAGTATTGAATATCTGAAACCTTATGAATAGGAGTGAAAGGATTTGTAATGCAGTTACAGAAGTCATTAATAAAGATATGTATGCCATTCATTGTCATTTAGAATGTTCTTCCTGGCGTGTGTCTGATGGCATATAAATTCATTGATATTACTTACATTTTCACTTTTTCAGTTGGGCGTTTGAATTGAGAAGTAGATGGGTAGATGGGGTTATGGTGTCTGATGCTGGTGTTACCAAAGCTGTGTTCTTAATTTTGCAGCTATATATAGGAATAAATTATTTTTCTAAGCTTTTCTTATAAAGTTTCATAATTTAAGTTTGAACACATAAAATGGACCAAAACAGGTTGACGAAAACAGTCATTTCGTATTAGCAAAACTCTTACCAATATATACCCTTAACAGGCGCATAACGGGATGGTTGGTTTCGTCGTCTTGGTACCCTGTACAGTGACTGAGGTCAAGGACACCTGTAACACCTGTTCATGCCAATCACGATGCAGCTAACCATTACCTGCATTTGTGTTGGATGAAAAGTCAAATGCCCGAGTCGTGTGAAATTATTTTCAGTCTAATAAGTTCAGATAATAATACTCCATATCGTTACACTGAAATCTACTGAAAATGATGCTAAGTTTGGGCTGGTAGCTACAGACGAAACGTTTTATGACACAGATTGGAACCATGCTCTCAGAGTGTTTCAAGTTTTACAAGTCTTGGCCTTTCATAAACATTTTACATTCACATAGACATATAATCACTTTTCTTCCGTTATGTATGAATACTATGTTATGGCAAGGTGTAATAGAGGAAAGCAAGATCATACCTCAAATCAGGCTATTCCTACATACACTGCCGGACAAAAGAAAGTATACATATGGAAATTGGATTTGATCAAAAATTACAAACGTTATCATAACGTTACTAAGCTGAAAACAGCCGCCGAAACACTACAAACTTAAGGTCCCACACACACAACCAGTGTACCTATTTCAAATACATCACCATCGAAATACCATTTCGTGTTTGTTTCATTTTAGCCACCATCAAAAATGGGTGAGTACTTTATTTTGCCCGGCAGTTTAGGAAGTAGGAAATCAGCCGGGAGACTGTGGACAAATGAAATCAGAAATAAAGTTGTTTTTGAGCCACCAATACAAGTGTCAACGTCATGGCACCTCCCGACAAGAGAAGGTATCCTTTTTGAAGCATTTCAATGGGGTGTTATGGCAGTAGATTGCAGCTATACCTAACCCGAGGCCTACTCCCTCCATTAGTTTTCTCTCCCCTGCCGGGTGTCAAAATCCCTCACCCTAGTTGTGGGGGATAACGCTCATTCAGTGAGGGTTTGATAAATGGGGAGGTGGCCGGGGTGACGTGAGGGGGGACCACGCTGATTTGGGAAGAATCAATCATCAGCCACCCAGCCTGTAGACACGAACGCCGATCGCTGGATTTGTCAATAGTGGATTATTATGGTTGGTATTTATAGATGGCATTAGGTTTAACCATTATATGATTCGCTGGGATCTCCTATCACACGGCGGTCTGAGGGGGCGGTGGTTGACACAATGCTACGGTAAAGCGTCTTGCAGGCGCCTGGTGTTATAGCGAGTAGAACCCCTTGGATGCAATGAACGTTATTAAAGCTATGTGCAAGTCTAATTGCGAACAATATTAAGAAATTTTAGTTTGTGAACTCATCTAAATAGGTATAGGTGTTAGTAAAGTCTTTATTAATTATCCAGCTTCGTCCTGATTATGTTTCTTGGTTTCTCAGTGCCAGAACGTGCTCATGGGTTTCATCAAAATGGTAAACGTGGAAGACTTGCATTCATTAGAGCTGTCTTCACACACAAACTGGACGCGCCGTCATATAACTGAAATACTGTTCAAAGCGGCGTTATGTCGAACTCACCGACACATTCTTTCTTAATCAACTAAAAATCGGGGGTATATGACGCATGTTTCCCTTCCAATTATAACATTGCTATCACACATTGTAGTTTTCCTTCGATGACGAGCTATCTGATAACGTGGAAATATCGAGTGGTAAAGCATGACAATGTTTCTCGAAATGTGAAACTTATCTCATGCTTGAGCTCATCTTACGGGGTTTAAGGGGCGTTGGGGTAGCCTAGTGGTTAAAGTGTTCGTTCGTCACGCCGAAGGTCCGCTGGAATATTGCTGACAGCGGTGTAAAACCAAACTCACTCACTCATCCATCTTCCCGAGACAAGGGAATTCACTGATTGTAAAAGTCCAGTTTTTACCCTTGCCGAACTCGGCTGCAATTATGGAGTTATATTTTGGCTTGACTAACGAGTCCATGCATAGTCCAATCAAAAAGCGCGTAACGAAATCGACATTCGTTTTGTAAACAATATAGATTTCAACTTGCAGATTTGGATCGACTGCAGGATTTTTATAAGATGTGTGCTGTCAACTGGTCGTCGACAGATATTTTCCAAATCTTTACATGTTTATAATCAAGGTGGTCACGTGATTTGATGCACTTCGCGTGGTAAGACCCGTTTTATTTCTATTTATAACTTGATCAGATATCGATCAGATCGTCTTGACTGGGCACCGCCATGTTTGTTTGAAGTAAATGCAAGTGATATGAGAGGTGGGATCTGATTGGTCAATAGGCGGGGCATAGAAGGGACATAACTCGTAATAGTCACTGGTGGCGCTACGATCGAGCCCAGAAATTCCATCCTAGTTCGGTAAGGGTGGAAACTGACCTTTTGCAGTCACTTAACTCCCTGGCCTTGGGAAGATGTCACTAATTTTACATAACGCAATACTATATGGTACTGTATATAGAATGTGGCAGTCAACAATCTGTCAATAAACACAGTTGGGTAGACCAGTGGTATTGATTGGTGAAGGGCCGAGTTCGAATCTCGACATTTGTGTTATCTTCGAGGCAAATGAGAGGTTCCCTCTCCGTAATATAACTGGAATATTGCAAAAGCAGCGAAATAGCACACATACTCATAAACATGTGTATTATCTGAGTTGGTCACCGTATGTCCAGTCCATCTTTGGTGGCGTATATTCATCTTTTTATGAAATCCCAGTCCATCTTTGGTGGTGTCCCAATTCATATTTTTATGAAATCCCAGTTCATCTTTGGAGGTGTCCAAATTCATCATTGTAGGAAATCCTAGTCCATCTCTGGTGGTGTCCCTATTCATCATTGTATGAATCCCAGTCCATCTTTGGTGGTGTATTTTCATCATTGTATGAATCCCAGTCCATCTTTGGTGGTGTCCCAATTCAAATTTTTATGAAATCCCAGTCCATCTTTGGTGGTGTATTTTCATCATTGTATGAATCCCAGTCCATCTTTGGTGGTGTATATTCATCATTGTATGAAATCCCAGTCCATCTTTGGTGGTGTATATTCATCATTGTATGAAATCCCAGTCCATCTTTGGTGGTACCCCAGTGAATATTTGAAAGTGATCCAAATCCATGTTTGTATGTGGTCCCAAAGAATGTCACAATTCATAACTCGTTAGGTCCATACCTTTCTTTGGTGGTGTCTCAATTAATCCTTCTTGATTGTCTCAACCAAACATTGTAGATGGTGAAAAATGGGATGCTGAATTTGACTGCAGTGGTGGTCATATAAAAAGTTCGGAATGAACCTGAAGGGAGTCAGCGTTGGGATGAGCCATGCAAAACTATTAGCACATAAAATATCATATCACATGGAAATCACCTGTCAAAACTTAACGGCAACCACAAATTCGTAAAGAGGTATTCCTACGGATCATTGTACAATATAGTGTATCACAACAACTCAGAACTTCAACCAGAATCTATACATAGTCCGGAAACGTTTTGACAAAGAACCGTATCCTTTTCTACATCATGTTTAGGGGTTATGGACGCAGCAGCCGCCTGAGTCACCTTAGTTCGCTTTACAGTGTTGCATCCCTTAGCCATACCAGGATCCGCTAGTGTTTGGTTCGAATCCAAAATTCGCCTTGGTCAGTCAGCAGATTATCCGTTTCACTAAGGTGGTAAATGTCTAAACGTACGCCATTTTGGGCTTCCCTCCCACAATAAACTGACACGCTGTGATATAGCTGAAATAATGTTCAAAGGGGCCTAAACACAACTCGCTCACTCACTCACTGTATTGATTTGATGCGCATGGTTTAAATAGAAAGGCGTCCTGATTTTGTACATACCACCGTCTGTTGCTTCACGTGTCCTCTACACATCTTTAACTACACGTGTATGTGTTAATGCTCGTAACTTCCATCTGTTTGCTCGTATATTGACATCTAACCACACTCTACACATAATCACTTTATCAGCTAATACATTGCCGTTACTATAACCTTATCACCTGTCAAAATGCGGAGCTTTCCATTCCGTCCGCCATGAGAAGTAGTTCGTGCGTAAAGATAGCACCTGAAGGGCCCTCAGTAAAGCTTAGGTGCACATTGAAAGTTTGAACATGAGTCTATGGGTTGGGACTCGGCAACATAGGAGTCTACAAGTACCTTCCTTCACGCCCGTGTGGCAGTAGGAGGATGCACCGGAAAGGGAAATGGTTGTGTTGGTGGCTTACGGGAATTGGCAAGGTAACTCCTGACACTGTTAGAAATAAGACGGTCATGTCACGAGCTGCAGCTTCAAACGTGACCCTTCGACTATTGTAGTTCTTTGATCGAAACGTTTTATAGCTGTATATATTAATGGCTGTAAATTATCACTTGTTCAGTTACTCCATGTTGATGAGCTACCGTGATGGTGAAATGAACTCCCTCTATACTTCTTTGATATACTCTCTATATTCCACAATTCACTTAGTCGCGCTAGATTAAAGATATTTTTGATAATGCTTTCGTAGTTTTGCCGAATTTGATGATTCAATAAGTAGCAACATTGAGATAGGTAACGATATTTGTCCCTGTTCCGAGAAAAGTATTCTTACAGACTAAATCTATAATTCAACTTCCCTCAGCTTAAACACAATTGTTTTCCCTCTACTTCCCTCTACCGCAACTGACACGTGAGGAAAGTGTTTGACGTGTCGTCTTCTCAGAAGCTGTCTCTCCTCAGATTCACTGTTGGACGTAGTTAGGAAGAGAGACGATTGTTCAGCAGCAGTAAACTGTTCATTACAGCTTATCTCCCGCTATAAATGTCTATGTAATTCACAGAATACAATAGCCAAGTGTCAGCAAGCAGCAGACGACACAAGCTGATAAAATAGGACACACACACACGCACAACGGTAGCAGACGACAAAGTAGTGGAATTTGTTCAAGCAGGTCTAACTGTAGGATTAGAGATTTCGGAGGTGCAAAAAGTGCGTTAGCATCAGAAGTGGAAAACGTCCGTTGCAGATGCATTTATGTATTTGTAGCAGACGACACACTGGTCAAAGTCCAGATCTATCCTATCTGTGAGTATGACCGTCGTGGTTTAGTCCTTACCGGGGTGGGTCGGCTGATTAATGAAACCCTGGCAGGCAACAGAACAAGCCGCCTTTTCCCTGCTGATCAGCCCACTTCATGTTACCACGTTGACTCACAAGGAGATTGGACTAATGTACGACCTAAGTGTTTAGTTTGTGCTTACTGATTAGTTGTGTTCTCGTTCCAGGCAGACCAATCTGATAGTGACCGCTACACCGACCACACTGGGATATACAGCGGAAGGCAGCACATGGAGAACTGAAGGACATGACTCCAGCATCTGCTTCAAGTAAATTTGTCTCTCTGTGGGTGGTGATTTCCCGAGCTGTCGACATTTAGTGCAGGACCTAATAACACAAGGAGGCGGAATTGTGATACAACAACAGGGGATTCCAGGAAACTATTCACTGATGTTTTGGGCAGCATGTTGAAGTTTGAACTAGACTAGCTCAGAGGGAGTTTTCCAAAGGATGCATGGCACGGAAATAATGGCGGCTGTCCATAGTGCTCCTCATCTTCCTCAACCCATCCAGGTACATAACTTCCCATCAACCATCCTTAAAAAGAACTACGAACCGTATGTACGGGGTGTCGACAATCACTACGTCAACGATTTTGAAGATGATGACGACTTCAGTGATCATGACTCTCACTATTCCGAAGACCTCCAAGACGACCTTGACCGAGTTGAGGTCGTACAAAAGATACCCAATATAACACAACAATTACTGGACTTTACAGAAATGGTGAATGCGGATATCAAAAAGTTTTTTGGTCGGAATAAGAACGAGGAAGATTCATGTGACATATACGAGGACAAGTGGATGCCGACCAAGTCCGGGCGTGAACTGTATTACGCAGATCTGTTAAGAGTGGCTCAGGGGGACGTAGATGTATCCAAAACCAAGGAGGTTGTATCCCCGATCTCACCAAAGACCGACCCTGATAACAGGCATAGGTTTAGTGGGAAACTAGATGCCAAGATAGGATTGGGTCCACTTAATGAACTATTTGACCTCGGTCTTCGGCCTTCTATCATAGAAAAAGATAATAAATTTAAGAGATTAAAACGAGTGAGGTTAGATGATCAGAAACAGACTGATGTGGTCCCCATGCATGACCGTACGTTTCCAGACTCGTTCTGGAAGGAACCTGGTAGTGAGCGGCCAACTGATAACCACAAAACGGAGACAACAACCCCGGGTATTCTGAACTCTTCTAAACCTCCAGACTTTAGTGATCTCCTTCAAAGTTGGACAGGGGGGCATAGTAATTTCCCAGAGGAGATGTCTAGTGAGGGGAGTATGGACTCTTCAGCACCAGCTGATATACAACACTTGTAGCAGGCGATGTCTTTGTGTTTCCAGTTGCACATAAAGTTGCAAGATTCTCATTGAAGTCACATTGACGTAAATCACTTCATATCATTAAATAGATACAGAAAACACCAAGAAGACGGCATTCGTTTCGCCCAAGCGCGTATGCAATGAGCGCTTAAGAAGATCCATGACATGTGTCTTTGGAGTTCCATTATACAAATGACTCGAGTGACTGTCACCATTCTATGATTAATTCGTAGAATCTCAAAATTGAATTTGATTGAACATGTTATCCGAAGATTTAGAACAGACTCGAACCAGCCACATGGTACTCTGATCAGAATGCAACAGACTAGAACCTCTTACTTCAAGACGTCAAAGAACTATAGGACCTTTACAGAATCGGTTGTACCGGACAGACTTTCTTCATGCGGCATAACCTTATCATGCCATGTAGTCATAGCAGGCCTTTCAATGCTGACTACTGGAACTCATGTTATTCATTACCTTATGTACGCCTCACTTAATCACATGTTTTGGTGTTTCCATGCTGGACACAGATCTGAGAATATATTACGTTTTATCATTTTTTTTAATCACTTTCTTTCTCACTGCCATTGATAATATAATGTTGTTCCACATCAGATGTCAATTTTTACTTTAGTGGCTTGTATGTATATTAGCTTTAAGATAAAGAGGTGATATGCGCAAATTATATCACAATATGCACCGAAACCATTTACAGTGTTATTGGATACTGTTTGGAAAAAACTCAATTTGAAACATGAATATTTTGATAGAAAACTGACATAGGTGCAATGCAAGATATCTAAATGTACTTCCATCATTACATGAACTGACTAACAAATGTTATTCCAGATATCCTTCACATATCGATACTGACAAGTTACATGTTACCATTCTTTGGAACCGAGGGGATGTTAAGGGTATATTAAAGTGTTTTGATAGCTATGTTTTCATTTATCACTTGCTCATTAACACAGGGTACAGTTTCAGTGCAATGGTTTGTAATGACTTTTATCAACATATCGCTTTAATTGCCATTCATCAGGAATAGACAGCAATGAATAATTATTTAATCATAAGCAAATGGATATAAACATTCTGCCAATTTCCGATTGCCAGTGCAAGACACTGTGTTTCATTCCCGATGTCCTCATGATGAACATGTTCTCAATCGGAGAAGATTATGAGAATGAGGGCACGCGGAAGGGTTTAATCCGAATTTTGTATATTTCAATATTTCACGACATATATTTCAAAGATGCAACATTAAAGAGATTATCCTGATGTTCTCTTTAAATGTTTCTTCATAACAAAATTCGGACGATATTTATGTATCATAAGGTCATAAACTGAATCATCTTATGTAAAAGTTTCATGTATTTTACACACATTTTTGTCTTTTTCTATTTCATCCTGGGAGACCTTATAACCAGGATGTGTAAAACTGACGCGTTAGGATAAAAATGATATTTGTGTCAGCTTTAAGTTATTATTGATTATACAATGATTGCTGTGAGAGAAAGAGATTAATACACGATAATAAAAGAAGTCTTACAAACCCATTTCCTTGTCTTTCTTGCGTATTGGATATAAACAAACACGGAACACATATTCCTATTTAATTAGTATTAAATCTATCATTAGAACATTCAGACAGACAGATTTATATCGTATATGTGGTCATGAGGCCAATAGTACAATGATATTTGTTGTAGGACAATTCGTCGTGGAGCACCACTTGTATATTGCAGCTGAATAGATGTACATGTTTGAGTTTTATTAATATTCAATGTATCATCCTTCTTTCAAATATTTTATTTAAAAAATCTGCGAGTTTGAGGAGAATGTGGCTATGTTTGCTGTTCATTAACTGTACACATTTTCTTTGCGTTGGAAACGTGTAATAATAGTTAGGTAGGTATTTGATTCTTATACCTTCACATACTGGACATATTAATAACACATGGTATTCCTCTTCTTGGCAATATTTGCAGTAGGGACACATCGATGCTAAAACATCATTATGTTTGGAGTGTCTGTATAACTGTTTATTAAGGGTATGCATACCACACCTGAACTTCGTTAAACATCTGTGTAAACATATAGAACGAATAGTTGTTACATACATTTCTGGGATTATTTCCATACCATTTCCCATCTTTTCTAGTTACCTAACAAATGAAAAATGAAATACACATAAAGGACATTCAGTGTATACATGCATATTATTAGCTCACAACGAATGAATAGAAAGTATTGTGCCATAGTGTATTATTCGTCATCTTTCCGTCCGTCCTTGGCTAAACCGACTGAAGGAATTCCCAAAGATGTGTTCAAGCATGAGAAATTAAAAGAATACCGTTGTACTACTTTAATCTCCTCAGAAAACGCAATTCCAAACGGGATGTCACTGATGTCTAACACATCAGAGGCATCCGTGTCATATACACTGTATTGTTATCCTCTACTCAGAGCTATTCTCTGGACAACACAACTGAACATATAGAGGCTTATCGAATTAAAATAATAGAGTATGGTATGTTTCAAACTGATTTTTTAAACAAAACATTTCAAAAGCGTCCCCGAAACAACGGAACACATAGAACTGACACAAGTGTATTGGTGCCATGCGTATTCACTAACACATTACATAATCATATTGTGTAGGACAGTTTGTTGATGTTCAATAACACTACCTATAGAATAAAAGTGGAAGGATGTTTAAGGTAAAATTTACTTTATGCTAATATGAAAAAAATGTGAATCAAGAAAAATGTATATGGAAATGTACATAGTACTGCAGGGGACACCTCAATGTGCCCTCATCTATTGTTCTGTTTCAAAGTGCAGTCAGCCATAGTATAGGAGACAATATGGTGATTAACTATAGTCTGTTGCAGAATATCAGGCATACATTTATTAATTTATACATATACACATTACAAATATGCAGATTATAATACGCGATAAATACATAGCAAGAAACATATTAAGATACATATTCTATTAAAATCAATTATTATGAATATCATTATTGATTTAATTAACATGTTTAATGGTTAACGTCTACATACATTGTACGGTGCATATTCTGAAATATACATTCTGAAAATCCATTATAATTTAATGACTGACATGTACTGTCCATCCCACATCTATTTTATATATTAATGTCTACAGTAACTTGTAAACTATTCAAGTATACTGCAGTGTGTTCACCTTGATTTGCTAATAAAAGTACACTTTTACCTGTGGACTATTAGTCGATATACCGAATTGATATACGTCGTGACAAATAGAACTGAACGTGTTGTGTATTTATACAACATGTCATACAAAATTCACAGGTGTTTGAATCTTCATCTAAATGTTGTCACATTTTTATTATAAGTCCACACACAGCACCTTTAGTTCTACATGCCATGTTGTTTAAAGACAACACATTCACTTCCAGGTGTCATGTTGTATCACTTTGTTGACGTTCAATAACACAAAGGAGAGAATAAAAGTGGAAACATATTTCATGTGAGTATATTTGATTCATTATATGCACATACATTTTCATTTATGTGTAAATATGAAAATTATGATATAACTTGCATATGACACCTTATATAATTAATGAGTTGATATTCTGAACGCCGCACTGAGTCTTTCATATAAATCACATTGTCTGCAGTTTCCAGAATAAATTATCCCCAGGACCTTTAAAGAAATAATAAATAAATACCACGTGGTGGTTTTAGTTATCCATTTCAATAAACCGATGAGGGAATGCATATATAATTAAAAAATAAAACCTATTAATCCACCAATTGATTTTTATGATAACCAAAACATTCAATGTTTCATCCAAGTCCAATCAAGTGTCTAAAACATCTTAAAGAAGGGTAAGTCATTGCCTCATCTCGGACCAAACTCCACAGCAATTGCAGAATGTTCACAATGCAGTATCTTGCGGAAGATTTGTTACCGAGTTAATCTGAGGTTCATCGTGAGGGTTTAGGGATGGATCTTCTTACAAACTCGGGGGTAACAATATTGAAAATTAACAGCAATTGCTTTGTCTAAAAGGAAGTTATCTATATTTCGTGTAAATACGCTATTAGTTCGACGAGAGGGGGATTACAGGGGACAACGCTGCGTTGGCGTTAATCCCCCATTCCACCTTGACGTGGCAGGGGAGGAATCCCCCACAGCTGCCTCCCAATGTCACTGACGAAGCAGATTTCTGTATGACAATCTTTTATATTCATATCGATATGCTGTTATTTTTTTATCTTATGGTCAGGAATGTGCCTGCGTTGGAGTGCCTATCCCTTTTTTACTTGAGATGATTAAAAGTATGATAACTGGTAGTGTAACTTGAACTAGTTATACGTGGAATACCTATTCATATTTTGAAAAAGTCAGTTCGATTATACTGCCGGGGATATTATACAAATGGTATCATTATACAACACGCAAACATGCACACACACACACACACACACACACACACACACACACACACACACACACACACACACACACACACACACACACACACACACACACACACACACACACACACACAAAGCCCTGACTTGACTTGACTTTGCATGTGAGTGTGACCGGTGCCACCGGTGGGGCAGGATACGCCCACCGTTTCGCGAATACATAACTATTGCATGTGCTAACACATGCTTACGATTTAATCGAGATTTCTTATGATTATGGAAATTGTTTTGTCGCTTGCATTATATAAAAGAAATAAAGGACGAGTGGGAGTTGTGTATCTTACAATAAAACACTGCAGGGAGAAAAAACCATGTGGGGCGCAGCCAGTGGTAGCTGTGTATCTTACAATAAAACACTGCAGGGAGAATAAACCATGTTGGGCGCAACCAGTGGTCGTTGTGTATCGTACAATAAAACACTGCAGGGTGAATAAACCATGTGGGGCGCAGCCAGTGGTAGCTATGTATCTTACAATAAAACACTGCAGGTAGAATAAACCATGTGGGGCGCAACCAGTGGTCGTTGTGTATCGTACAATAAAACACTGCAGGGAGAATAAACCATGTGGGGCGTAGCCCCGAGTGGTTTATTCACCCTGCAGTGTTTTATTGTACGATACACAACGACAACGAGTCGTTTATATCTTATATGAGATATCAACATTATGTACAGCCTCTTTAATAATGATGATTCCCTGAATTGAATCCGACCGCGGCAAAGTCGGACAAGTCCATTTTATGAACAGGGTTTCGTCTTTCCCTCATATTCTCACAATCTTCACTTCAATTATATGTACATTTTGTCCCAATACCGAGTGACATACTAAGTATCTGTCTTAATTTTGGAAGCGATCGTTCGGCCATTGCCTTTATCTCTGTTAACCAGGTACATCTATGGGGTACAAGTCACTTGACACAGCCCTCTCAAAAATAACGATGTCCAATTTACGACGTCATCATTTCACCAGAAATGACGTCATGATAGAACAATGTTATATCGTGAAATAAACCACGCCTCGTATTTCGTTGTTCTTTGCGATCTTTGCGCGGCTATCCTGTTTATCGCGCTAAATGTCCCTTATTGTGACTGAATCATCTTTACTTACCACAATAGATACATGCAAGACACAACAGTAGGAGATGCATATAAATTAGCTCGTTTGTCAGTCAAAATTAGTCAATAAATTATATTTGTGACAACATGTTAGCTAGTGGTTAAGTAATATATTTTTTATGTTTGAACATGATAAGTATGCTTCAAAAACACAAAGACACAGCACATTCAATTCTATGACATGTTTTATAAAGACGCAACAGTTCTATATGTCATATCGTATATAGACACAGCACATTCAGTTTTAAATGCCATATCGTATATAGACACAACACATTCAGGTCTATATGTCATATCATATACAGATACAACACTTTCATGTCTACATGGCATGTTGCATATAGACACAACACATTCAGGTCTGTATGTCATGTTGTATATAGACACACCACATTCAGGTCTGTATGTCATGTTGTATATAGACACAACACACTCAGGTCTATATGTCATGTTGTATACAGACACAACACATTCAGGTCTATATGCCATTTCAGATACAACACCTTCAGGTCTATATGTCATATCATATACAGATACAACACTTTCAGGTCTATATGTCATATCATATACAGATACAACACTTTCAGGTCTACATATCATGTTGCATATAGACACAACACATTCAGGTCAATATGTCATGTTGTATACAGACACAACACATTCGGGTCTATATGCCATATATAGATACAACACCTTCAGTTCTATATGTCATGTTGTATATAGACACAACACATTCAGGTCTGTATGTTATGTTGTATATAGACAAAACACATTCACGTCTATATGTCATGTTGTATAAAGACACAACACATTCAGGTCTATATGCGATATATAGATACAACACCTTCAGTTCTTTATGTCGTGTTGTATATAGACACAGCACATTCATGTCTGTATGTCATATCGTATATAGACACAACACATTCAGTTCTATATGTCATGTTGTATATAGACACAGCACATTCAGGTCTATATGTCATGTTGTATATAGACACAACACATTCAGGTCTGTATGTCATGTTGTATATAGACACAACACATTCAGGTCTATATGTCATATATAGATACAACACCTTCAGTTCTATATGTCATGTTGTATATAGACACAACACATTCAGTTCTATATGTCATGTTGTATATAGACACAACACATTCAGGTCTGTATGCCATGTTGTATATAGACACAACACATTCACGTCTATATGTCATATCGTATATAGACACAACACATTCAGGTCTGTATGTCATATCGTATATAGACACAACACATTCAGGTCGGTATGACGTGTTGTATATAGACACAACACATTCAGTTCTATATGTCATATCGTATATAGACACAACACATTCAGGTCTATATGTCATGTTGTATATAGACACAACACCTTCAGATGTATATGTTTTGTTGTAAATAGACACAACACATTCAGGTCTGTATGTCATATCGTATATAGACACAACACATTCAGGTCTGTATGTCATGTTGTATATAGACACAACACATTCAGGTCTGTATGTCATATCGTATATAGACAAAACAGATTCAGGTCTGTATGTCATGTTGTATAAAGACACAACACATTCAGATGTATATGTTTTGTTGTATATAGACACAACACATTCACGTCTGTATGTCATATCGTATATAGACACAACACATTCAGGCTGGTATGTCATGTTGTATATAGACACAACACATTCAGTTCTACATCATTGATATATGTCATGTTGTATATAGACACAACACATTCAGGTCTGTATGTCATGTTGTATATAGACACAACACATTCAGGTCTGTATGTCATGTTGTATATAGACACAACACATTCACGTCTGTATGTCATGTTGTATATAGACACAACACATTCACGTCTGTATGTCATGTTGTATATAGACACAACACATTTAGGTCTGTATGTCATGTTGTATATAGACGCAACACATTCACGTCTATATGTCATATCGTATATAGACAAAACACATTCATGTCGGTATGACGTGTTGTATATAGACACAACACATTAAGTTCTTAATGTCATACCGTGTATAGATACACCTTCAGTTCTAAATGTCATATCGTATATAGATACAACACGTTCAGTTCTATATGTCATGTTGTATATAGACACAACACATTCAGTTCTATATGTCATGTTGTATTTAGACAAAACACATTCAGTTCTATATGTCATGTTGTATATAGACACAACACATTCAGTTCTATATGTCATGTTGTATATAGACACAACACATTCAGTTCTATATGTCATGTTGTATAAAGACACAACACATTCGTGTCTACATATCATGTTGTATATAGACACAGCACCTACAGGTCTGTATGTCATGTTGTATATAGACACAACACATTCAGGTCTAAATGTCATATCGTATATAGACACAACACATTTAGGTCTACATATCATGTTGTATAAAGACACGACACATTCACGTCTGTATGTCATGTTGTATATAGACACAACACATTCACGTCTATATGTCATATCGTATATAGACACAACACATTCAGGTCGGTATGACGTGTTGTATATAGACACAACACCTTCAGTTCTATATGTCATGTTGTATACAGACACAACACCTTCAGTTCTATATCTCATGTTGTATATAGACACAACACCTTCAGTTCTATATGTCATATCGTATATAGACACAGCACATTCAGTTTTAAATGCCATATCGTATATAGACACAACACATTCAGGTCTATATGTCATATCATATACAGATACAACACTTTCATGTCTACATGGCATGTTGCATATAGACACAACACATTCAGGTCTGTATGTCATGTTGTATATAGACACACCACATTCAGGTCTGTATGTCATGTTGTATATAGACACAACACACTCAGGTCTATATGTCATGTTGTATACAGACACAACACATTCAGGTCTATATGCCATTTCAGATACAACACCTTCAGTTCTATATGTCATATCATATACAGATACAACACTTTCAGGTCTACATATCATGTTGCATATAGACACAACACATTCAGGTCAATATGTCATGTTGTATACAGACACAACACATTCGGGTCTATATGCCATATATAGATACAACACCTTCAGTTCTATATGTCATGTTGTTTATAGACACAACACATTCAGGTCTGTATGTTATGTTGTATATAGACAAAACACATTCACGTCTATATGTCATGTTGTATAAAGACACAACACATTCAGGTCTATATGCGATATATAGATACAACACCTTCAGTTCTTTATGTCGTGTTGTATATAGACACAGCACATTCATGTCTGTATGTCAAATCGTATAAAGACACAACACATTCAGTTCTATATGTCATGTTGTATATAGACACAGCACATTCAGGTCTATATGTCATGTTGTATATAGACACAACACATTCAGGTCTGTATGTCATGTTGTATATAGACACAACACATTCAGGTCTATATGTCATATATAGATACAACACCTTCAGTTCTATATGTCATGTTGTATATAGACACAACACATTCAGTTCTATATGTCATGTTGTATATAGACACAACACATTCAGGTCTGTATGCCATGTTGTATATAGACACAACACATTCACGTCTATATGTCATATCGTATATAGACACAACACATTCAGGTCTGTATGTCATATCGTATATAGACACAACACATTCAGGTCGGTATGACGTGTTGTATATAGACACAACACATTCAGTTCTATATGTCATATCGTATATAGACACAACACATTCAGGTCTATATGTCATGTTGTATATAGACACAACACCTTCAGATGTATATGTTTTGTTGTAAATAGACACAACACATTCAGGTCTGTATGTCATATCGTATATAGACACAACACATTCAGGTCTGTATGTCATGTTGTATATAGACACAACACATTCAGGTCTGTATGTCATATCGTATATAGACAAAACAGATTCAGGTCTGTATGTCATGTTGTATAAAGACACAACACATTCAGATGTATATGTTTTGTTGTATATAGACACAACACATTCACGTCTGTATGTCATATCGTATATAGACACAACACATTCAGGCTGGTATGTCATGTTGTATATAGACACAACACATTCAGTTCTACATCATTGATATATGTCATGTTGTATATAGACACAACACATTCAGGTCTGTATGTCATGTTGTATATAGACACAACACATTCAGGTCTGTATGTCATGTTGTATATAGACACAACACATTCACGTCTGTATGTCATGTTGTATATAGACACAACACATTCACGTCTGTATGTCATGTTGTATATAGACACAACACATTTAGGTCTGTATGTCATGTTGTATATAGACGCAACACATTCACGTCTATATGTCATATCGTATATAGACAAAACACATTCATGTCGGTATGACGTGTTGTATATAGACACAACACATTAAGTTCTAAATGTCATACCGTGTATAGATACACCTTCAGTTCTAAATGTCATATCGTATATAGATACAACACGTTCAGTTCTATATGTCATGTTGTATATAGACACAACACATTCAGTTCTATATGTCATGTTGTATTTAGACAAAACACATTCAGTTCTATATGTCATGTTGTATATAGACACAACACATTCAGTTCTATATGTCATGTTGTATATAGACACAACACATTCAGTTCTATATGTCATGTTGTATAAAGACACAACACATTCGTGTCTACATATCATGTTGTATATAGACACAGCACCTACAGGTCTGTATGTCATGTTGTATATAGACACAACACATTCAGGTCTAAATGTCATATCGTATATAGACACAACACATTTAGGTCTACATATCATGTTGTATAAAGACACGACACATTCACGTCTGTATGTCATGTTGTATATAGACACAACACATTCACGTCTATATGTCATATCGTATATAGACACAACACATTCAGGTCGGTATGACGTGTTGTATATAGACACAACACCTTCAGTTCTATATGTCATGTTGTATACAGACACAACACCTTCAGTTCTATATCTCATGTTGTATATAGACACAACACCTTCAGTTCTATATGTCATATCGTATATAGACACAGCACATTCAGTTTTAAATGCCATATCGTATATAGACACAACACATTCAGGTCTATATGTCATATCATATACAGATACAACACTTTCATGTCTACATGGCATGTTGCATATAGACACAACACATTCAGGTCTGTATGTCATGTTGTATATAGACACACCACATTCAGGTCTGTATGTCATGTTGTATATAGACACAACACACTCAGGTCTATATGTCATGTTGTATACAGACACAACACATTCAGGTCTATATGCCATTTCAGATACAACACCTTCAGTTCTATATGTCATATCATATACAGATACAACACTTTCAGGTCTACATATCATGTTGCATATAGACACAACACATTCAGGTCAATATGTCATGTTGTATACAGACACAACACATTCGGGTCTATATGCCATATATAGATACAACACCTTCAGTTCTATATGTCATGTTGTTTATAGACACAACACATTCAGGTCTGTATGTTATGTTGTATATAGACAAAACACATTCACGTCTATATGTCATGTTGTATAAAGACACAACACATTCAGGTCTATATGCGATATATAGATACAACACCTTCAGTTCTTTATGTCGTGTTGTATATAGACACAGCACATTCATGTCTGTATGTCAAATCGTATAAAGACACAACACATTCAGTTCTATATGTCATGTTGTATATAGACACAGCACATTCAGGTCTATATGTCATGTTGTATATAGACACAACACATTCAGGTCTGTATGTCATGTTGTATATAGACACAACACATTCAGGTCTATATGTCATATATAGATACAACACCTTCAGTTCTATATGTCATGTTGTATATAGACACAACACATTCAGTTCTATATGTCATGTTGTATATAGACACAACACATTCAGGTCTGTATGCCATGTTGTATATAGACACAACACATTCACGTCTATATGTCATATCGTATATAGACACAACACATTCAGGTCTGTATGTCATATTGTATATATAGACAACACATTCATGTCTATATGTCATGTTGTATATAGACACAACACATTCAAGTCTGTATGTCATGTTGTTTATAGACACAACACATTCAGGTCTATATGCCATATCGTATATAGATACAACACATGCAGTTTTATAAGTCATATTGTAAACAGACACAACACATTCAGTTCTAAATGCCGTATCGTATATAGACACAACACATTCAGGTATGTATGTCATGTTGTATATAGACACAACACATTCAGGTCTATATGTCATATCATTTACAGATACAACACATTCATGTCTATATGTCATATCGTATACAGATACAACACATTCGTGTCTACATATCATGTTGTATATAGACACAGCACCTACAGGTCTGTATGTCATGTTGTATATAGACACAACACATTCAGGTCTAAATGTCATATCGTATATAGACACAACACATTTAGGTCTACATATCATGTTGCATATAGACACAACACATTCAGGTCTGTATGTTATGTTGTATAAAGACACGACACATTCACGTCTGTATGTCATGTTGTATATAGACACAACACATTCACGTCTATATGTCATATCGTATATAGACACAACACATTCAGGTCGGTATGACGTGTTGTATATAGACACAACACATTCAGTTCTATATGTCATATCGTATATAGACACAACACATTCAGGTCTATATGTCATGTTGTATATAGACACAACACCTTCAGATGTATATGTTTTGTTGTAAATAGACACAACACATTCAGGTCTGTATGTCATATCGTATATAGACACAACACATTCAGGTCTGTATGTCATGTTGTACATAGACACAACACATTCAGGTCTGTATGTCATATCGTATATAGACAAAACAGATTCAGGTCTGTATGTCATGTTGTATAAAGACACAACACATTCAGATGTATATGTTTTGTTGTATATAGACACAACACATTCAGGTCTGTATGTCATATCGTATATAGACACAACACATTCAGGCTGGTATGTCGTGTTGTATATAGACACAACACATTCAGTTCTACATCATTGATATATGTCATGTTGTATATAGACACAACACATTCAGGTCTGTATGTCATGTTGTATATAGACACAACACATTCAGGTCTGTATGTCATGTTGTATATAGACAAAACACATTCAGGTCTGTATGTCATGTTGTATATAGACACAACACATTCACGTCTGTATGTCATGTTGTATATAGACACAACACATTTAGGTCTGTATGTCATGTTGTATATAGACACAACACATTCACGTCTATATGTCATATCGTATATAGACACAACACATTCATGTCGGTATGACGTGTTGTATATAGACACAACACATTAAGTTCTAAATGTCATACCGTGTATAGATACAACACGTTCAGTTCTATATGTCATGTTGTATATAGACACAACACATTCAGTTCTATATGTCATGTTGTATTTAGACAAAACACATTCAGTTCTATATGTCATGTTGTATATAAACACAACACATTCAGGTCTAAAGGTCATATCGTATATAGATACAACACCTTCAGTTCTATATGTCATGTTGTATACAGACACAACACATTCAGTTCTATATCTCATGTTGTATATAGACACAACACCTTCAGTTCTATATGTCATATCGTATATAGACACAACACATTCAGGTCGATATGACGTGTTGTATATAGACACAACACCTTCAGATGTATATGTTATTTTGTATATAGACACAATACATTCAGGTCTGTATGTTATTTTGTATATAGACACAATACATTCAGGTCTGTATGTCATGTTGTATATAGACACAACACATTCAGGCTGGTATGTCGTGTTGTATATAGACACAACACATTCAGTTCTACATCATTGATATATGTCATGTTGTATATAGACACAACACATTCAGGTCTGTATGTCATGTTGTATATAGACACAACACATTCAGGTCTGTATGTCATGTTGTATATAGACACAACACATTCAGTTATGTATGTCACGTTGTATTTAGACACAACACATTCAGGCTGGTATGTCGTGTTGTATGTAGACACAACACATTCAGTTCTACATCATTGATATATGTCATGTTGTTTATAAACACAACACCTTTTTTGTCTGTATGTCGTATTGTACAAAGACACAACACATTCAGTTCTACATCATTGATATATGTCATGTTGTATATAGACACAACACATTCAGTTCTACATCATTGATATATGTCATGTTGTATAAGGTCACATCACTTTCAGTTCTTTACATCATGGTGTAGGAAGACTACATGGCGTCCAATATAACACATACCGACTTCAAAGCTAGGGGGGAGATGCCAGGACCATTTCAAGCACCAACGGTTAACGTCCCAGTCGGTGCATGTATGAAATATACACTGATATTGGGATGCTGGTGTTTCATAAACTCAAATATACAAACAGACCATGAGTAAATGAAGTTATTCAATAGATGTATCTGAACAATTGTAAAAATGTTATGCACTGTCTCGACTTTATTTTAATAATATTCCGAACTTATCTTTTGGCAATACATTTGAGTTTGACCTAATTTTGAAAAGATCTAAGATACCAACGATATCTGCTGAAAAGTTGGTAAAAGAACACCGTGTGTTTCTCCGAAGCGAACGAATGGGTAGTCAACTATTGCCATGGCACACTTACAAAACATGTCTTTAGATAATCGATTTCGGTTTCTGTATGTCTATCTGAGTATGCCACTTTGAAAAGAAAAACAAATTTGTTTCGTGAGAGAGTTATAGGATAAGAATTTTTAAATAGCTATTTCATATGGAAATATATTGGAAGCGGTGCTTAGCCTTTTTTTCAAAGGCGTACATTATACATAGTCATGTACGATGACACACGCGATGTGACTAAGTTACAGTTCAAATTATCCTCTCGGTCCGACCTCAGACCCGAGACAAGATAGTTGTTACGGACAGAAGGCTTTGTTTAAATTTTGTCTAAAACTGAAGGCGGCTTAATCCCCTTTGATGTGGGTCGTGGGGGAACCTAACGCCAGACGCTGTCTGAAGACCCGAATTTCACCTGCGTCAACACAACAAGGATTTGAAATTTCATTTAGTTATTATAAATGTGTTGAATAAATACACATGAAGACGATGGCCATTAAGTATGTAAACAGCGCTCGTCGGCGAGTATCGGCCCCTCTAAAGCCGTAGCGGTGTAGCCTTATAACATTAGCTGAGTATGGACTATGCGTGATGGTTATCATGGCATAGAGCACGCAGTAAGACATAATCAATTGTTTGCCTTTTAAAGACAACACTGGGCGTTCACTAGGATTACGATAGTCTTTGATTGTTGCTATGTGTAGTGCTCATATTCGAGAGGAGCATATTTCATATATAGCTAAACCTCGTTAATCCGGATGGTACAACTCCAGTGAAATCGTCCTGATTGATGTAAGTCCGTATACACGCACCATAGGTACTTTGTAATGTGTCGGTGTATATGAGGATGTTCACAACAGTGATCGTCCGTAAATGTGGGGTTTCCGGAATACCAGGCTCCTGACTGAACGGGTTTCAATGTATCATATGAGCAATGAACAATCATAACAGTACGGGTAAATCGTATTTCTTCTGGTCACAATAATGTGTTTATTCATTATACAGTTACTATTTTAGGGTCAGGAGGAAGGGTGGAGTGGTAAGCGCTCTGTCAGACACAAGGTACGGGTTTGGTCCTATTGTACTGTATGCGAACCATGTCATGAGTCTTAATCTTCTTACGTCGTCGTCTTCGGCACAAACTATTAACAAATACAGAACATACATAAATGTATACATAAAGTTACAATTTCTTGAACTTTTACAAACGTAAACTTTCATGACTTTAATTCGTTATAGTATCAATTTCTCTGGAAATACTTAATATATTATGCATCAAGTTACGATTCCTTGAATCGAGGGACGTTGGACGTTGCCCATGATATCAATCGCTGGATTGTTTGGTCCATACGCACTTTATTTACATGTTGTTGAGTGCGGCGTTAACAACAAGCAAAACTCTATTCACTGACCAGTCAAAAGGTTCGATAGATTAATATACTGACGGAAACCAATGAGGACACACACACACACACACACACACACACACACACACACACACACACACACACACACACACACACACACACACACACACACACACACACATGCGTTGAATTTGTATGCGCGCTATTTCAAATGTACTGGCAGTAAAGCTTATTTTCCTTTATTCCAATTGTTCCTTTAATCTATTCCATCAGTATTTGTTGTTTAATAAGGATAATCTTATTTCCAGTGGTCAGCCGAACTGACTGACCCCGAGGGGATTCCTGCTCAGAATGGGTCCCAGTTGCTTATTTCTTGTTGTAAGAGGCGACTAAAACAGATATCAGGATGTGGTGGTCAGGCATTGTGCTTTCAGTCACTGGTTTGTCTTGTCTAGATTTGATTTTTTACATGCCTTCGAGTTATAAAGCTGGAATATTGCTGATTGCGGCTTCAAACAACAAAATACATGCCTTCGTAATATAGCTGGACATTGCTGATTGGCGTTTAACAACATTCACGTTTTTTCCTGTACTAAAGACGTAACAATGGATTATTTGTCGCCTTGTTATCTTTGTCCTGTTTTATGACCAGAATATTGTTTAGAGTTTTTGCTCTCTCGGTTTCAGATATTATGACAAAATTATTGTATGTAGGCTTTTCTCATAATATTCAATGGCGTTATTAGAGTATGACTATAGTGCTAAAGTGATTATGTTTAATTTATTGAATTGCGCTAAAAGTATTATTTCACAAATCTGGAAATTTAATATAAACATATTTTCTATTCGGCGAATACTAGTATTTCGTTTGAAGTCTGTAGAATATCCCTATGCAGTTGCCATGAACTAACTGTTACATTACCCGTGTTCCCTTATCAAAGTTTACCGTTAAAGGAAAATATTGTCCCCTTCTAACAGAATACATTTTAGATTTCTAGCTTCATCATTCACACATTTATTAACAGTATTTCCAGTTATTTCAAAAATAGTTTTTAAAAAGTATTCCACTTTTTTAAAGGACCATGTAATGTTATCGTACACTGACACAGTACAACGAAATGTAAGATTTAAAAAGTCATTTTGAAATGTGTATACATGTTATGCATGGCTGTTAAGAACGATAGGTGTACTGTTATGGCCGAGTGTTCCGTATTTATGAATATAATGAAGAAGGGAATACATGTATATATCATTTGATTCAGAACTTACGATTATTCATAACATCAAAGAAAATAATGAGATGTCGACCTGGGCAAATACGAACATAATGAAATGAATTGTTGTTGTAACTAGGTGCGGGTCTGAACGAAAAGAATTCTCAAACCATATATTTGATATAAATTTGATATTTCTTTCGCTGTTATTGGACAGTACTCAAATTATTGATTTAGGATATCAGAATAATTGATTTCAGAACATTAAAGATAATAAATTTTAGCCATTGCAATAAAGGAACATTTACACGGATAACACGTCAAACAAAATAATTATGAGCTACAACGGTAAATGGCACAAACAGTTTTTATCATATTAAAATACAAAATATAATAATTTACTCTCAATATCTGCCTGCCGTGTCCTGTGTATCACTTCGGGTTTTTTTATAAAATATCAATTTTTGCGGGGGGTTTCATGTGATAGACATGCTGTTATGACCGTAAATTGTACAATGGCATTTAAAATCATATGTGAAAAGTACGTTATACTCTATTGTAACATGCATTTATGCAGTAGTTATACGTTCTCATGGCAAAGTTCCATTTTTTGGCTTTTAAATTAGTGATTTTCTTGTGCAATAAAGGCTTTGGCGTTTACAATTAGGTATATTTACATTATAGGATAAACAATATTAAGCAATTTCTGGAGTCAAAATTTCAGTGAATTATTCGTTAACTGTTCACGGGTTTCATTGTCACAAAAGACGTCAGAGATAGGTTGTATTCAAAACGCTTGGGTTGTATTCAGGATCATATATATTTATCAGTTATAATTAAAACATGACATGTATATGTAAATTCCTATGGCAGGCACATACTCGGGTCATTTACTTCTCTAAGCGGTATTACACCATTGAACACATAGTATGATTGCCCGAATGTTGTTATATACACTCACTTGTTGCTGTTGCTGAAATAATACATCTCTGTAAACATATCTAGTTCAACTGACAGCATTTTTCATTTTCAAGGAATATAGTATACAGCTTATTTCTTTTAGCATTGGTTTGTGGATACTGTTCCCTTTCATGTGACGACAGAGAAACAGGTATGAATACCCGTAAGGCTATGACGATTTCATGAATTACCTATTGATGTATATAGTCTCCCTATTTGGCATTTCTCTAGTCTTATTCGAATCATTCTTTACGCAAATAATATATTCTAATTACATGTTAAACAATATATTGGTTTAGGAACAGCCATGGCGGAAACATACTTTACTGTTAATGATAAATAAATAATAACTTGGAAAATACGAACTGTTTTGTAAGATCTAAATTTAGGTGAACAGAATTCATGAAAGATGTTAAATATTAATTTTTCTTTCAAAATTGGACTACATTAAGAGTACATGATTTAAGATATTGATCGAATTGGTTCTGAACGTTAAATATTGTATTTATGTTTGTAAGCAGTTCCCGACAATAAACCGTTTTACGTTTCACGCTACACGAATAATTTTCATACAAAATACATGTATATATAAGTTTGAACATTTTAGCATTATCAGATTTAGCCAAATTATGTTGACGTTTTGTCCGACAATATTTGGAGTATTTTTTGGAAAATTATGAGGTTTAACTTTAGAATAATAGTTTTTTCAATATACGACATGAGAGTTGATTTTTTAATAATTATTTATAACCAGATGCATAAATCATGTATAAATACCGCCGTCATATAGCTCTGCAATACTGCTGACAAACAAGCAAACATAGATGAATAGAGGGGTTAAAGTCACACATTTCAGGCTGGTGGTTTCAAGTAGAAGAAATAAACATTCATTAAAGCATAAGGTACGGACAGGTTTAGATGTTGACTGAAAACAGTTTACATGTCGTTTCAGCCATTTACATAAACATTTTCCATTCTGCGTCGTGTACATTTATTGTAAATTAAATTCCTACACACACGGCTCAGTGACTGCAGTTGATTTCATGTTGATGTATTGAAAATATAATATTATTATTTATAATTATTATCAAACACTAACCAAAATGATCCGTACTGAAGTTTATTTTTAATTGATTAGTAATGTTGTTTATTTATTAAGGTAATTTCATCCTAAATCTATATACGGCCTCAACATTGACACAATCCCTCCTCCGAGCCGGACAAACATGGGGACCATGATGAGGACAAGGACAACATGATGACCAGACTGGCCAAGTCATCAACAATGAGGCAGTGTTAGCAGGAAATTATAAAAAGATGGTTAAGCGGATTTCAATACACGCAATTAGTTTATAACACTAAATGGGAATGACAACAACAAATCAGTACCATGTCGACTACGTCATCAGATACACATGTTTCTGTTGATATGCAGACGCAAAAGAATGTAAATTACAATATAATAAAGCTGTGATGTTTGCGTATTTGTGGTTTAAATACACGAAGCGTCATAAAATACCGATGACATGGATTTCGTACAAAGTATTTAGACTATCATATTTTGTTTTGTTTTGTTTCTTTCAATGTAGCCTTCTATGTTTATATTCAGAGGAAATCGGAATTTGAAAAACTATATAGCATTAAAGGTAATGTTATATAATATGTATTTCTACAAAGTACTGTTTTCATAATGTAGCAATTTGTCCTTATTCGTAATAATGCTTTTATTGTGTGTTTTCTAGCTCTATCTTTACTCTGTATTCTCACACTGTATGTCCATCGAGGTTAAAAGTTGCTTCCAAATCACACTGAACGTAGTGTGAAGTATCCAGTGGCTACTCACAATATTTATGGAGAAAATACTTAAAATAATGTCGGTTTTTCTTTTTCATGAAGTTGAATATTATTCAGAATGATTTATTTCTTATTTAATCATTAATTAATTTATTTTTTCAGAGATATGTTATGCGATTTCATATTTTCTTTTCATGTTAAATGAAATAAAAATAAGGAGCATTAAACAACAAAGCTTTCATGTTTAATGCATACCTTTACACGCAAAAAAACGACTATTTCAATACATGTGTTTAAAGGATGTTGGTTTTTTAACAGAAAAGACGGTAAGCGTCATTTATCTAGTCCAACCTGGCAATTACGGGTATCCCCGGGGTGACAGTGGTTGATGTTACCAGGCGCTCTGCCGTCCCTGACAACGCCGGTCACACGGAGAGGGATGCTACCTACCCGTGTTGACCGTGGGGTGATTAATGGCCGGTAAGTGTGCCTAATTCCCCGGGGAGTTGCCAGCTCTCTGACGCCACATTCATGTCCCTACTGCATGCCCACACAGATCCAGGAGCATCCACGTACTCGCTGCCATTTCAGTTCCTTGCTCTCAAAGTCCCAACTCATTGTAGCTGTACTTGAGTATAGCGTCCCTACACATCGTACCTGGGGAACGTTCACTCTTGTCACTTTATTAATTTTTATTTTTATTTTATTAGTTTGCAATAAGTAGAATAGCATCCAAGGTCGTGTTTTTTTGTTTCTGCAGAACCGTTTCCCGCGAGAACATTGAACCAGTGTTTAAGCAGTGTTTAATGACATGTTAAGCATGAATCGACATTCTGGATGTCGTTCAATGAGAATAAATTGAGAGAATGCAAATAATGTGATAAACTTAAGTTAATAAAATTATGGTAAGAAGTAACGTCATAAAAGCGCATAGAAAGGTTACCAACGCTGGTTTTTCTAATCCGTCTTACCCTGATGACCACCGTCCAGTTTCAACCTGGATTTTCTCCTCCATGCTCTCGCGATAATCAACGAGATAACTGTCCTCAGAGAATCCGGGATTTGTAAAAAAGGGAAGCACACTACCAAAGTCATCAAGTGAAAAAAAACCATGCTATTGGAACTAACACAGGCTTGCCTGTGAGGGCACCCATCCACCCTCCAGTGTATTAGTGCGTAGGGCGCACCGGCCCACGAACAAATTGCGAGGCATGCCTGTTCATGATCATATCCTAGTTTCATGAGAAGGTTTTCTTACAGACAACGTCATACCGTCCGTGTCGGCGGTGAACTGTACCACATCTAGGAGCACAAACGCCGATGTACCGGGGAAAGATATCAAGTGAAAAGTTTTGATTGGAAAGTGGAAAGGAGGGGATATCGATCAAATACGATGAAAGAAAAATATCCGTAGTCCCGTTTATATGGACACATGTGGACACTTGCGTATTATAAATTCGTTTATAATTACAAAGGTGGGCAAAAGTGGCCATGGTTTGACGGCCACACGTATACTTGCATAGGTATAAATAAAGATGCTACCCGTGAGGATCCGAGTTCGAACTGGCCACCAGCAACTCATAAATTGTCGTAAGAGGCGACTAACGGGATCGGGTGGTCCACTGACTTGGTTCATGCATGTCATCGTGTCCCAATTGCGCAGATTGTCTGGTCGAGACTCGATTTATTTACAGACCGCCGTCATGTAGCTGGATTATTGCTGAGTAGGCGTTAAACAACAGCAAACATCCTTTCGGTAACAGTTTTTTTTCTGGTCTAGACTCGACTGTTTACTTGCTTACTTGAAAAAACTTAATAGTTTTGATTGCAGCGTTTAACAACATTCACTCACTCACGGCGTTAAACAACAAACAAACAAATGCATGTCAATAGGTAGTGCTAGTGTATATTTACACGTACGTTATTTGGTCTCATAAATCCATATCATTTATACAGACTTCTTGGAAACTGCGTTTACGGTAATATAAGGAACTGACCACTAACGTGACTGGTGTGGCATGTAGATGTCCGTGCTGCAAGAACCATGGAAGGCGTTTGTTTCTCTGTCTCCAAAAAGTGTAAATGTCTCTATTCTGATAATCAGATATGATATATATGAACTTTCACAATTGTTAGCTTATTAGTTACACCTCAGTATGGGTAATATTAACATGTGGTAATTATACTAATGCCTTTGTGTGTTTATTTACACAGAATGTATATAAGCCTACATATGCAATTTGGGGGGGGGGGGGGGGGGGGGGGGGGTGTAACCTTGTGCATGGTTAAAGCGTTCGCTCGTCACTCCGAAAGCTCGAGTTCGATTCTCCACATGGGTACAATGTGTGAGGCCAATTTCCGCGATGTTGCTGGGATATTGCTAGAGGCGGCGTCAACCATACTCACTCACATATGCAACTTGGAGTCACATAAACGATACTTAAGAAGCGTGAATCTGTTCTGAAGACATTGTCAGTGCAACTGTAACAAATAGGTAGTTATATAGATGTTTTCGCGGATCTTCAACATTGTCATCTGCCTATTTTGCATATATTTTCTTGTATATTCATAATATGTTTCACTCTGCGTGTGGCTTTAACGGCTTATTACTTAAAAAGAACAAGTATTGCCTAAATCCAAATTCAAATTCAACCCAGCCTCAAATCTAATCAGAATACCCCTCCCTTGCGGTGTTGAACCACACGTTTCAGCATTCCACTGCCCCTAGCGTCTGAGCTAGCCGGGACAGCGATCTCGCGGCTCAACCCACCGTCATGCGACCAGGAATACCACTACACACAACCAGGAAAATAGCTAGGATGCTATTTGTTGTCAATTGAGAAGATTGGCTCGTTTGATCTGTAGATAAGGCTATCTTGTCAAGTTGCTTAATAACTGTTATGACTAGAGGCATTTGGGTCAGTTTGCTTTGACTCACGAGCTGATCGTTATTAAAATTATGAGAAAATGAAATATAATTATCGCATTTCATATATACGTATTCGTATTATATTTATTGCATTTATATTGCGACGTACATACACGTGTGTGTGTGGCTGCTTCAGTAGCTATATAGTCGATTTATGACGGTTATAGTTCTTCCCCTCTGAAATACCATGCCGCAGTTTAACATGGCATACACCACTCGAAACATTATACTGACTCCTGGTCTATCAGTCCTTGTTTTAGTTCCTTAGTGCAGAGCACCAAGAAAGGTAAAAACAAGAGCCGTCCTTTAACGTATTTTTATGATGCGGCCATGGAATCGAACCACTGGCCTTCTGCTTTTCGGACAGACGCTCTCTGCTCTACCGACTAGACCGTGGAGGCTGGCAGTATTAGCAGCTTAGGACTGTTAACAATATTTTTTTCTTTTTCGCACTTTTCATTTCAATACGAATCAGCTTCACGTCACCCTCATTAGCTTGACCCTATCCTCATCAGCTTGACCCCCTACCCTCATCAGCTCCACTCCACCCTCACTAGCTGCAACTCTTCATCATCAGACCCATCAACACACTCATTAGCAGCACCCCACGCACATCAGCTTCACCCCCACCCACATCATATCCCAGCAGAGTATCTCAGTGGGTTAGCACTATAAAACTGGCATCACACACAAACACGCACGCACGCACGCACGCACGCACGCACGCACTCACGCACGCATGCATGCACCCACCCACCCACAAACATACATACACACGCATGCACGCAGACACACGCTATATAAGTGCATTAATCTTAAACGCGACTTTAAATCCCCTTCGCCCTCACCCTGCCCTCATCAGCTACACCCTGCGTTGAGCTGCAAGCCCACGGGCGTGGAGGCGGATAGTCCTCTGTCTGTCTTACCCTTGACGAGTTTTTATAAATTACTTTCGATTTTGCTGACACTTTTCCGTTATCGTGCCTTCAATATATCCATTTGTGTTAACCCCGGCCAAGACCCGCAGATGCGTTTTCTCATATCTGTGTTAATTTCCCGAGCAAGCGGACTTTGATTCGCAAATACAGCCAATTGTCCCGAAACAATAGTTCCCTCCGATCTGCTGCCTGGCATCTTTCTCTAGCCAGCTAAATGTGCTGTTGTGTTTTGGCTTATTTAATATTACGCTCGACAAATTCATAACGCGTAGGTAGGCAAGAGGGGCGAGTAGCCGAGCACCCCCAACAACCACCTATTTGGGGTATCCACGCAGTCGGGAAATTATCGTCTGCTCACCTTAGCAGACGATAGCTAGATGATTTTCGCGGGAAATAATCATTGAAACTTGACGTCATCTGAACCGTATTTCTTCCACGTTAGAATGTACAACTGACAATTATCACATTGTGTTAAACACAATAAAACTTTTTAGACGATTGAGCATGTGATAATTTTTCAACAGGCTATCGACAAATAACAAAAGACTGACCTAGGAAAACCAATGGCATTACAATTGTAATGATGTCAGCATGGCATGGCAAAGGGCAGCATCCCTACATAGTAAGTAAATCACATCTTAGCACTAAACAACGCTTCAAGCACAGCACATCGCAGAACAAGACAGATCATCATTTACAAGACAGCATGTCTTCTTAAATACATTTGAATAAACGCATTAGTTATCGTTCCTTACTCAGGAATGTGATAGCTGGCCACAACCCGTATTGGTATGATTTATTTTCTTATGACAGTCAATATATAAATATTGTCTGTGGTCATTGTTCAAATAATTCAAAACGACCTGCTTCAGTATAACGTCTCCGGTGTTTATGTCCGACTGTTGTGTGCTCGTGCGAGTTGCATGCGGTACTGATAACGAGTGGTGAATGCACACTGAGAAGGGACATGGATGCAATAGCGTTGGAATAGTGATCTCCTTTATCTGGTTATAAAGATGGTTAATTGTCACGGTGTTTTTAATATTCTCACAAGCTGGACTCCGGTGGCAAATTTCTACTAGTCCTTATGATACCTTAACTATTGGGCAGTTTGGCAAGGACGACAGGACTAGTGGCAATGTCTAGCGCTGTATATGAGATTAAGACGGGGAGTGAAGTGGTGGGTCAGCAAAACAAATCACGACTGTATGCGAGGTGAATAGACCAGACACATCTAATCCGGATAACACATTCAAAGATTAATTTGCAGCACCGTGAGTGAGTGAATGTTGTTAAACGCTGCTACCGACAATATTCCAGTTTTTTTCAAGACAGCCAGTAAACAATCGAGTCTAGACCAGAAAAACACTGTAACCGAAAGGATATTTGTTGTTCTTTAACGCCGCACTCAACAATATTCCAGCTATATGACGGCGGTCTGTTAATAATCGAGTCAGGATCGGACCATCCAGTAATTTACATCATGAGCATCGATCTACGCAATTTGAATACGATGACATGCATCAACCAAGTCAACGAGCCTGACCACTCGATCCCGTTAGTCGCCTCTTACGGCAAGGATGGTTGCTGAAGACCTATTCTAACCCGGATTTTCACGGGTCAATCGAAAGGATGAGCAACGATGTACGACATTGAAGTACGATGCCCACCCAATCCCCACATTAGCAGGCTTGCAACAGAGATACTTGAGATCGACACTGACCCACAACCATCCATCTTAACGAAGCAAGGGCGTTAAACTGACTATAAAAGTCCAGGTCTACCCTTGCCGAACTAGGCTAAAATTTCCAGGCTCGATCGTAGCGCCACCAGTGGCTATTACGAGTTATATCCCTTCTATGTTCCTCCTACTGACCAATCAGATTCCATCTACTAGTGTCATGTCACTATTTTACCTAGTTTGGCAAGGGTGGAAACTGGACTTTCATAGTCGGATAACTCCCCTGCCTCGGGAAGATGCAATCCCCACGACACCTTTCACGAGGGCTGGTCAAAAAGTTCTGAGCCTGATTTACTCTCAACGATGGGCCATAACAAAGTGAACTAGTCAATGTAGTAAATTGTTTTAGTTGTTATTTGTGAGTGTATTTTGGTCTGTTAAGGCCGCTTGTATATTAGTAACAGCCAGTTGAATGTGATAGGGTGGACCCAGACACAGAAATGAAAAAGAACGAGTACCAAAATGTCATCAAGGTTTTTTTTACTTTTGAGACCAGTACTCCCCAAGAAATTCATGACAGCATGTCACAAGTGTATGGGGATATGTCCCCTAGCTATTCCACTGTTAAACATTTGGCAGCTATGTTTAAGACTGGGAGAACAAGCTTTGATGATGACCCTAGGTTTGGACGTCCTTCAACTTCCATCAGTGAAGATTCAATCAAGGAGATAGAAAAAACTTATACTGTCAGATAGACAGTATATAGTCAGACATATTACGATTGCTGAACTTGAGGGGTGAGTGAGTGAGTTGGGTTTAATGCCGCTTTTAACAGTATTCCAGTTATATCACGGCGTGTCAGCCTAAAGTGGGGGGTAAGCCCGAAGTGTTGCAGGTCTCATACGATTACCACTTGGGTGAAACCCACGAGCACGGGTATGGTGCTGACAAACCTAGAAACATAATCGGGGTGAACCGGGATTCGAACCAACAATCATAGGTTTCTGGTGTGTCCAGGAGCCCCAGCTGCACAGCGAATCGCGGCGCCTTAGACGACTGGGCAATCTCCCTCCCCCCCCCCTTTTTTTTCTTTGGGTAGCCTAGTGTTCGATTTCCCGATATGGGTACAATATTGCTTGAATATTGCTTAAGGCGGCGTAAAACCAAAACTCACTCACTCACTCACTTAGACGACTGGGTCACCCATGCCCCCCTGTCATACATACCCCACAGCACATATTTATACAAACATCACCTACGTCCCATTATCACCTCTTCTCAGCCCATGCCTTCTCCGTCTCGGAGACTTGAATTTCCTTATTACTCGAGGGTTCCCTAAGAGCGTTTGTATTTATTAAATGATGTTATTTATAGGAGACTTTTTGTTAGTCGAATGTTCTGCTTCATATCAAAGTGTATGAGACTTTTTGTCCACATTATTGAATACGTTTTAGTTAACTATTATATTGAATTTTGATTTTGTAGTGGTTGTATGGTCAGTCCTATGTGACAATTCGGGATTAAATAGTATATACCTTTTCTTCTTGGTTCCAGGGAATTTCTTCTCCAAACAATCTCCAAATATGTAGTAAAATAAATGCATGGTCAAAGGGAGATAATAGTGAAGGGGTTTTCCGTATGTAAGACCAATCTGACTGTAGGCAAAGTGAGTGTAGGCAAAAAGATCTGTAGGCAATCTGTTGGTAAAGTGAATGTAGGCAATGTGAATTATAGGTACTCTGACTGTAGGCAAAATGAACTGCAATAGTTGATTCTGTAAATTGAAATATCTTACTCACCTGCTCACTGAGACAGAGGGCAATTATTTGTTCAATGTTTGCTGACTTTAATAAACATGATTGTGTTCAATGGAATCTCATCAGTCTGACGTTGCAGTTTACCCAAATTACACATGGAAACAGTGGAGATTAGTGCCATTTTAACTAGCTGCAGTGCTCAAACGCAACATATATAAAATGTGACCAAAATCAAATCGTATCAATACAAAAACAGAAAATTTAACCAAATAAAATTTCTAATACATATGTGTGCCCTACTCATGCAGGTGTCCGGAAGAAGGGCAGGTCGCCAGAAATTGCTAAGGCAGAAGGCGACCTCTTTTACATTTAAAGCAACAAAAATGACCGCTGCTAAAATCAAAAGTATTGTTTAGTGCTACACGCGTAAGAAGACTGTCAGGAGAAATCATCATTTTTTATCTTGTGACTCTTGTCAGTGATGGACTCACAGAGTATATGAACCTGGAAATATTGTCACCCAGTGCAAGGAGCTCACCCAGCAAGAGGACTTTTCCCCTTCACTTGCTGTCTGTGTTGAGGAAGGTGCTATGTCTACAAGTCGTGGAGGCTGTGATGCAGGATATTCAGTTTGAGGTGGGGTGGCAGTCCGAAACCTCCACTGCTACTGGAGATGTCACCATGACACACAAAGAACAGTGCAGAATAGCTTAACAATACATTTTTTTGTAATTATACACTGAATGTCTCGACACTAAATATACTAAATCACTACGGATTTGTGATAGTTAATGAGGTTCAATTTCCCATAAAAATGTGGGTTAATTTTCTAAAAACAAATACAGGCCATTTTCATTAAATTTTGGACCATTTTCATTACATTTGGGGCCATTTTCTCTAAATTGTCTGTGGCCATTTTCTCCTGTCCTTGCATGCTCAGAAATTAGTTATTAAAATAATCCAGATAGAAATTCAATATATGGTTATAACTAACTTCAAAATGGAAATCAATTAGAAAGGATAACTTGCGGATGTATTTATTGATTTTATAACCGGTCTGTTCTGAAAAGAAAATTTGGACGCTTTGACAAAATTGTCCTGGTCCGTTTTAGGCGTTGTCCATTTTTGTGACACCTGTAGACGATAAGCTCTAAACATAGTTTTGTACGACGCTGTCGCTGCATGGAGTATTAAAGGGAAGTAACTCTATTACCTACCATGCGTGGCAAGCGAAAACCGTGGACATGTCGATAACACAAATGCACGATGTCCTCAGAATCATTTGATAAACAGAGGGAAAGTTGTTTTGACGGACTAGACTTGAGCAGGAAGGGATCTATCGACGTCCCGATTGTTGATCTTGTAAAGCTGATAAATGACCAGTCCAACTATTTCACAACCAGCTCGTGTTCAGGAAGAATACTCTTGTTTGAACAGGTGAGACAGCACTGGTTTTCTTGTTAATATCAATGTTAGTATTATTTCCTACCCAATATGAATATATTATAATTGTTATGAATTGCGTATTCAATGGGATCCTAATTTGCCAGAAAACTTCACTTTGGTCATGTTAGTCGAATTTACTCGGCATTCAAACATTGCTATCGGACCCCTGCATTGGCATATAAGTTTGTTATGGAAACAAATTACCAAATAAACACAAATGAAAGAGAGTATGAGAAAAGAGAGTCCCCACACTTGTGACAAAATGACTCGGATAGGCCCTATGGTCCTGTACCCACAACAATATCGTACAGCTTACTTTTTCTTTAAAATTGGGAAGACCAGTTCAAACCTTGATGGTTTTAGCTGTAGATCTACTCTAATCTATATACTGTACAGTTGCATATACAAATTCATATGTACGTATTGAAAGTATATGTCTTACAAAACAACACAAAATTTTGGAAAGATTTTGAAGTTGTTCGGGGTGGTGAGGTAGCCTAGTGGTTACCATGGTTACAGCATTCGTTCGTCATGCAAAACGCCTGGGTTCTATTCCCCACATTGAGTAAAAGCAGCTTAAAACCATACTCACTTAAACTTGTTCTTTCTGTATTTCTGTTTCGTCATCATGCTCATGTAGGTGGCATTTTAATGTATTAGATCATGTGAGATATGATGTTGTTAATATGTTTTGAACATTAGTTTTTTGGGGGAGGATAGCGTGAAACTTTCTGGGGCAGATGTGACTTCTGTCCGATTATAACTAAACAAAAGGAGTTTATTTTTTATCTTGTGTACATTAATTATACCACCTCTTAGTCCACTAAGTGATAGTATGTCAGTTAATCACAGTCAATTGTCTAAGGCAGTGCCTTTATCTGTATAAGGATGTATTCAAGAAACCTCTGATTTTGGAATTAAATCCCAGATTTGTCCTGATTATGTTTCTAGGTTTGTTAGTACCATTCCAAGTTGTTTGGTTTCACTGAAGTGGTAAACATTTATTACCTGCATCAATTTTGTCTTTCATTCCACATAGCCGTTTTTTCTAGATACATACATCAAATTACCATTTATCTTTAAAATGAATTTACAAAAAAACAAACCAAACATCCTTATTTTATCATGTTTATACAGTTGTTTGATAATGCAACATTGAACTTTTGAAAAGATTGTTTATCATATTTAATATCATGCTTATAATCTGTATTTCTGTGGCTTCTGTGAATGGTGTTGATGAGCATTAACATTGTACCAGGACTGCCTGTATTTAAGCCCCGGGCCTAATTACGGGAAATAGCACTTTCTCTTTTAAAATATGTTATCCAAAATTAAGCCTAGGGCTCAATTTCAGAAGTGCTTAAGCTTTCTTACCTAAATAATTATGCTGAAAAAATAAGAAACTGTTAAGCTGTTTTAACTGAGAAAGTATATAACATAAGTTTTAACTTTGAATTGGAAATAACTTCATAGGATGCAAACCTTGAAACTTGCACTTACTGTTGAATGCACATTAAGATCTGCCTCGTGTAGTGCATCACCACGTAATAACTATCGAAGGGATTTAAGTCATGAAGTTAAATCTCTCCAAAATAAATATCCGAATTTCATGTATTCATAGAATTATATCCGTTTCTAAGCCCATGAGCATAATTACACATGGGCCCTAATGCGGGAAGTTCACATCTTCAGGATGACCGTCACCCTTTGTCATGTTTTCTCTGTTCACACAGGACGCAGGGAACCGAGTGAAGAAGAAGGGATGTAAATGGCTGTTTACCTCTCATGATTTCGTCCAACCAGAAGAAGTGGTAACCCATTATCTACATTATCTGTCATGTCAATTATTGTGATGACCAATCATTGACAGATCTATTCAGAAGGTGGAAAGACATATTCTCAACACCATTTATCAATTCCTAGCATGCTTAGTAACACGGTCATGGTAATGGCAAATGATTTTGTTTTTCTATTTTATGACTTGGATCATGATCCATCATCCATAAAAAGAAATTAGTTAAGTTTTGTTTTAATTTTTCTCAAATAAGGAATCATGGTAAATAAGCAGTTATTTTTTCACTGGTGTGGCAGTCACAAGTATGATTTTCAGTATGAAAGTAGATGTGATGATTAATCATATAATTTAAATAAGTTTACCAAACAGTATACATTATTTAATAGTTTAATATACCTTAACTTGAACTGAAAATAGAAGGCACTCATCTGAAACAGTTTCTAGTATCCTATATTCTATACTGTATTAATTGCCTGTAAGTTATCATCATTATTGTGAGGGGGCATAGATGGCCACATTGTCCAAGGCGCCGGGGCTACGGTGCAGATTTGCTCCCTCTAGGTGTCACAGAAACATATGATCATGGGTTTGAATCCTATATTCGCTGTTACTGCATTTCTTGGCATAACCATACTCATGGGTTTCACCAAAGTGGTAAATGTCTATGACCCCACTACTTCAGGGTTTCCTTCATGTGAGAACTGAAAGTGCAGTACTGTTCCAAGGGGCGTTAACACTTAAACCCAAATCACTCTCTAGCATGATATCCCCTGCAAGGTATCCTTGCGTGGTCCTCCAGGAGGAACTTGTCGAAGGAACTACCAACTGTAGCTGCTAGTGTACTAGATCTGAGGAACATTAGCAAGACATGTTGTCCTGATGCTAGCGGATGTTCTGCGCAGGTGAGCAGTCTCAGGGCCCTGGAGGGTGACGCTGTGTTTAAATTCGAGCCCATGGTCCTCCACGTCCAGTGCCGGTCAGTGGCAGATGCCCAGAGTCTGGTGAGATCTTGTTACATGTTAAATCAGGATATTTGATTTTGGCAGGATAATAATAATAATAGTAATCTTTCATGATTCACAATTTTGTGTACTCTCTGTGCATGTGAAAGAGAGTTAAAGTTAGTAGGGAAAGGGTTTCTCGGAGCATATGTTTTTTGTCCCTTTCCTGAAAACAGACAGGCTTTGTGATGATTGACAATCAAGTGGCAAGTCTTTAGTGGCTGGTACACGTATGGAATGGATCTCTTTCCAAAAGTTAAGGATTTTATGTGATGGCTATGAAGAGGTATCTTGTGTTGAGATCTGAACACACATGATTGTGTGTCTGAAAGAGTAGCTCAGAGCTCTGAAGATGGGTCTGGGCTTAGTAGTAAATAATATTTTCCATTGAACTGAAATGTTACATATTATCATGATTGTTATTTCTTTATGCAGGCAATAAACATACTATGAAGTGCAAAACCAACATGAATTTTAAATGCTGATTTCCAAGCCTTGAGAAATTGTTTGTCTCATACCATAATGTACAAAGGAATTCCTGCTGCAGTGATTGAGTAGAATAACTGTGTTATGTCAACACTGCCTGGGTGTGTGACAAGGGCATGTGTTTTCTCCTTCAGCATGCCTGTGCAGTTGCTTCAGGGTTCAGGAACTCGGGCATAACCATCGGTTCTCGAGGCAAGATAATAACAGTAAGTTAAACCTGTCTTACTTGCTGGGATGCTCTCCAAAATAGAAACAGTAATTCTACCATAAATTTCGAATTTACTCAATTGTGATTGGTCAGTCACGGACTATTAAATCACAATAAACCTCTGTGATTAAAATAGCTGGTTGGACGTCCACATCTCCGCAAAAGCTAATATTCAAAAGAATAGTACTTTTTTCAGTTATTGTCGGTAGGCATATTTAAATAACTATATCCGTAATTACAATTTACAAAATGCAAAGTTACTTCAATTTTCATAGGATGTGTGGCAATACATTTCGTGCAGAAAATGTGATAGGATTCTACAAATAGAATGTTTTTTAAGTTTTGGGGACAATAGAGAGCTTGGAATTTGGCGCTTTATCTATGTATGATTGTGACGTCATATCTTTTGCGTCACAATCAACGATATGACGTCATAATGGTGACGTGTGGTGTGGAATGAAGTTTTGCAAAGCGTGCTTAGTTTCTTTAAGGGTGCTCACCTCATGTTAGCGTTTTATTTAGTCATGGTAGAATGGAGATAAACATACTGTGTTTTCAATGTTCAGATAGGTTACCTGTAGATTTAACCTGTGCTTTCGGTTCCAAATTCAATTTAGTGCAGTTAAATCTACAGGTAACCTATATCTACATTGAAAACACAGTATGTTTATTTCCTAAGTAAAACCAGTCTAACTGGAAGGTTTTCTGGGCAAGATAATCTATGTGTTTGTATGTTAACCATTCAGCTTTTGGGTCCCAATGCTTCTCATTCTGTGGGTGAATAGTTTCCCATTGACCCACATTGCCAGAAGACATAGAAGAGTAACCATTACATTATTCCATCTCAGAGGTTCGCCCTGATTATGTTTCGAAGTTTGCCAGCACCATACCCATGCTCGTGGGTTTCACCAAAGTGGTAAACGTCTGAGACCTGCATCACTTTGAGCTTTCCTCCCACATTAAGCTGCCACGCCGTGATATAACTAGAATACTGTTAAAAGCGGCGTTAAACCCAACTCACTCACTCTGCCTGTGAGGATCCTGTGATAGAATTGCTTATCAGAAACCTATCATATTCATGAAAGCGACTTAATGGATCAGAGGGTCAGAGTCAGCAGTTTGGTTCATGTTATCAAACCCCAGTGACGTGGGACGTTGCTTGTAATATCAATAACTGGTCACAATTAGACCACTGTCATATAGGTGGTATATCATTAACAACAATGAATTAATCCATTACTGCAAGTGCCTATAGGCTGTCTCATGTGGGACTGATGTGGCAGGTGAGGGTTGAGTGACGTGTACACTGATTGGAGTCAGTTCCATGTTGGAGGCACCTGATTGCCTTACGAGGACAATGTACAATGTGTGTAGCAAAACTCCAGATAATGTGTGGAGCCATTGTGTATGTACTCACATGTCATTATTTCTTATCCTGCTATTACACTTGTTGCCAAATCTCACAGCACAGCACCAAAAGACTCCCCCACTGGAGCCACCACTGCACATGCTCCCCTCATGCCATGCAACTTCTCCTCCTACTTATCGCTCGGACTGTGCGGTGGGGGTTTACGGTTGTCTCTCGAATCCTTTTGATGTGTGACTTAGGTTTTCTCAACTGTGTTTTCTTATCGTTTAAGAGGTGTGTATATCCTTAGGGGTATTAGGTTGTCTTTTACGTTCGTAGTTTTGAGTGGTTGGAGGTTAAGTCAGTTTGAGTGGGACGTGAGCCTTGTCGTCGTATTTACTCTCAGCTTTACTCCTTTTTCTTCAAGTGGGCTTGTGTTTTGAAGTGTTATTTTTGCATTTATTGCTATTGTTGTGCATTTTGATATGTTTTATCAGATTTTTTAGGTATGTTTAGTCTTTGATACCACTTTTTTCTTTATGCCTTCAGTAATCTGTCATGGCTGGGTCAGGTAAGATCTACATGGAGGGTTGCGACCCCCTCTCCCGCATCCTCCATTCAGGGACTCTCTGGTCCCTCCTATGTCTACGGCAAGAGTACAGGGTACAGTTCCTTGATTGTTAGCTCAGATTTCAGCGGTGGTCCCGTCCTTGGTGCAGCAATCTGACCTGCAGCAACAGAGGCAGCCGCAGCAGCAGCCAGGAGTTTCAATGTCAGCTTCCAGTCAACTTGAGATGCTGTCACCTAGACCCCTGATGCCTGCTGAGCGGTTGCAGATTGAGGAATTGGCAGATTGGTTGGGGACAAGAGGTCTTCCACGTACAACATTAAGAGACACAGTGAATGTGGGGTTTTATTCCAACATTATCTTAGTTTCCACAAAACTCAGGAGGATTCACAACCTCAAACAGAGTTTCTTTGATAGACTTTGTTTCAACCCATCATCTGTTTGTAGATGCTTCTCTGACTGGTTAGGGGTCACATCTCGACCAACTAACAGCGTAGGGATTGTGGGAAATACAAGTTTGAGACTGGCACATGAACAAACTAGGTTTCTAGCAGCCCTTCAGGGCTGTGCAGCGTTGGTGGACTTCTCTCCATTCTGCACAAGTCATGATAAGGACGGACAACTCCACTGTGGCATTTACATATAAACAAACAGGGATCAACTCAGCACATGATAGACATTCTTCAGATGCATGTTCGGGCTCGCCACATACCAGGAGTGTCCAATATTCTGGCCAACACCTTTTTCCAGCCTGGGAAACTGGCTGCACCGAAATGGATGTTTCACTCCAATGCATTCCTGCCACCAGTGCACAAGTTGGGAACTGCAAACATGGACTTATTACGTGCTTATTACTGCTGGTGTTCATGTCTCTCACTCCGGATGAGATGGCAGTCGATCGCGATATTCTGTTCATCAGTTGAGAGGGTCTCCATGCCTACACTTACCCTCCACGGGTATTGCTTGAACGAGTATTGCCTAAGATTTCTGTGACAACCACTGTCCGTCTTACTGGCCGGCTCAGGTGTGGTTTCCGGAGCTCTTCCTGCTGTCTGTCTGTCGTCCTGTCTGGTTACCATAGTGGTACGCAATCCTTCCTCCCATCAACACCATCTGTCTCCAGAGTCGATCAATCAGCAAGCCGTAAGGAAGAGAGGTTGTTCTGCGAGTGCGATTAATGCTGTGGGTCCAGCCCATCACAAGTCCACTAGGTCTCTCTATGATGTTTGTGACTTATGCAGAGAAGTGTTTTAATCCTTCTGTTATACTGTATTAGCTGAAATTGTCACTAATTATCTAATTATTGTCGACTAAGAAGTTAAGAGAGTGTACTATAGCTACTTACATTGAAAGCTTCTAAGGCTCACAATTTATGCCAGGCTCCTGAAATTATGGCGACAAGAAGACCAGGTCCAAAAGTTCCGTCATCCTGTTTGGGACTTGGCTGTCATTTTCGTCAGCTCGTCACTGTGCATTATGAGCCCCTCCAATCAGCTAGTCCCCACTGTCTTACGCTGAAGTCTGCTTTTCTGGTTGCCTTAGCTACATCGGTTTGTGAATTTCCTGCTTTGGATGTGACTCAAATCCAGTTTGAGTAGACATCAACATGGCAAAGTGCTTTTTTGGTTATTTTGGAATTTCGTTGCTAAGAATCAACAGCTTGGACAGGAGGACCGCTGTTTCACCCTTGTGCAGCTACCTTCTATTCTTGGGGATGAGGATGTAGAAAATTTATCTTTGTGCTCGGTTCGAGTGCTGCATCGTGATATCAAAGTCACGAAGCCATTTCAGCATCAGATTGTTTCTCCCTACTTCTCAATCTTCTAATGTTGAAGTTTCCAAGAATACTTTGGCTTACTGGTTGAGACTGACTATACTGGAGGCTTATGAACATGCTGGTCTACCGCCTCCTCAAACCCATAACCCTCATGAAATTAGGGCGTTGGCTTCAACGCTGGCTCTGCACACCAACTGTTTGGTGACAGATATTGTCAAGGCTTGTTTCAGGGTTACTGACATTGCTTTCTCCAACCGTTATACCAGGAACCATTCTGTCAAGGACGTCAATTGTCTTCACCAGTTCGGACCTCTTGTGTACGTGCAACAACTCAACAATCCTTGAAGGAAATGATAGGTTCGTTGCTACCGTCTCTCCCTGCACCAAGTATTTACCTTTCATTGCTTGCCTGGGCCGGTCAATGGGGTTAGGGCTGTGGTGTGGTCTTATTGCAGTCCCTATCGTTTGTCCCCCGTCTCACCTCCATTTCCAGTGGGTCTAGATGGAGACTAGTGAAGAGCGCCCTACAGTTGGACCACAAGAAGTATGACTTGAGTCTGGTCTATAACATTCGGCAGTCACCACCTGGGCTTCAGTTTGCAGATTTGCCAGTACCCTCCTCCTACTGAGTGATACTTGCAGACAGTCGTAGCAGGATAAGAAATCATTTACAGTCATCTAATATTTATGATATTAGATACTAACATCCTGTTAAGACAAGTCTCTAGGACCCACCCATCCGTCCCCACTTCTGTCGACCTCCATTGTACTGTGTTGAAGTAAGAAGGGGAAGTTGCATGGCGTGAGGGGAGCATGCGAGATGGTGGCTTCCTGTAGGGGAGTGTTTTGGCACTGTGTTATGGGTTTCTGGAACAAGTAATACAAGTAGGAAATTGCAGACATTCCTAGCAGGATAGGTATCTAATACACATGTATCATTAATATTAAATCACTGTAATTTTTACTCACTTGGGACCATTCTTTTGGGTAGTGAACCTTTTTCAAATTTGCATCTGTCCACATAATGCCACAAGTGTGTTACATATTGCATAAATTCCCAACAGTGATACATATCTTAGTTACAGTAAGTGACAAAGCACATTTTTTGTATTATTCACTGCAGTAGAGTTCATGTATTTGATGCCTTATTTGATCAGTAAATACAGATCTGGAGAGACATACAGCTACATATAAGAGCTACATTGGAAAATTACATGGTCATAGTGATCATGGTTATACTGTTGGTTTCAACAATCATGTCACAGAGCTCCAGGTTACTTTTGGAGCAATTGAGTTTTTACTCAAAGGTTTCTATTTTAATTGGGTTATTACATTTTTCATTCGGTAACCAATATTTTTTCTCTCATCTATTCATCACTCTATTTGGTTGTTCCCAAAATGAGTAAGCATTTTGAAATTTAAAAAAAAAATGAAATAATGCTTAAGATGTATATAACGGTCCTAAATATTGGCTTGACTTGGAAAGTAAATTAACTTGTAATTGTGTTTCGGAAATTAGCTCTGTTGTACGCATGCTGAAAAAGCTTCATCTGGCATTTACGAGTGCTCTCTTCAAACAATTGCATTTTCCATTTAATGCATGCGTATCTGTACACAAGTTAATTGGGTTTTGAGTAGTTTTGGGGGGTATTTTACTCAAATACGCAGCTTATCTGTAGCTCTGATTTCATGTGTATGTTTACGCGAGCAACTCATTATTAACTTGGGTTATGGTGGTTGATTGTGTGTGTTAGTTCCTTGATGGATTGTTGCTCATGCTGTCAACCACTAGTTTGTCTTGCCCAGACTTTATTTACAAGTCATCATGAAATAGTGGGAAAACTGCTGAATGTAGTATGTAACAACTCACTCACTCACTGCTACTCTGTGTATACAGGCGGTGAGAAGCACTCATTCTCTGGAAGTTCCGCTGTCCAAGGATCGAAGATTGATGGTCTCACATGAGGTTCGGTGGTTTGTGAGAGTCTTATTTGGGTTGTCATAGCAACAATGGGCTATAAGCTTGATCAAGGGAGAAAAATGTTATGCTTATTTTCGTAATATAGGATTTTGTTTTGATAAAGAACAGGTATTTGGCCTAAAGTTCTCAAATGAAACAAACCATTCATAATGAGGTGATGTTTATGAAGGACATCTGTACACAATGTACCTACTCCAGGAAAAGTGCTATGCATTACTTACAAAATGTTTTTCAATATTAAATTGCCAGTTTTTATAATCGGATCATGTATTATTTGTGACATTATCATATTGAAATACAGAAACTGTTATAGATAATGTAAGGACATTTGTAACTGTTCCTCAGTTGTTTGACACTTTCTGCTGCTTCCTCTACTTCTTTGTGTCTTATGATCATTCAGTGCTTGTGACCCTCTGGTGAAACAGTGACCTTGAGCCAACCTTTCAGCAGGTATTGGGGATTTCTAGGATATATAGCATCACACTGATAATGCTTAGGTCGTTGGATTTCAAAGAAATCCCCAGTACCTAATGAAAGGTGGTCACAAGCATTATTGCATCTGTATGCTCAGGATATACACATGGGTTTATGGCACTAGTGATGCTATGTAGATACACTTAGGGACACTCATAATTTAGGGGTTATAAATGGCAGTTGGAGGGCTGATATGGGGGTTAAGGGTTGATTTGGGGTATGATATGAAAACTACCTATAATAACCTTTTTATCATATACCCATAACATCTAATTGTAAAATGCATCCATTCATAAAACATCTCTAAATTCTATGCATGTTTGTTTTAACATGTTCATCTTGACGGAGGGGGCACGGGTGGCCCAGTCTTCTAAGGCGCCGCGATTCGCTGTGCAGAGTTGCGTCCCTTGGGCAGAGTTGCATCCCTTGGGCACGCCAGAAACCTGTGATTGTGGGTTCGAATCCTGGTTCACCCCAATTATGTTTCTAGGTTTGTCAGCACCATACCCGTGCTCATGGGTGTCACCGGACTGGTAAACGTCTTGAGACCTGAATCACTTCAAGCTTTCCTCCCACATCAAGCTGACATGCCGTGATATAACTGGAATACTGTTAAAAGCGGCGTTAAACCCAACTCACTCACTCACTCATCTTGATGGAAGACATTGGCACGGGAAAGCTATATAAAGCACCAGGGGACGGAACTCTAATCTCTCACCACCTGTGTTGATATCAATCGCACATTCAAAATGCACTGACATGCCATATCAGTCCTTCTGAGGGTGTTATACGGGTCTAGTTTGTTGCCCCCTGTGATTTGACCGTCTCAAAGTTTGCTCTATCGCACATGCTGAATGTCTCATATCATTGATGGGTATATGATAATAAGTATTAATGAATACTCCAAAACTAGCATGGAGCTTCACGATGAGATGATATAGTGAAGATAATGATGACTACATAGTAAAGTATGTGAAAATCACTTCTTTTGAAAGAAATTTTATTTTCTTTATTTCAGTATTTGAAATTTCTTGCCGATTGTGCCAATGCCAAGATGCAAGAAAACTTGACAAGAATAGAAAGGTTGGTGTTGGCCCATCTCAAACATCCATGCCCTCAACATGTTCAGTGCAGCAATTAGGGGATAAACATTTTGTGTTTCATAGATTTGCTTATGGTGTTGGCTCCAAATTTAATTTCCAGGCATCAAATGCTCAACAACACAAAGGGAAAAAACAAAGACAGGTCGCAAGCCCCTTTAGTACAGACTAGTACAAGCACACACATGTACATGCACATCACTATGTAAATGCATTAATTTTGTCTGAAACGTAAGACCATTTCAACCATTTAATTAACCTCACCTGTTGCATATGATTTAAGTCACTGGTTGAACAACATGAAATTGCTGTTTCAGATGTTAACACAAGCCAAAATATGGCTAGTGACTTTCAACCAGGTCAAAAGGCTAGTGGCATAACAATGCAATCAGAGTTCATGATTTCAGGTAGCCAAGCTAGGACTAGTGCTACAAAAGAATCACTGGTCCCACTGAAATGTCCTTTACTACGAGACGTCAGAGCAAGATTTCATACCTTTCTGTTGCAATTTTCCACGTTTTTCTTTGTTAATGGTGCCTTATTCTCTTGTTTGTAATGCACACCTTTTTTTCACAGCAGTGTGAAGGAGGGTGCACATTATACAGAACAGATAATAAGTTTTGATTTTTTTCTATAAGAAAGACAATACTGCCATCACCTAAATACCGAAAGTCGCATGTGAACAAGTGTGCAAGTCTCGTTATTATACTATCTGGTTGTAAGAAGTGGGACTTGTATTTCACTAATAAAGGATCAGTAGAGTCGGAGAGGCTTTATTAATGAATAGTTTTAAAATACAATGGAGTAAATACTCCAGAACTTTGGCAAATAAGACCTATTTAAAAAAATTCCCAGTTTTTTAACAAAACTATTTTTACCCCATTTTGCCAGTCCAGGAAAGTAAGATGGAAGCCCAGATAAACGCCTGTATTCCTGGAATATTGCTGACTGAGGCATTCACTCACATGGCTTATGAAGCTTTCATGTTAATTCTTAATACTTCAATGATCGTCGGTGCTGTTTTGAAATGTTACAATCTCATTAAAATCAGATCTTAGTTTTCGTTATCGCTAAACAAAGATCTGAGGACACCCCATTACGGGTTACGTCAGAACAGCCTTTTATACAACCGATCAAAGCGTCACTTACCAGATCAAGAAAGTGAAGGTCGGAATTGGTTGTCTGACCACGTTAACACGGGGTATTCCAAATGAAAATTACGGCCGGTACGACTGATTCCATCAAAATTATTGTGTATCTCTCGCTTCCGTGGGATAAACATTTGAACGGAGGAGGTGTTGCACAGTACATTGGAAGCACTGCTATACAATCTCAACTATATATTAGACATTCTGGAATGTTCGTTTGTTCAGTTTTCAAAATTTTAATCGAGAACTGTCAACATATTTTTTCAAGCGTAGTCTGAAAAGGAAGTCGCCAGGTTGATACGTGTCCCGTAAAGCTCAAGAAAGCTGCTTTGTAATAGGCTGATGTTGACTTCTTGTTAGTCATTTCAGTGGTCAGTCAAAGTTTGCGAAAGGTCATTCTGACATAACGCTTAATGGGATGTCCTCAGATCTTTGTGTAGCAGCAACGAGAACTCAGATATGATTTTAATGAGATTGGAAATGTTAGGAACCAGGTTTGTCCAAGATTTTGTCAATGTGTTTTTTGCAGACGCTTAATCAGCGCTATTGTTTTTATGAAGATATTTGTGTTTTAGGTTTCATGAGAACTTCAGTGCGATGCTGTCGAAACCAGAGAGCGAGAAGACTAAGAAGAACAGGAAGAACAGAAAGGCCAGACCTGACACTGTGCAGCAGTCACCCTGCAATGCTGATGTTGAAGGGAAGAACAATGTCGTTGATGACGATATTAGTCCAAGTTTTCTGTTTGATAATACGTAAAAATAAACTGTTTCCTTTCTACTGCGCTTACTGTCATTCTTTTAACAGTACTGATTTAGTGCCCTGGTGTTACCATGGTTACATCCAACTTCTGAAACATGAGGTAGTATTACATGATATCTTGAAAGTGTACCAATGCAAATCTCTGCAAAAAAAGAAACCCAAAAGTGATTTGATATGTATATGTGTTATATATATATAAGCAAGGGTTGGTGATCGATTGGTCAAAATTTGCACTGTGGTTGACCTGGAGGGCCATGGCAGGATCTGGATGTTGTGATTCCTCAAAAAGACTGTTGCCAGTTTTGCCATGTGAGGTTGGGTATAGTCTGGTTTGCAAATGAAGTTCACTTGTTGCATATTGGGAAGGAAGTGTGGCCGAAGAATCTCATCCGTGTAACACTTTGCAGTTAAATTCCCTTGAACTTGCACCAAGTCAATTCTACCTGTATGCAGTTTCGGGTATAATGTACCCCGTGAAACCTGTAAACACGACGTCTCCCATCTGCACGACGAAGCAAAAAACGTCATCTCAAAACCAAACTTGGTGCAATCACAGTTGTGGCCGTACTCTGTGACCTTGGCACCATTGACGTTCCAGCCAACGATGCTGTTCCTTCAAAATGATCCCTTGAGTTGGTTGTCTAGCGCGAAAAACCTGGGAGTCCGAATAATAAAAAATAAATCAATAAAGCAAAAGTTTCAAGATTAATTCTGTATATACACGAAGCATAGTGTGAAAGAGCAGGAGTGGGAACACACATCAGACAGCTGCTGTGCCAGGACCAAGGGACAGAAGTGATGAAGGCCCTGGACGTCAGTAACAGAGATGTCACAGAGATAATTGGAAACAAAGACTGTATCTGACTTCCAAAAGCACCCTTCCATAACGGTGGATAGGGAGCAATTGCTCTGCAAGTCCATGGGAGAGGCAACGACTCAAGTCTCATGAGGATTGGACGTGACAGTAGCGGCCTGTAGTACGTAGTATGATTGACCTGGAGCAAAAGTGATTGTGGATGGAGAGGAACAATCACCATCAATCTGAACATCACGCAAAGGTGAAAGAGTGCAAAGAGGGTCGACTAAAGGCGTATCCAAGGCAGCTTTGGATGCATCAGTGAATGATTCTGTAATATTCCAAAAAAACATCTCCACAGTGTGGCAATGAGAAAGACGATGAAGTGATCAGGTCGTGTGAGGTCGCTATTCACAGGATTACAATGCTTGTTTGGGTGATGCTGGGATGTGTTTTGGTGAATTGTTTTTTAGAAGCTGGAAACTCTGTACAAGCACGTTTCCACGTAGGATTGAAGAAGAAGAAAGAATTGCATAGTGTGAGGTTAGATAAGTTTTAAAATTTAGTGTTATAAGTATTCAGAATATATATTGGGGACTTGTGACAGAAGAGAGAAAAAGTGGTCAAGTGGAGCCATATTGTTCATGCAACAGTATCTTTTTATCTTGAATTACTGTGTCACATTCTCTATCTGCCGTAGAGCACAGACAGTAAACTACATTTATCATGAACACAAACTGACGGATATAATAAACTCTTTTGGGGGTCTTGGCCATTTGCTGTAAATTTTATTATATAAACTTGATTGATATAACAAAAACACAAACTAAATGAGATGGCGAACTCACTATGTGGTCCCATGTGTACTCTGTCAATGACAAAGTTTATGTTTACAATGAGCTGTTAAACACTGAGCTGCTCGACTATCACCAAACAGCCTATCAAAATATTTGTTCAAAGCAGCAATAATCAATTGAAGGCAAGTGATTAACTGCATTAAGTACTGACACCCTTTTTTTCAAATTAGGCCCTCAATAAATAATAGTGATTAGGCTGTAGCAGTTGAAGTGGATATATTCTGTGTAGGAAATGACTGGAGTGTGGAAATGTGACTTGATCCAAAATGTCCGACAGTCGAACTGCTTATAAAGAACTACGGTTATAACGAATTAAAATTTGTGGTCCTTTTGAGTTGGTTTTAATCGTTGTTTATTCTACTCAAGTTAGCACATCCATGTATCTAGTGAACAGCACTTTCCACTTAATCCAACAGCCCTGGCATCGGTGTAAATCTCGATGTCCATGCATCTCAAGGGACACTGTTGTACAAAGTGTACAAGGTTTGAGGACATGGTCAGGATATTATTGTATAACACATGACCAAATTGACAAATCCCCACTGGACCAGAGCCTTTACAGGGATTGATTTAGCAATATAAAAGATGCACCAATGGAACCTATTTTTGAAAATGTAACTTTATATTCATGTCTAAATGAATCGGGTGCATGTAAAAAATAATCAAATTTGTGTCTGACTAACCACCCCAACAAAATCGATCTTTGAACTCAAAATCTGTAAGGTGTCCTGACCAAACTACATCACCCTTTCCTGTACTATGTGTAATTTGTCATACGTTAATGGGCTTCATGCCGTCAAACTTGTAGTACTTCCAGATTATGGGCATGTTGCTATTGTGTTTGACATCAAAATGTTAATTTTTGTGACATTGGCAGCAGGCCATCCTGTTTGAACTTTGGTAAATTTATGGCACCAGGTGCAACCTGGTTATGTGTGGTGCAACTTGGTTTTCATGACAACAAGAGTCAAGAGTTGAATGAAGTTCCTCGAATCAAGCCCTGCTTTAGCTGTACTCTATTGATACATGGTGTTACTTTCCAGAGTTATTCTCACGTGTCTCAATTATGAACACATGATACACGTGTAGTGTAATCTCACTGTCAACACAACCCGTGAAGATCTGGGTAGAGTATAGGTCTTCAGCAACCCATGCTTGCCATAAGAGGTGACTATGCTTGTCGTAAGAGGCAACTAACAAGATTGGGTGGTCAGGCTCGCTGACTTGGTTGATGCATGTCATCATATCCCAACTGCGTACAACAATCCTCATGATGTCAATCACTGTATTGTCCAGACTGGATATTTACAGACTGCGTCATATAACTGGAATATTGCTGAGTGCGTCGTGAAACAACAAACAAGCACTGTCAGCACAATATATGTGTTTCACAGAAGTGGTAGATGTGATCTTGCATCACGTTCCTCCTACATCAAGAGACCCTTGAAGATCCGGGGTAGAATAGGTCTTCAGCAACCCATGCTTGCCGTAAAAAGCGACTATGCTTGTCGTAAGAAGCGACTATGCTTGTCGTAAGAAGCGACTAATGGGATCAGGTGGCCAGGCTCACTGACTTGGTTGATGCTTGTCATCATATCCCAATTGCGTGGATCGATGCTCATGATATTAATCTCTGGATTGTCTGGTCCAGACTTGTTATTTACAGACCTCCGTCATATAGCTGGAATTTTGCTGAGTGCGGCGGTAAACAACAAGCCAACCAACAACCAATCCCAGATCAAGGTGTTGTACCACTGGGATACATGTCCACTGTACCTAAACCCCTCACTCATGAAGTATTACAGGGATGAAGGGGTGGTCGGGTAGTCTAGTTTTTAAAGCGTTCGCTCATCACGCCGAAGACCCGGGTTCGATTCCCGACATGGGTACAAGGTGTAATGCCCATTTCTGGTGTTCCCTGCCGTGATATTGCTGGAATATTGCTAAAAGCGGCATAAAACCCCACTCACTCACTCACTACAGGGATGAAAATATATTTTCTGAATTAATTATGGTCAACACATATTTACCAAAAACATTTTAAATTGCATCATATAGTTTATTTAGAAAAACAGGATTTTGTTAAAAATATTTAAAAATATATATTGCATCTATCTATAATTGTAATATTGAAAATATGAAAGTAATAAAATTGTCTGTACATATTAGGCTGTATCCACAAAATAGTGTATCACCATAATATATACACATCACAATAGCTGATTATTCTGGTCACATGATACAAAGCGTCTGTAGAGAGAGGCTAAACAATCCTCTGGCTCCATGCAAAACAGATCAGAGAGAGACTTGTACAAAGTTACACATTGAAAACAAAATGAACCAAATTATGTCAGAACAGTGGCAACACAGATTTGGTTCCTATTATGCAAATTGTTGATTCTCAGGAAACAAATCACAGTACATTGTCTCCATTTGATTTATTTAAAACATTAAAAAAACGTATTTTAAGATTACCATAAACAACTGGTACTGGTTCATCATACAAATGTACACAGAACAGAAAGGAACATGACATTAAACTTTGACAGATGCTTCTACGAGACAAACATTGTATTGCACCCTATTATCCAAGCATCACTTACAAGTTGTAGTCTACAGTTGAAAAAACATAAAGCTTTGAGCAATTCTTTTACCCTTTAAATGCTGATAGAATGGAATGGAGCATTGCAAAATGTGCTACCAACCCCACTATGATTCCTGTTCTGTGCAATATGAATAAGACATTTGAAATATTATTTCTTTCAAACAATTGTTATTTAAATCATTCGTTACAGTGGAAAAACAACTTGCATGGAGCATATTTTGTATAAAGTTGCTGAGAGAGAAGTATTGAAGTTTTTGTTCATTTGTCGCATGATGATATGTTTATACCCTATCATGAGAAATTGAAAATTATGATACAAAAGTCATGTTTAAAAAGTAAAAAGGTTGTATTATGTTGATATATATCGTCATACAAATACTTGAAATTGACAGATCGACCTCTATAATATTACAATATTCTAGTAAATACTATAAAATATTATCTTCATTGGGAATGCTATTAACATGATAAAACAACAATTTGCATTGTTATCTTGCTTAACTGAATATGAAACAATATCACAAAACATACTGCAAATTGTTAAACTGAGTTGATGAAACATAGGTCCACATGCCTGAACATTTCAGGTGAAATGTCCATTAGCAAGATTTATTGTTTGGTAAATTTTAATGAATTTTGTTCTATATACAAATATTATGCTAGCAATCAATACAGTGTAAGGACTTCAGTGTCCTCATTGATTTGTTTACAGAAGCTGAAACTATGAGTTTTGTGGTTATCATGCAAAACCACTCAGATGACAAAATTCTTTATCATAATTGCAAAATATGGATGTAAGTTTTAGAAATACAGTTGCACAATAAAACTGTCACATTTGGTCTGAAGATTAAGGATGTTTTCACAAAACATTAAAGTCAGTCATCTGTTGGAAAAGCTGTTATCAATCACAATCTTGTATCAAACACCTTGTTATCGTCATCGAAGGCCTTGTTAATTTTGCCTTCCTTCATGGAGATGCTAGTGGAGGCCTGTGCAAGGTTGGCTGCGTATTGTGATGAGAATCGCTCATCTTGAGGGTCCGCCATATACTGTGGGTTCATGTACGCATATGTCTGATTGGAGAATGGTCCTGGGAGTATTCCTGACTGCTCCGATCCAGACTCCCCACCAGACGTGGACAGATCATCATCTTTATCAGAGATGCTGTCAGATTGTTCTTGGGCGAAGTTGACAAACACCTGAAACAAATTCAATTCAGGTCTTAAAGCATGCAGAGTTCTTAAAAGGGGACTAGCCCTGGGGAAAATGGCAGTCCTAGCAAATTTAATTCAAGTCCTTAAAATGACTCTGTAATAGTCTGCTAACTAAAACTTGATCATCAGTACACATGATCTCAATGTTCTGGCCTGCTGGCCTTCATCAGGCACACTCCTTTGGTTTAGCACTACATTACTAAAGAAGCTTGTTCAAGGCAAGTGATTAACTGCTGTTAGCTGTTACTGATTAAATTAACTTATATTTTATGATGAAGATTAACATGTTCCGGAGGAACGGATTAACTGACTGTAACAGTCAAGTTTATTATGAATTTCTGGGCTCACTCTATTGACACCTGGGGCCATTACAAGTTCTGTTCCTTCTATTGACCAATCAGATTCCTCGTCTCATATCACTTGCATTTGCTTCAGTAAAGATGATCTGATCGATATAATCAAGCTTTTAAAATAAAAAGGGTCTTACTCCGCGAAGTGCATCAAATCACGTGAGTACCTTGATTAAAAACATGAAAAGATTTTGACAGTATCTGTTGACACTAAGTTGACGATATACAAGCTTCGCAAATCCTGCGAACAACCGAATTTCGTTACCCGATTTTGATTGGACTATCCATATGCATACACTATATTGATATAATGTATGTTCTATGGGCCTATGGCCTGAAACTTGGAGGAAATAAACTCTACTTGATGTTTGAGATATGGAATATCATTATCAACAATACTTACAGTATCCAGTGATGTTTGAGATATGGAATATTGTTATTTACAATACTTACAGTATCCAGTGATGTTTGAGCAAGGGAATATCGTTATTAACAATACTTACAGTATCCAGTGATGTTTGAGCAAGGGAATATCGTTATTAACAATACTTACAGTATCCAGTGATGTTTGAGCAAGGGAATATCGTTATTAACAATACTTACAGTATCCAGTGTAGTTTGAGAGAGGGAGTATCCTTATTAACAATACTTACAGTATCCAGTGATGTTTGAGATATAGAATATCGTTATTTACAATACTTACAGTATCCAGTGTAGTTTGAGAGAGGGAGTATCTGGTGATGTGGTTTTTCTCTTGGGCTGTCTGGAGGATGGAGAACAGCTCTGACACAGATGTTGTGTTGCGCGGAATGCCAACTTCAAGTACACTGGTGTGCTGGTCCTGTAGTATTATCATGCACAAGTATTATCATGGGTGTACCCTTAACAACAGGCACAAGTATTATCATGGGTGTACCCTGAACAACAGGCACAAGTATTATCATGGGTGTACCCTTAACAACAGGCACAAGTATTATCATGGGTGTACCCTTAACAACAGGCACAAGTATTATCATGGGTGTACCCTGAACAACAGGCACAAGTATTATCATGGGTGTACCCTGAACAACAGGCACAAGTATTATCATGGGTGTACCCTTAACAACAGGCACAAGTATTATCATGGGTGTACCCTGAACAACAGGCACAAGTATTATCATGGGTGTACCCTGAACAACAGGCACAAGTATTATCATGGGTGTACGTGAACAACAGGCACAAGGAAGTCAGCATGGCCGGGCTCCCAGCCTATTCCATGGAACAACTAGTGTTATTAAGGTAATAGAGTGTGGGACAGACAATAAACACTATTCCACACTGAGGGGCACCTATTCCTGGAAGGCCTCATTCTACAGAGTGATCTGCTAGGTACTTCCTATATTGATGACACTGTGGCCCCATGTTTTCACTCGCACAGATCAATGTTGTGCTAAGTAGAACAATAATCTAATCATGTTGAAAACACAAACCCAAGTTAGATACAGTTATCATCCACCATTAAACAGCCATTCACCCTCCCGAAGTTTGTTTAGTTTTCACTCTTCCTAAAATGATATGATTTTTCTATAGACCCTCCCATTGATCTGTCATGTTTTTGTGTCATCAATACGATGAAATAGGTCAGGTCAGGTCAGGGTTGCTACAGATCAGGTCAGGGTTGCTACAGATCAGGTCAGGGTTGCTACAGATCAGGTCAGGGTTGCTACAGATCAGGTCAGGTCAGGGTTGCTACAGATCAGGTCTGGGTTTCAACATATCAGGTCATGGTTGCTACAGATCATGTCAGGGTTGCTACAGATCAGGTCATGGTTGCTACAGATCAGGTCAGGGTTGCTACAGATCAGGTCATGGTTGCTACAGATCAGGTCAGGGTTGCTACAGATCAGGTCAGGGTTGCTACAGATCAGGTCAGGTCAGGGTTGCTACAGATCAGGTCTGGGTTTCAACATATCAGGTCATGGTTGCTACAGATCATGTCAGGGTTGCTACAGATCAGGTCATGGTTGCTACAGATCAGGTCAGGGTTGCTACAGATCAGGTCAGGGTTGTTACAGATCAGGTCAGGGTTGCTACAGATCAGGTCAGGGTTGTTACAGATCAGGTCAGGGTTGCTACAGATCAGGTCAGGGTTGCTACAGATCAGGTCAGGGTTGCTACAGATCAGGCCAGGGTTGTTACAGATCAGGTCATGGTTGCTACAGATCAGGTCAGGGTTGCTACAGATCAGGTCAGGGTTGTTACAGATCAGGTTAGGGTTTCAAATATCAAGTCAGGTCAGGGTTGCTACAGATCAGGTCAGGGTTGTGACAGATCAGGCAGGGTTTCAAAATATCAGGTCAGGTCAGGGTTGCTACAAATTAGCTCAGGGTTGCTACGTCAGGTCAGGGTTGCTACATGTCAGGTCAGACTTCAGCCCTATCCCCACTTTGTCAGACTTCAGCCCTATCCCCACTTTGTCAGACTTCAGCCCTATCCCCACTTTGTCAGACTTCAGCCCTATTCCCGCTTTGTCAGACTTCAGCCCTTTTCCCATTTTGTCACACTTCACTCCTGTCAGACTTCACCCCTTTTCCCACTTTGTCAGACTTCAGCCCTATCAGACTTCACCCTATCCCCACAGACTTCAGCCCTATCCCTAGTTTGTCAGACTTCAGTCCTATCCCCACTTTGTCAGACTTCAGCCCTATCAGACTTCACCCTATCCCCACAGACTTCAGCCCTATCCCTAGTTTGTCAGACTTCAGCCCTATCAGACTTCACCCTATCCCCACAGACTTCAGCCCTATCCCTAGTTTGTCAGACTTCAGCCCTATCCCTAGTTTGTCAGACTTCAGCCCTATCAGACTTCACCCTATCCCCACAGACTTCAGCCCTATCCCTAGTTTGTCAGACTTCAGCCCTATCCCCACTTTGTCAGACTTCAGCCCTATCCCTAGTTTGTCAGACTTTAGCCCTATCAGACTTTACCCTATCCCCACAGACTTCAGCCCTATCCCTAGTTTGTCAGACTTCAGCCCTATCCCCACTTTGTCAGACTTCACCCCTATCCTCACTTTGTCAGACTTCAGCCCTATCAGACTTCACCCCACACTAGTAATTCTGCCCATGACTTCAGCATAAACTTGAGATATTTCTATATAAAAGTGAACATTGACAAACCTCAATCCCATGGTATAGCTACACATGTCAATGTTTCACATTACGGGATCTTATGGTTTCTTAGAAGAGTTGTAAAGATTCTTCTTAAACTTGAAGTCTTTGATAGGCTTTTAGAAGTTGCGAGAACATGGATACATGACACTTTTTATGGATAGCAACCTGTATTCTTTGTTATGGCGTTTCAGAGCTACTTCTTGCTCTGTAAGTTCATGGATGGATGGATGGATGGATGGATGGATAGATGGATGGATGGATAGATGATAGATAGATAGATATGTTTACCTAACACAATGTGGAATGAATGTACAGAAGAACATGGATATAACGAACTACAAGGGACCGCAGAAATCAGTTCGTTATATACGTTGTTCGATATATACGTTATATACGTCGGAAATGTCCGCCATCCGCTAAAGAAAAACACAATACACATACACGCGTTTCCTCTCGCATCTACCGGTGATTCAGTCCTTAATGATACAACTTCAAAATATTTTGATCCAGTTGTAGGATTAATGTTTGTTTTACAGACAAGATTGGTCGAAATTACATGGACAGGTAAGATTAACATAATGCAAGTTTAACAAGGTCGAATCATCACCAGTGATTGTGTTGATTCGCCGCGAGTTGTGTTGACTCGCCGCTGATTGTGTTGACTCGCCGCTGATTGCGAACAGCCAATTGTCAGTGACACTTGACACTGAGTGAGATTTCTCAGTTCTCATACACGTCACTAATTAGTGGTAGATGGGCTTGTCGGGAATCAGATATCAGTTCATTAGATCTGTTAGTTCGCTGTAGAGAGTTCGTTATGTACGTAAATTTTATATGATAATATATATAGGAGATAATTCAGGGATTTTTTAATAGTTCGTTGTATCCGTGTTCTACTGTACAAAGATAATAATATAATGACAAAGCCTATGACATGGGATTAATGGACAAAGATAACAATATAATGATGAAGCCAGAGAGATTATCTTGTTTGGGTTTTTATTTAAAAAGGAATTATTACAAATTTAATTCCATGAATCCTGTAATGATCCTCATAAAGTTTTAGGCTCTTCCAGCCAGTTTGGAGGAGTTTGAAAGTTAATAGATGGATGCACAGATGACATACCAATGCCACAAGTTCACTTTGACCTTTGGCCATGGTGACCTCAAATGTGTCCTTTACCAACCATGTTGACTTTTATTAGGGCTGAAACGATATCCCGGGACACCGATGCATCGCGATTCACTCCATACGATATGGTGCGCGATTTGTGAGGTGCTGTATCTCGATTTTTCACGATACGTTTTTTCTAAGAGGTACATATATATAAATATTCCTTGGTCCTTAATCTGGACGTTATGAATGTGTTAGCTTACATTTGTTTATGTACAACGAACTTAATTAAGTTGTAAATGCATTATTTAAATAATGTGATAAATGTAACTTTCATATTTATAAACACTAGGATTCAAATGCTGTATAACATTACGGTTCCGTCGGTTGCCCAAAAAAAATACATGAAAATGGCAAATCATAAGTTACTGGACACTGCTTCATTTAGTATTTACTCCTACCATCTCGTCTGAACACACAAATATGTAGGATTGTTGCTGTTGTGTTTGCTGGCATTTACATGGAAATGGCAGATGATTTATTAAGTTAATATACTCATTACAGTATATATACTAGCCACATAATGAAACTGTGCACGGAGAAAATATAGATATAAGGGCACACCGTCCATATATGAAAACACAGCAATTATTGGAGACATTCAAACGCTCATGCACGTGCCATGCGATATGACGTCATTGATGGGGTCCTATGGACGTGAAATGTGTTACTGCACGTGCACCCTGTGCAGCTGTACACAGCATGTGCAACTCAAAATTCGCTGTCATTTTGGAAAGCATGATCTGTGGTCATTCAAAAATTCAAAACTCCTCAGGCGCAGACACAAGCATATCACAAGCAAATCATGCTAAGATTGACAGCTGCACAGCGTCATGAAGCCATTGGAATGATCCGAGCGGGAATGAGGCAACAACAGGTGGCAACACATTTCCAATGCCATCGTAACACGATATCGGCATTGGTGAGGCGTTATCAGAACACAAATGACGTTGCCGACCACCCACGTTCAGGACGTCCCCGAGTAACGACGCCAAGACAGGACAGATGGATTCGAGTTACACATCTCCGACACAGGTTCCAAACGGCAGTAACGACATCCCAGACAATTCCTGGACTGCGCCGTATCCATCCCAACACTGTCAGGAATCGTTTACGTCAGTACGGGATTCGACCACGACGCCCTGCCATACGTCCCATCCTGACACACCGTCATCGAGTCAACCGTCAAAGATGGTGTCGAAATCATGTTCGCCAACCTCGAATATGGTGGAGAAATGTTGTCTTTACAGATGAATCGAGGTTCAACATTTCCCACAGTGACGGGCGCCAACGTGTCTACCGGCGTTTGGGAGAACGTTATGCACGCAACTGTATTGTGGAGAGGAATCGTTTTGGAGGTGGCTCTGTGATGATTTGGGGTGGGATAACAGCATGGCACCGAACCCCTTTGGTGGTTGTTCAGGGCAATCTCACCGGTGTTGGCTACAGAGATCAGATTCTGAGGCCTGTGGTCATTCCTTTCCTGCAACGTCATGGCCCGGGATTGACATTTCAACAGGACAACGCTCGTCCTCACACGGATAGGGTCGCGATCGATTTCCTTCACAATAACAATGTCATGTTACTGCCATGGCCTGCAAATTCTCCAGATCTCTCCCCAATAGAGCATGTGTGGGATAAAATGGAGCGCCGTCTGCGTCGTCTTCCACATCCTCCAGATAACGTCCGTGACTTGGCACAGGATTTGAGGAGGATATGGCAGGCCATTCCCCAGGCCTTCCATGCCCATTTGGTGGACTCCATGCGTCGCCGATGCACTGCTGTGATTCACGCACAGGGTGGTCGTACCCGTTATTGACTTTGTGACTTTGTCGTTTGACCCCCTACTCCATTTTGATCTCCTGACGTCATCGTAACAGATATTGTTCAGGTCCCGTTGACATTTTCTTATGGTCCGATCATTCAGCTGCTACAGCGTCTGCATCATTTTGTTCTTGCTGTGTTGTATTTCAATCCAGAATATATTTTTCTCCGTGCACAGTTTCTTTATGTGGCTAGTATATTTTATGACTCATGAACATTCATTCACGTTCATTTAATTTTTCATTTTAATAAACTAAGTTTAATTCATTTACCTCTTGTCTTCTCTTGTTACTATATGTATCGTAGCGTATCGAGATACGCATCGTATCGTGATGTAAGTATCGAGATACGTATCTTATCGTGACCTAGGTGTATCGTTGCAGCCCTAACTTTTATATTAAGAGTTGATAAAGTAAACGATCAGAACTACTACAGTTCCTCAAACTGACCCTAAAGTGGTGACACAGATATAGAGGCTGGGGTTGGTACTAGTTCCATAGCGATTCTGCTGGGTTTACAATGTTCTACAGAGGCCTATAGGATTCAACAGTGTTCTATAGGATTCTACAGGATTCTATAGGATTCTAGTCTGTCTTACAGACCCTGATACAAGTATATATCAAATACAGCCCATGCAAGTCTATAATGTTTGGCAAGTCTAGATCACTGCAGTAGCTCTGAAAATGAAGAGAGTCACTGGGCTCCTTTTTATTATATTTTTATTAAGATAACTGAACAACTGTTTTTTTATGTACGATATGTTCATTTCAGAGACTAGATGTTAGTCTAATAGGATTCTACAGGATTCTACAGAGTTCACAGGTATATAACATAGCATCAATAGATAATATGAAAGTCCAAAAGCATTCAGAAGGATGACTGGGAGAACATCATACTCATTTGAATGTCACAAGGTGGAACATTTTATTGAATCATATACACATATATATAGGGATCACAGAGCATTCTGAGGACATTGGAGAAGGAAGATTGCCGATCTGTGTCACTGGCCTTGGATGATAGCACAGGGAAGTTCATATAGTGACATGCAGAATCGATGTAAAACATAATAATATAATCAAAAGAGAAACGTTACACTGGAGTTAAGGTGAGGTGAGGTGAAATGAGGTTTGATGACGCTTTTAACGAGTATGGCACTAATATAGCGACGTGCATGAACGCGTGTTTGTTTTTTAGTCCAGACTAATGTCGATGTTATAGTGCTAGCCCACTGAGATACCATGATGCAGTTTAACATGAATACTCCCCACAGACACAGTATACTGACTCCTTGTTTTAGCACCTTCATTCCGAGTCCCAGGCAGGGTAACAGCAAGGACCATTTTTAAATGTCTTTTGCTATGACGCAGCCGGGGAGGGAATCCCCGACCTTCCACTCTCCACTGGAATTAGTCAACTCTCGTTACCGACTTTCAGTCCGGGGAGATAAAAACCTGACGATATATCCCAATATACACCTTACACATGTGTGTATAGCCAATTGGAGAAAAGGAAGTGTGTCCGGCAGCACTCATTTGCTCCTTATCCCATGGTTCTCCTGCCATATCTACCTACCAATGTTCATGTCTCATGTGTTTCTCAGAAGATGCCAGGAAACTCTACTCAGGAGTTTTAAGCCGGTATGAGAATGTTCTATAACTTACTTACAATCAAATATGAAGAATGTTGAAAAGAACAGTTGATATTCAGAATGATGCTGATTAATATATAATAATACGTCACAACACCCAAAAGTAATTTCACATTGTAAGTCTCTCATCTTCAAGCACATCATCGTATGATGATTTTATGGATGTTTCTCTAGAGATGGCAAGATATGTACTGACATATAAAATCTACCAAAACTGTGACATGAATTTTGCAGTTTATAGTCACAATGTTGCCAATAAGAAACATCAACATGGTCAAGAAAAATATCAGAATACAAAAACTTGATAAAAATTGAACAAGTGTTTTTAATAAAATACATGCTGCTTGAGGAGGACGTCCTGCAGATCACCCACCAAACATGACATACATATCATGTTTTAACTCACATTGCCAGGGTAACAAGCTTTTGTCAGCAAGAGTTTGTTATTTTGGTATATGTTCTCATCATGCTACAGTGAAACCCTTACAGTCCTTGCATCTGCTGACATGTAACTGGAGGCAGCTCTGTATAATTTGAGGGACACCCATGATTGATTAAACAGGAGTTTCAGAAAATACTGTCTGGAATGTGAGGGTTTCACTGTATTCAACATATACCATCCAGGATAGAATTTTTAGCTACAAACTGAACATGCTGATAGAAGAAACATGGCACCAATGATCCAGTACACAGTATGACATACACCCTGATCACAAGTAGACACTGACATCCTTGACAATACTTTGTGTCAACATCGCAACTTTCCTTACATGTCCTCCAATCTATTCTGACCCTGAATCCCTAGGCATTAACTACAGGCACATACAGACCATAGTATCCAAATAACCATACAAGGTAGCCATCCTTCATGATTTAAGGGATTCATTGGGACTACAACCTAAATTTGGTGAGACCCAAATGTTTGAAACCATTGTGCCATATTTCTTGAGTATTAGAAAAGGCTTGCCTTACTGTGAGATGTGCAGAGTTGAGAGAGTAGTGGTCAGTTGAGCTCAAGTAGGAATACAGCATCGCATGGTCCAGAGGGGAAATAAAATAATAACACTACTGACCTTGCCTCCCACACTGACCTTGATGGTCGCGCCAGGGAAGCGGTTGAGGAAGGCCTGCTCAATGTTGAAGCGGTTGTTGGACAAGCCCTGGATGTGCATTGTCACGGTATAGCCATCGCCGAACCTGGATTATTATAAGGAATTCATTAGATCCATATATGTAGCTCACTTTGTGTGTGAATGAGCAAAAATTGGCTTCAGACATTGCAACCATTGGGTTGAATGAGTGAGTGAGTCTGGTTTTAGGCAGCTTTTAGTAATATTCCAGCAATATCACAGCGGAGGGACACCAGAAATCGGCTTCACACATTGTACCCATGTGGGTAATCGAACCCGGGTCTCTGGTATGACGAGCAAACGCTGTAACCACGAGGCTACCCCACAGCCCTGTAACCATGAGGGACTCAAACTGGCCAACTGTGACAACCAAATGCTTCATCCACTAGGATACCCCACCAAGGTAAAGGCACACCATATAAAAATCTAATACCGGTAATCTGTATACCATGGCCTAACAAACGTCTGTTTGTTTGTATTTTTGATGTGTCAATCAAATCTGTTAATCAAGATGAGTTTGCCTAAAAGGTAATAATATCTACCAGTATCTCTAACATTGAAACAAACTGCAACAAATAATTTGAAACATTATTTAACATTTTTTCATGCATTGTAAAAGTGTATGGTTGACTTACTTCGTCTTGAGATGCTGGGCACTGCCAAGACACATGAGTCTGCCATTGACCATGATGGCCAGTCGGGAACACAGGGAATCACATTCATCCATGCTGGAATCCAGTTCAACACACATTGAATCAAAATAGTTTTATACATATATAAGAAATGTGTTCTTTGCAACACAGAATGAAAAAGACCAACAAAGTTATAACCAAATCATTTCCAGTGAGTAAGTAAGTGAGTGAGTGAGTATGGTCTTACGCCGCTTTTAGCAATATTCCAGCAATATCACGATGGGCGGACACCAGAAATGGGCTTCACACATTGTACCCATGTCGGGAATCGAACCCAGGTCTTCGACGTGGCGAGCGAACGCTTTAACCACTAGGCTACCTGACCGGCCCCAAATTGATTCCAAGCCGAATCAGTGAATGTTGTTTCACTAGCTAGATCAGAGCAGCATGTAAACAATGGAGACTGGAACACCAGGGACTGACAGTCTAGGCAACGATCCACATCATCGGAGCACAAAGACATGCCGGCAGCAGCCGCACCTCAGAGCCTGACCACTGGTCTGTGTCCATCTCAGATGGCTCGGCCATAAAAATACTCCTTGTTATACTCCTTGTATCTGTCCATGTTGGACTGCAGTGCATACACGTTATTTTGGGAAATAGTTCCTTAACTCACCTGTGTGAAGTAAGAACAATGGACTGTCCATTCTGTCCAGCCTTAGATATACACTTCCACACAAGCCTCCTGGTGGCAGGGTCCATGCCTGACGTGGGTTCATCCTGCAAGGGGAGGTAAGTGTACTGAATCCTTATCCAAATCCAGTCATGATATAGAAACTTTACGGTGTAGGAATTATGGAAATCAACTTCTTTATGTGTGAAATCAACAATTGTCAATAAATTTGGTTTGACACATGATGGCCCTTATAATAAGACAATGAGTGAAAGGAGTGAATATTGTTTTACACATTAATAAACAGGGCTTGGACCAGACAAACCAATGATTGATATTACGAGAAACGCCATCAGAGTGTGATCAACCAAGTCACAGACTCTCAACATTCCATGCCCAATTTTGTTGGCTTAACAACAAGCATAAAGTGTTTCAGGCCAAGTGTGTCCCACGACTCCAACAGGGACATAGATGGTAATATTTGAAGGACTAGGTTTGGGTATTTGAAGGACTAGGTTTGGGTATTTGAAGGACTAGGTTTGGGTATTTGAAAAACTAGGTTTTGAGTATTTGAAGAAGAACTAGGTTTGAGTATTTGAAGAAGAATGAGGTTAGAGTACTGTAAGACTGTCAGACTGAAGTGTATTTACCAGGAAGAGGACGGGTGGTTCTCCCAACATGGCGATGGCAAGTGACAGCTTCCTCTTGGTGCCACCACTGTATGTGTTGATGGCCTTCTGAGCGTAGGCAGCCAGGTGGAGCTTGCCCACCAAGTCCACAACCACCTGGTTTCACAAAAGAAACTCCTCTTAATAAACTATGCAAGTATAAAGATGATAAACATCTTCCCAAGGCATGTGAGTTAACGTATGTTAAAAGTCCAGTTTCCACTCCTGCCAAACTAGTCTAGAATTTCTGGACTCGATCGTAGCACCATCAGTGGCTATAATGAGTTATGTCCCTACTATGTCCCCCCGATGACCAATAATATTCCATATATTCAAAGTCAATATGATCCTATCGATAATGAAGATCTTTATTGCAATAAAACAGGTTTTACCTTGCAAAGTGCATCAAATCACTTGATCACCTTGATTAAAACATTAAAAGATTTGGAAAATATTTGTCAAAGCCCATTTGATGGTACACATGGTCTGCGAATCCTGCAATCCAACAAATTCAGCAGGCAGTTGCCATATTGTTTATGAACCGCACGTCAATTTCATTGCAGGATTTTGATTGGACAATGCATAGACTCGTTAGTCCAGACAAAATATAACTCCATTATTCCAGCCTAGTTCAGCAAGGGTGGCAACTGGACTTTTAAAGTCAGTTAACTCCTTTGCTTCAGGAAGATGGATGATTACATGCTATTTAAACACTACTTCTGTGAACAATTGACAAACACAGAAATGTCTGAATTTGCTATTGATCATTCCAGTTGTTTCTATGCATCATAATGCTTGCTTTCAGTCAGGCCAATTTGTGTCCCTGTTGTACCAAGGCTTTACAAAGGTTCTTGGGTCAAAGTGTGTCAATGAAATTTCATCTGTTCAAAATCAAACAAGGCATTTCTTTTCTTTCAAAAATGTACAGCAGACTGATCGATAAAACAGGAGCAGTTCTGGCTTCATGTTGTTTCTGGTGTAAGAGAATAGCACAATTGATCACCTTGCGAGCGTATTGTTCAGACATGCCCTTCAGTTTGGCATGGCAGAAGAGGATCTCCTCTCCACTGAGGAAACCATCCAACCCCCCCTCCTGTGGACAGTACCCTATCTCCTGACCAAGGTAGGGGTCGCCTGTGCTGATCCTGAAAAGTGAGTGAGCGAGTGAGTTTGGTTTACTGTCTTGGCGATTAATTCACCTACACCATTATGAATCAGCTTAATGTTGGAAGGAAGCCAAATTATGCATGATATTGACACTTACCATCTTGGTGATACCCACAATAAAGTGCTGACTCAGAGAGATGATTTTGAGCTTTTAACCCTATACTATCAGATAAGATACAAAGCTAAGGCCACACTTTTTTAAATTTTATGTTTCATGGATTTATTCCAGCTTTCCACACAAGTTTGTTTAAAAATATAAATTAGAATAAATGTCAATTATTAATTTATATAAAAGTCATTCTGCTGTGGAGGTAATGTGGCCTCTTGAATCACTGATAGTGATGTAGACATGGAATTCATATACAACATTTTTTATTGTATAAGAGGGTCTGTATTACTAGTGGAAGAGATAATAAAAATATTTTTATGCATAATTTATTTTTTAGACTGGCTGCTTTTTAATTAGGAGCGCCTGGCCCGTGAAATGAAAAATATATGATGTGTGGCCAAAGGGGCGTAACCCTTCACATTGAGGCACCTCAAATCTCTGGGTTTGCTTAGGTATGCATCTCTGCTAGAGGTGTTAATGCACAACTTACTTGTGTCCGTTCAGGTATGCAGCTCCGCTGGAGGTGTTGGTGTCCCCTGTCAACATCCGGAAGGTTGTTGTCTTGCCAGCACCATTAACTCCAAGCAGCCCGAAACACTGAGTTGAAGAAGATAGTGGATATAAAACACATAGGAAATGAGTGGTGGTATTTGTGACATCTTGTTTTAAGAAAAGTATGATTTATCCTTCACACATGACACAATGTTACGTGTCATTTGCATACTAGTAACCTAGTTATTGCTTCATACAAAACGACAATTATGTAAAAGAGATAACAACAGTTAGGCAATATGTAGGTAACAAGTGGTTGATAGCAAGAGGCATTAAGTTAGTTCTGGAGACTAATCCAAGTATAACCAATACTTGGCAGCATTTTTACCACCTCCTCCTACAAATATTTGCTTGATTGTGTGTTTCATGCAGCAGTCAACAATACTTCATAATATCAATAACTAGTTTGTTCAGCCCAGACTTCATTATTAACAGGCTGTCATCAAATAGTTGGAATATGCTGAGTGCTGTGTGGAACAAACAAACCTTTTTCTATACAACATGTGGCTATAGATCCTGCTGATTTTCATCATCATTATGTTACATAGTAGAACCTGACAATATTCTTATCTTCCTCATTCCTTACCTCTCCCTTTGAGACACCGAAGCACAGATTGTCCACAGCCAGGAACCTCTTCATGCCTCGACGGTAGATCTGCAGGAAGGTCAAGGTCACAATAATAACCAAGCTACAAATAGGACTCAACATCTATCTCAAGTAGAACCATGGTTTAAGAAGTGGATTGCACTGAATGCGAACAAGTTGACCCAAAACCTACACCAAATTACACTGTATGATGAAAGTGATCAACTTGACTAAAGCAGCAGCACAGCCGTATAACCTTCTGGAAGACCAAACTACAAATCGGAAAAGCCTTGTTTTTCATTTCTTTTTTAACCACCTACAGACAGGATTAAAGACACAAAAAATGTCTGGTCTAAATATAGTCCAGGAATTTCAGTAAATTGATTTTATTAAACAATATCCTGCCCCACCTTTGAAAGTCCATTGACATAGAGAATGTCATCCTTTGTCTGTCCATGTTGTATACGAAGTCTCTCGTTGTGGACATCTCCATCTTCCTCAGGGATGTCCAACAGGCGGCTTGGGATTCTGCAGCAGGAGAGATTCAATTCAAGTCTTTATTTACTTTAAGCTTTTACAACTTATCCATGCAAAAGATTATTATAACATATAACTACAGGATGGATCACATATACACATGGAGATACATGATTTGCTAGGTTTTGAAGAATGTACCAAGACAACACATTTGTGTATCATTTGTTACGTTAAATGTAGTTGTACAAAGAGCTTTTCACACTAAGATGGTTGGATATAAAGATTTCTTAAATTATTGTACTATGGGCATTTTAATATTACATGTCAAATCTATAGGTCTTCAGCATGACAAGTGAACACATGACATTTATTGTTAATGATTTGTGACATCTAGTGAGTATAATTCCTGTGAACCTTATACTTTGAAATCCTTCTTTAGTCATCAACCAAATTGTTTTAAATAACATTAGAGAAAATGACTAAAGTTTAAAAAGAATGAGAAGGGTTTCATTCCAATTTTAACAGTATACCAGCAAGTAGGACTCCAACTCAGTCTCCTGTCATCCAATACTATAACAACTGGGCTACTCCATTGCTCTTACAAGAGAGTGAGTGAGTTGGGTTTAACACCACTTTGAACAGTATACCAGTAATATCACTGAATGTCAGCTTGATGTGGGAGGACAGCCTGGAGTGATGTAGGTTTTAGACTTATACCACTTTGGTTTGCCCATAAGAAAAGAAGATGGAGTTATACCTTGTCAATAATAAACAGGAGAGATGAAATGGAGGTTAACGTCGCTTGCAAGATTACTGCACTTATATAGCAACATGCATGCACATGTGTCTGTGTGGCTGCTTATACTAGTTTGGACTTATGACGATTTATAGTACTAGCCCACTGAGATACCATGCCGCAATAAACATGAATACCCCATTCAGACACAGCATACTGACTCTGAGCCGACCAGTCCTTGTTTTAGCCTCTTAATGCCAGCCACCAGGCAGGGTAACAACAAGTACTATCTATTAATGTCTCTCTGGGCAGATGCTCTACCACTAGACCACAGAGGCAGCCCCATAATAAACAGGAGCACATTTTAACATATGCACGACACATTGTACATATATTACAACTAAGAATATTGACTTCATAAAAGGATCTTATGAACATTTTGTTTTTGATAAAACTAAATGAGTTTGAATAAAGAATTCAAGAAGAACTTTTCAAACATAATAAACTAAAACATCATATTACAAAGGTTACCTTGCGCCATTGCTGCGTTTACTTTCAATAATGATTGTGATTATGAAGAACACGAGACCCTGAATCCCCATGGCAAGCAGGTTCCAGCCTAGCATCTCGAAGGAGAAGGGATTTTCATACACATCGTCTCCGAACCTAGCAAACAGCAGGTACTTGTAGTGGTTCACGGTGACATCAATGAGACCTTGACCCATGCAGAATTGAGGGAATATGAGGAACAAGTAGCGGCAGACATTGAAGGCTTCACCAATGCGCTGAAGAATGAAGGGATATTTTAAGTTTCTTTGTTTGTTTGCTCAAACATTTGTTTTGTTTAAGTTTATTTGTTTGCTGTTTAATGCCGCACTCAGCATTTACCTGTTATATTAGGGCTGTCTGTAGACAATCGAGTCTGGACCAGACAATCCAGTGATTGACATCATGATCATTGATAATTGGGATATGATGACCATGATGACATGCATCAACCAAGTCAGCCATCCCGTTAGACGCCTCTTACAACAAGCATGGTTTGCTTTAGACCTTTTTGAACCCAGATCTTAAGAAGAGATTTAGTGAATTCACATGCTACCTGTGTATACAAACACAAACATCCTTAATTTGAGATCTGCTCCTCATAACAGAGAAAGTTCTCGTACTATTTCTCTATCATATCATATCATATCATAGTATACACACTGTGTCCTTATTTTATAGCATAATTATATAATAGTGTGAACTTTATGCACTTCAATATTTTTTTAGTTTTCAAAATATATTCATTTCTAACTATGCCTGAAAACTGTAATATTAAGAACTACTGCCTCATGTTTATCCTACTTCAAGGCCTAATCTCAGTATTGTATGTAAGTAGCCTACCGTGCCGATAGTCTGGAAGATGATCAGCACAAAGATGGTGATGATGGTGAGTATGCCGATGAGCATGTTGATGCAGAACAGAGTGAGGTAGGCTGCTGATGCACTCTTGAATAGCTTCAGTGTCATGTACATCAGTGGTATCACGGACCATCTGGAGAAAAACGGGTGATTGTTAGCTCACCTGATCTTGTCAACTGTCATGGGTTATGTCTGACATCAATGAAAAAACAAAATGGCTACCAGAGTATTTCAAGTTGTTGGATGATAGTAATGATATTCTTTACAATAAAGGTTTCATTTCTAAACATGAAATACATGCATGGCAGTCATAAGGAAATATATGCACATCAACTGATTATCACATGTTGTGAAATGTTGTAGAAATTCCAATCATACAGAAACACTCAGTTGATAAATGTTCAAAATTAGGATGCTTCAGACCAAATGAAGTATATTAGAAAGAAGGAAAACACTGTTGTTTGTCTGTTGTTGTTGTTTCTTAACTCATCATATGAAAAAGCCTGTAAATGTTTGAATTCAGACCAGACATTCCAGTGACTGTGTGCAACGATCCATGCCATCAGGGTACAATGACATGCAATCAACTAAGTCAGAAGATCTGACCACCCAATCCATCATGTCACATCTTAAAAAAAACCATAGGTTGCTAGGGGCGATTGTAACCCAGGTTCCCCAAAGGGTGTTTTAGTCTGGGGTCGTGAGGAACTGTGGACTGTACTTACCCGTACAACATGATGAGACTGACCACTGCAGCCAGGTTCTGTCTGTCCCAGTAAGGTCCGAGTTGGAATATGGCCAATGCCACCACAGCCAGGGCCACAGTAAAACTGTACAGTAACTGGGACACACAGATCAAAGGTTAAGTGAATTTGTTACAACATTCATTATCAAATAAAGCAGCAATCTAATGGAGTGAGTGAGGGTACAGTCAGCAATATTCACGAGCTGTAAAACATCAAGTCTAGGGTTTAACGCTGCTTTTAACATTATTCCAGTTATATTATGGCCTGTCAGCTTAATGTGGGAGGAAGGCCCTAAGTGATGCAGGTCTCAGACGTTTACCACTTCAGTGAAGCCCACGAGCACGGGTATGGTGCTGACAAACCTAGAAACATAATCGAGGCGAACCGAGATTCGAACCCAGTCACAGGTTTTTGGTGTGCCCAAGGGACGCAACTCTGCACAGCGCCTTCAACGACTGGGCCACCAGTGACCCAGATAAACAAGTAACCAGAGGGTACCAACAATAGTCCATCATCTCATCACCAATCTTACAACAAGCAAGGAACACTGCGTCCCATTCAACCCAGAGTCCTACTTTACACATTGTACCCATGTGGGGAATAGAACCTGGGCCTTTGGCATGACAAGCAAGCACTTCAACCACTAGGCCACCCAACCTCATTTCAACAGGAGACACTGAGTGAGTGAAGGTCCTCTTATGAGCAGGCAGCAGTTTATGATCATTATTGCTATTTATTATTATGATACTACTGACCATGTCCCATATGAATGAAGTGACCCAGTAGAGGACAGGCCCAACTCCGCTGATGAACTGCAGCTGTTTCTCTTTGTTCAGGTTTTCATTGACGAGGTAGACCATGAAGGCAGTGGAGATGAAGGTGAAGGCCAGCAGGAAGACCAATGAGATTCCAGCATCTGTGGCTTGTTGACCCCTATTAACAGTGAATGAGTTTGGTGTGATGCTGCCTTGAACAGTATTTCACTATGTCACAAGAATGTTTAGCATTTAGAGACACCAGTATCATCAACCATCAAATATTTTATTATTTTGTTACATAAATAGGGACGGTTCATCCACTTAAATTTGTTTGTTTGTTGTTTAACGCCGCACTCAGCAATATTCCAGCTATATGATGGTGGTCTGTAAATAATCCAGTCTGGACCAGACAATCCAGTGATTGATATCATGAGCATCGAACCACCCATTTGGGATACGATGACATGCATCAACCAAGTCAGCGAGCCTGACCACCTGATCCCGTTAGTCGCCTGTTAAGGCAAACAAAGTCGATTTTTATGGCAAGCATGGGTTGCTGCTCTACCCCGGATCTTCACAGGTCCATTTACTTAGATAAATAATTTGCTTTCATTTCAAAATATATCAAACTGTAAATTAAAGATGACTGGATATATGAAGAAGGTGCATACTCACATACTATCCAGTGACAATGTCATTGTGTGCAATGTGATTGGATGACTGTAGACACTGATGCCATATTTGGATGGGTCCATTCCAGCCTTCTGTCCTAATTTGGCTCTGAGAAGAGAGTTACTGAAGGCGTTGAAGAATGCTGGCATGGCGTGGTAACCTTCGTTGTTGAACCACACAGTGGCAGCCATGTCTGTGTCTGTTCCCTCTGGGCCAACTTCGTAGGACCAACCTCCGTACCTGCATGGTCAGATGTACAGTGAGTGAATGCTATATAACAGTGGCAGCGGACCAGATAAACCAGCCAATGAAGCTTCAGCAATGATCCACACTATCAAGATACAATAATCCACACCATCAAGGTACAATAATCCACACCATCAAGGTACAATGATCTACACCATCAAGGTACAATGATCCACACCATCAAGGTACAATGATCCACACCATCAAGGTACAATGATCCACACCATCAAGGTACAATGATCCACACCATCAAGGAACAATGATCCATACCATCAAGGTACAATGATCTACACCATCAAGGTACAATGATCTACACCATCAAGGTACAATGATCCACACCATCAAGGTACAATAATCCATACCATCAAGGTACAATAATCCACACCATCAAGGTACAATGATCCGCACCATCAAGGTACAATAATCCATACCATCAAGGTACAATGATCCACACCATCAAGGTACAATGATCCACACCATCAAGGTACAATGATCCATACCATCAAGGTACAATAATCCACACCATCAAGGTACAATGATCCATACCATCAAGGTACAATGACATACAGCCAGCCAAAATACAGAGCCTGACCCGAATCCCTAGTTTTAGCTGGCTCTTACAAGCATGGGTTTCTGATGTTGGTTCTGATATGTAACAAAAATGTTAAATAATTGTTTTTATGTTACATCAGGCTGGCTCATCCATGAAAAATAAAATCAACAATTGTCTGCCCCAAATCACAAGAAATACATAAAAACATATTTCTCATATCAATGTTGTTTTTTTTGCTAATGTTCATCTTTCAAGAATACAATTGAATTGGATTTATTTTACCTTTTCTCTAGGAAGTCATCAAAACTGTGTAGAAGATACTGTGAGATGTCTTCGCCAAGCAGGTCTTGCAGGTAGTTGCCGGTCGGGGTTTGGATGTGTCGAGGAATGGGGACTGAGCCTGGGGCACACTGCTGCTTGAAATTCTCACACTTACATCCATCGTTGTTTGTCTGGGGGACACGTGAGGTGAAGCTTCTATTCGTCCAGTCACATGTGATTGGTAAACTGAAAATGATGTTTTTACTTTGTAACACTCAGAACCTTGTTCCACAAAGCAATCTTATGATGATCATGAGTCCCATACTTTAACATAGACCTACAACAGCCATTGTGCTAAGACGATCATAAGTCCCATACTTTAACATAGACCTACGACAGCCATTGTGCTAAGACAATCATAAGTCCCATACGTCAACATAGGCCCACGACTGCCATTGTGCTAAGATGATCATAAGTCCAATACTTTAACATAAACCTACGACAGCCATTGTGCTAAGACAATCATAAGTCCCATATGTTAACATAGACCTACGACAGCCATACTGCTAAGAGGGTCATAAGTCCAATACGTTAACATAGGCCCATGACAGGCATAGTGCTTAGACGATCGTAAGTCCCATACGTTAACATAGGCCCACGAAAGCCATAGTGCTAAGAGGGTCATAAGTCCAATACGTTAACATAGGCCCACGACAGGCATAGTGCTTAGACGATCATAAGTCCCATACGTTAACATAGGCCCACGAAAGCCATAGTGCTAAGACGATCATAAGTCCCATACGTTAACATAGGCCCACGACAGCCATAGTGCTAAGATGATCATAAGTCCCATACGTTAACATAGGCCCACGACAGCCATAGTGCTAAGACGATCATAAGTCCCATACCTCAACACAGGCCCATGAAAGCCATTGTGCTAAGACGATCGTTAGGGATGGGGTAGTCTAGTGGATAAAGCATTTGCTCATCACGCATTATTCCCCACATAGACGCAATGTGTGAAGCCCATTTCTGGTGTTCCCCGCCACGATATTGCTGGAATATGCTAAAAGCGACATAAAACCATACTCACTCACTCACTCACACACTATGGTTATAAAATGAATAGAAAATTACAGAATTTCCGAATTTAAATTTATTTATGGGATCATACACACAAACATGAAATTCCGCAATTTCAGAGCCAATTTTAAGAATGAAAGAGGAAAAAACAAACATGATGAATGGCTGATGGACACCATGCTATGACAAAAAACTTGCATAAAAGTAAAACTTCAGGCAGGTTCTTACCCAGAATCAAATCCATCTAAACAAACAGTGCCAACGCCAGGCTTCTGGGTCAATGTTTCTGCGATTCTGTCACTTAGTGATTCATAGCTCATATCCCTGGAAAAAGACAATGTATATGTAAGCAAGCCCTATATTGTGAAACAAACCTTTACCAGTAACACATCAGATTATAAATTAGGAAATACAAGATAACTGAAGTTGAATAATGTCTTGAGATGGGTCTATTGAAATGTATCTGTGTTGTCATTGATTTGTGCCAAAGCTATAAGATTTGTTTGTTTTTTGTTTAACGCCGGACTCAACAATATTCCAGCTGTATGACAGCAGTCTGTAAATAATTGAGTCTGGACCAGAAATTCCAAAGATTGACATCATGAGCATTGATCTACACAATTGGGATATGATGACATGCATCAAGTCAGCGAGCCTGACCACCCAATCCCATTAGTCGTCTTTTACGGCAAGCATGAGCTGCTGAAGACCTATTCTAACCTGGACCTTCACGGGTACCAAAGGTATAAGAAAAATGGTTTAATGTGTAAACATGACATATAACTTTGATTCCCATTATAGGAGTGAGGTGAAATTTGCTGCTCTCAGTACATTGCATTGTTGTGTGAAGATGACAAATAAGCCTAGAGGTTTATACCGATATGGACAATCAAACTGGATAAGAACTACATACACAATAACAAATGGATTTGAAAGAAATGACGGTCAGTGTACATACTTGAAGAACATGTAGTTGTCAGGGCCATACATGTCGGGTGTGAGGAGCAAGCTAGGCATGGACTCCATCTCTGGGCGGATCCTGGCAAAGCCCATTGATGCCAAAAATAGCAGGAACGGCAAAAGCACGATGGAGAGGTACATGCGCCAGTCACGGCGGTAGTGGTGGAAACGTTTCATCAACAACGCTGACATCTGCTGCAGCTTCAGGGACAAACCGGAGTATCTCAACTGACCGGTGTCCAGCATGTTCACTGTCGTCTCTGGGGAAATGGTTTTCACAAGAGTTCACTGAACACATACACTTCAAATTTGTTTTTGCCTTTGCAAAATAGTTTACATAAATATACTACAGATAATTGAAAATGGATTCCACGACCAATAAGGCATTGTTACCATAACAAAAGCTCATAAAGTATGTTTCCATGACCAAGACTGAATATATTGTTAGGATATAGGATATTTTTTTGTGAAGAAGACTAATACTGAATGAATTATTGTTAACTTGACTAAGCTGATATTAAATATTGTTACTTTGCCGTACCAAGACTGTATTATGTGTTGTTACCCAAACTATGACTGAATTAAGTGTTGTTACCTTGACTGCTCGTCTCCGATGTTGTATCGCTTGCAGTCTCGGTGGTAGTGCGAGTACGTAATGGTTTGAGGCGCTCTTTCTCCAGGACTTCTTCATTGAGGACAACATTGTCATCTGCCAGAGCTGTCACTTTCAGGAACACCTGGAATGGTAAGATAAGCATCACAAAAGCTGATCCTCCCTTTTGATTATGGGGTCAATTATATGTTGCAAACTGAGATCATCATCTGGTGTTTCAGAAGTGATTAGAAATCAGGTTCTAAAAGATTTCACAAAACATTACATCATCCCATCTTGGTAAATTGTAAAAAAAAAAATCAAAAATGTAATCTAGCTCTTCACAGGAAACCTTTTCATTGGAATGAGTTCTTTCTCATTCATCAAAATCCATTTTGATTTTTAATGTGAGCATTAAATGATATATTCAAATCTGATGTTAGTGAGCGAGGGAAACTTCAATACCTCAGATCTCATGACCATAAAAAAATATGGATATATCCTTATCAGAAGAATGGAGTGGAAATGCGAGACCATAGTGCTGTTACTGATTCTGCTGGGAGTTAATAGTGTGGTTTAATTTCACAAGTAATTTATAAAAAATAATCAAGTTTTGATGTACTATGTAGTGTGAGTCAGCGAGGTCTGAATGTGTTTTAAACACAATGAGAATTATATCCAAATTGTTTTTGCATTTCGGAAAACACATTATCGAGTTTAATCTACATTTGTTCATCTTACATCTTCAAGGGTAGTATCAGAGACGCCGTAGCTGCTTATACACAGGTGATTACAGTGTTCGTCGAGGCGTCTGAAGAATACGTCAAACGGTGTGTGGACACTGTCCTCTCGTGGCAGGTTGAAGGTCATCTCAGTCCCAAATTCCTCCACAAGCTGGGCTTTCGGCAACATTGTCTTCATGAAGGCCAGGACTTGAGTGCTAGTGCAGTCACCTGTATCGGAGGGAGGTCATGAGTGAAAAGCAATTTTAGTCAGACATAATACAGCCATATAACATCCACCAGCGGTTATATTGGTGATGTTCGTGAGATGCATCTGTTTAGGATGAAACGATGTGTGTTGTTGTTTCTGGTGTCCACTCATCTAAGTACTATCCATACAGACATTGTGTCCACATAATCCCCATTTTGTTGTTTTGTCAAACAGGCCCACCTCTATGACACATTGACAGCTCAATGACAAGAATCTCTAATAATTCCCAATGACATCCTAATTATGCTGAGCATTTCTTTGATAATTCTATGAATGTTTTTGAATAATTACAGCCCCGGGGTACATCATTATTGGTTGTATTTATTTGTACTCACTTTGGTTTCCATTGAATGTTCCGGAGGCCTAAAAAATATAATGGTTTTCAGTTAAAATTCTAAGATTAATACATCATGTACCTTATAACCTAATCTTCTTAAAATATGTATTGTATATCAACAACAAAACAATAGCATGGCTCTATGTTTTAGCATTTGGATATCATTGATAATATTCATTTTCGAGATACAGAAAAAAGATCTGCTGGTACAACAAAGTTAGAAGCCTGAGAACACTGATTGGCTCATGTGACTTCGTATGATACGGTCTTCAGATCTTCACAGAGAGGTAGTGTATAGGAGTGACAAATCTGATTGTAATAAGAGTGTTTAAACCCTTAATTCAGCTTACAGTGTTGGAAAGAATTTAGTCTAACGTCATAGTAATATTACAGCGACACAATAGCTGCAGCCATCATGGTTGCCTCTGAGCACCACTTCATAAATTGCTGCTGTGCAATCTCACTCAAATCGGATCATTTACTCCGATATGACACGGGTCTGCAGAGATTATGGCATCTTCCGGAGGGAGGCAAGGGAGTTAACTGACAGTAAAAGTCCTGTTTCCACCCTTGCTGAACTAGGCTGGAATTTCAGAGTTATATTTTGGCCGGACTCACAAGTTTATGCAAAGCTCTATCAAAATCGTGCAATGAACTAGATATCCGGTTCATAAACAACATGGATTCCAATGTGCTGATTTCGGTCGACTGCAGGATTTGGGCCATGTCAGATATTTTGCAAACCTTTGCATATTTCTAATCAAGGTACTCAAACGATTTGATGCACTTCGCGAAGTAAGACCCCTTTTATTACACAATAGATGCTTGAGTATCGATCAGATCATTTGACTGGGCACTGCCATTTTGTTTGAAGCAAATGCAAGTGATATGAGAGGTGTAAATTCCAATGTAGTTTGGCAAGGGTGAAAACTGCACTTTTGTAGTCAGTTGACACCCTTGCCCCGGGAAGTATCATATCAGAGGAAAAGATCTGATTTTAATGCAGAGAGGTATCATATCGTATAGGAGTAAAAGATCTGATTTTAATGCAGAGAGACACTGTATTGGAGTAAAAGATCTGATTTTAATGCAGAGAGGTATCATATTGTATAGGAGTAAAAGATCTGATTTTAATGCAGAGAGGTATCATATCGTATGTGAGTAAAAGATCTGATTTTAATGCAGAGAGGTATCATATCGTATGTGAGTAAAAGATCTGATTTTAATGCAGAGAGGTATCATATCGTATGTGAGTAAAAGATCTGATTCTAATGCAGAGAGGTATTATATCGTATGTGAGTAAAAGATCTGATTTTAATGCAGAGAGACACTGTATTGGAGTAAAAGATCTCACTTAGAGTGAAGCTTCTCTCTCAAAAAGAAATGAAACATGTCCAACCTCCATCTTGGTGGCCTTCTCCACAGTGAGATGGTACCCTCCACCCAGCTTCCCCTTCAGGAACATGGGGGACCCACAACACAGAATGTGACCCTCGTGCATGATGGCGATGGTGTCTCCGACGGTATCGGCCTCATCCAGGTGATGCGTGGACAGCAGGATGGTCCGCTCTGGGATAGGAAAACAAATATAATTGTATGTAAAGGTGTTCCTGATTGTTGACTGGCCTATTGATTGAGTGAGGTTAGTGAACTACTCTCAGTATTTCAGTTACATCATGGACTCAGCTTGATGTGTGGAGAAACCCTGAGATGCAGGTCTTACAGATATTTACAACTTCGGTGAAACCAACAAGCACGGGTATGGTGCTGACAAACTTAGAAACATATCAGGGCGATCATATTTTCTGTTATAGAACTCTGCACTTTGAGTTCCGGCTCCTTAGATGATTGGGCTATCCATATATATGATTAAGTTGATGGGAAAGCATTATTTAATATTATATCATAACAATTTTGAAGCTATTGTTTGCCTTCATATATATGAAAGTAATGTAAAAAATTCATTTATGGGGAGTAAATATTGAACAGAAATCAACAAAAATCTCAGAGGTATTCACATTTTTCAAAAGAGTAAACAATACAAATGTCTATCTTTTCCTAATATTCCAATTACCACTATCAGTATTACTACTATACACTATGTTCTCACCAAGTCTCTGTTTCGTGATCAGGTTCCAAATGTGTTTCCTTGCGTGTGGGTCTACTCCACTGGTGGGTTCATCCAACACGACTGCCGTCGACCCTCCAACAAACGCCAGGGCCACACACAATCTACGCTTCATACCCCCAGACAGCTGACTGACTCGGACATAACGCACATGATACAGGTCCACATCAGACAGGAGGCTGGAAGACAAATCAAGAGAGAAATCAGAACAAAAATAATCAAATGTCTGAAACTCTAGCCAATTCAGGTGTTAATTTGAGCTTTTCTATATGTGCATAAATAGATAGTTTCATTCATCTATTCTGGTGTTGTGAATAAAGCAGTAACTTAGCATACCTCTTGATTTCACTGGCTCGGTCACTGGACGACCAGTCACACTTGATGCCAGAATACAGCTCCATGTGCTCCAGGACGGTCATGCTGCAGGATAGGTACATGAGTGTTATACATAAACAAGTAGGAACCAGTTAGATTAAAGCTATTATTCATTAATATTATATGTTATGCACCACACACATAGTTGAAAAGATTTAAATCCAAAACGTCCACTTTCCGACACCTCAGCTCTTACATGGTACTCCAATGTTTCATGAGAATCCTGGGCATCACTCCATTTTTTAAAGGGATGTGCACAAGCTTCTTCCTTTTTAATTTTTTCTAAAGTTTAAACTAATTCACTAAAATAACTGGGTGTTTGGGGGGCTTGGAAATTCTACATGCTTGTTTGAAAGGGGCTGATGATAATGGGGGCTTGATTTTCTGATGAGGATGCAGCACCTCTAAACATGAAGTTTCTATTTTTAATACTTTCTTCACGTCGATGTCTAATTGTATATGGTGGGCTCTGTTTGGATGTCATATTAAACCATACAAATGCACCCAGAGTACATTTTTGGACCAGGCAAAACAGTGAATGATTGAATGATAGATTGGTCAGCAAACAATACAGTTGGGGTACAATGAAATGTCCAGTTAGGTCATAAATAGCAGCCAATCAATCCTCATTTGGGTTAGCAAGTATGGGGAACTAGTGATCTGTTCAGAATCCCCTGCTGAAGTCAATCTCTTAGAATGGAATGGCAGGTACAGATACTTACTAGTCTAGAAGTGTGTTGTGTTGAGGGCAGAAGCCGATGGCTCCAGCAGACCCCTTCTGGTTGATGAACACTTCTCCAGACGTGGGCTCCAAGATCCCAATCAACATTTTCCTGGGGAAGAACATTGGTATTATATTTAGTATTTAGTAATAAGTATAATTTGGCAAAACACATATGTAAGTTTGTACTTGTTTTTTGCTTTAGGCTAAACTCAGCAATATTCCGGCTATATGACAGCGGCCTGCAAATTTCATGGCTGGACCAGACAATTCAGAGATTGAGACTGTGCACAGCAATCCAAGCCATCAGTGTACAATGACACACAATCAGCCAGGTCAATGAATCAGACCATCCATTCGTTTTGTTGCCTCTTACAACAGTATAGGTTGCTGGGGACCTATTCTAATCCGGAAGCCCCACACGGGTAGTAAGTTTGAAACCTGCAGTGTCTTATATATCAATGTTGCATGCACATGTGAGAGTGTGGCTGCTTTGTACTGGTCAGAACTAATGCCAGTTTTATAATGTAAACCCACTGAGATGCCATGCTGAAGGCTTTACATGTATATCACACACAGACACAGTATACTGAATCCAAGCAGACCTGTCCTTCTTTTAAAGCTTAAATGCCAAACACTAGTCAGTGTACAACAGCAAGTACCATCTTTTAACATGTGTTGGTATGACATGACCAGGTATCAAACCACTGACCTTCTGCTCTCCAGGTAGATGCTCAAACAACTAAATCATGGAGGCGGTAATTGGTTGGTTTGTTGTTTAAAGCCGCACTCAGCAATGTTCCAGCTATAGGACGGCGGTTTGTAAATAATTGAGTCTGGACCAGACAATCCAGTGAATGACAACATGAGCATCAATCCTCACGATTGGGATCGATGACATGCATCAACCAAGTCAGTGAGCCTGACCACCCAATCCTGTTAGTCGCCTCTCAAGCATAGGCACCTTTTGCGGCAAGCATGGGTTGCTGAAACCTATTCTACTCCCAGATATTCACAGGTCATGTGGAGGCAGTAATAAAATCTGGGGTATTGAACCAAGGTGTAACTTGAAAATAATTTTGAAAATCTGACGGTAAGCCTACATTGTTGTTGTCTTGGCGGCACCGTTGTGTCCAAGTAGGGCAGTAACTTGTCCTTCATAGAAATCGGCACTGATGTTGTCAACAGTCACTTTCTTCCCATACTTCTTGGTGAGATTCCGCACCGCCATACCAGGTATTCCTGAACCACCTCCACTCGACTCGAACAGCGTGACTGAGAGTGAGAAGAGTGGGTGAGTTTTGTCTACAAATACCTTGATCAAAACTTCAGTCATATCACTACCTGCCCAAGATCATAGGTTTCTGGCATGCCTAAAGGACACAACTCTCCACAAAGAATTGTAGCACCAGGTATTTATCTAGCATTACAAACTAAGTGCCCTTCTCAAGCAAAATGAGAAAAAAATCATTATTTTGTTCAATAATGGGCTTTATTTTAAAGTTCTTATTTGCTTAAATTCGTAGGTATTTATATGTTTATATGTATATATGTTTTAATTCTAATGCAGGAATTTGTACTGAAAACTGTTGCTGACTTGAGACCAAATATCTGCCTCCGGGCAGGTCCAGATAAATCCATGGACACTTTAATCTTTAATGTTTAAATCTGGGCTTTGAACCCTTGACAAGTAGACCTGCCAATCCCATGACCTAACTCTGCAATGAACAGTGGTGCTAAGACCACAGCGGCAGTAAATGGTTATACAACCAATCATGCAGGCTTATTCAAATAAGTTTCCTTGTTTGTTTGAATGTTGTTTTCTGCAGCTGTCAGTAATACAGTTATACATTTACTGTTTGAACTGATCACAGTAAACTAGTTAAATCACTATACAATATTATACAATACATAACTAATTACATTATCATGACAAAACAAAATTTCAACAGATTTCTCTTGTTCAAAAACATACCCCTAAAGCATGGTTGAAAAAGTATGCAATCTAGAGTTCTCTCCCTTATCCTGCACATCACTTACCGTTCTGAGATCCTGTCCTGGAGGAAAGGGCACTGTTTCCCTTGTTCTTCCTGCCACACCAGTAGGAGGGGGACACCGGGAAATACCATGGCTCGGAGGTGCCAAATTTACCTAATAGAACCACCATTTAATAATATTACTCAAAAATTGTATATTTTATTTTTAAGTTTAAACAACTTATCATGAACATTAGATTACCATGCATGAAGACAATCAGAATCATGTATACATGAGGAGAAAAATCAGGGCATCTTAGAAGATTGTACAGTCAAGTCCAGTTAATCCGACATGGTTGGTTGCATATGATTATGTGTGATTAACGAGTATGTTGGAAAAACGAAATTAAGTAGTATCGAAAATCGGACAACTTTACGATAGATAACGATTCAAACACTATTTGTTCATTAATTGTTTATTGTTAAGCAAGTTTATCTCTGCAGACTTTGTAATATGCAGCTACCAGCCGACTTGTCTCGCATCAAAACACGGGCTGTGTACTCACGGGCAGATGACTGTGTTGGATTAACGAGACTGATTAATGAGTGATTTCGGTAATTCGTTGGAAATTAGGTGTCAGAGTCGGAGTGTGAGACTGTCGGATTAACGGGTCTAAATAGCACTGAATTAATCGATTCCCATCATTACTGTCAGATAAAGGCGATTGTCGGGTTAACGAGTGTCGGATTAACAAGACTTGACAGGACAAGGAAGCATCTCACCTGGCATTATAGTCCTGACATACCAGCCAAGGAAAAGATAGATGGCGCTGTCAATCAACATCATGTAGCACGCCCAGGAGAAGGTCATAGGATCCTCAGCTACTGGACTGGATGCGATGTTGTCCCACTGCAGACCAATATTCTGCATCTCCAGACGAGACAAATATTGAGCAGCAAACCCAAATGCACTGGTAGATAGTAGACACTGGAAGACAAAAATCAAGTGATAAATTGTTAAGACAAAGACATATATCATCTCAGGAGAAAAAAAAACTATATGCACCATAGTTTTTATCTAAAAGTAGTCTTTCCTTTTTGTTGTTGCAATTAATTTTAAATAATCAGCATAGTGCGGTACACACATGTTTTAGTGGGCCTTAGATGATTAGAGCATTAAAAAAGAATTTGCATCTGTTAAATTGTTTGTTTTTAGGGGCAATTTTATGGAAAACAACCCACTCTACACACAGTATGGTGCAGATCATTTCAAGCAATTTCCTAATGATATTGTTAAGTGGCTGTTAGAAGCTATAATATGGAAGAAGACTAGAAGCTCCTTATTGTTACGTACAGTGCTGGTACTTGCTTGATAACAGTATGCATTGAAAGGACAAAGAACTTGAAATCCTGTTAGCTCTGTCTTTGTTGCCTAATGCATTCAGTAATCCACAATTATTGTTAACTAATGGTACATAACACATAGAGGTTACCAATATGTGCCTACCGCTATAGTTTTCTGCCAGAAGACCATGGACACCTCCATGGAGACAAGGACAATGTATGGCAGGTAGGACAGGAAGTAGACGATGAGCACCATCAGGATGGCCAAGGTCACACGGGTGAAGAATGAACTCACAAAGTAGCTGAAATCACAAGAAATGTATAAAATACACTGAGGATTGAGAAGATAAAGACAATGAAGAAGGTAAAGACAAAGAAGATGAAGACGATAAAGGCAAAGAAGATGAAGATGATAAAGGCAAAGAAGATGAAGACGATAAAGGTAATCAAGGTGAAGACGATAAAGACAAAGAAGGTGAAGATGATAAAGGTCATCAAGGTGAAGACGATAAAGACAAAGAAGGTGAAGATGATAAAGGCAAAGAAGGTGAAGATGATAAAGACAAAGAAGGTGAAGATGATAAGGCAAAGAAGGTGAAGATGATAAAGGCAAAGAAGGTGAAGATGATAAAGACAAAGAAGGTGAAGATGATAAAGGCAAAGAAGATGAAGATGATAAAGACAAAGAAGGTGAAGATGATAAAGGCAAAGAAGGTGAAGATGATAAAGGCAAAGAAGGTGAAGGCGATAAAGACAAAGGGGTGAAGACGATAAAGGCAAAGAAGATGAAGATGATAAAGACAAAGAAGATGAAGACGATAAAGGTAATGAAGGTGAAGATGATAAAGGCAAAGAAGGTGAAGATGATAAAGGCAAAGAAGGTGAAGGCGATAAAGACAAAGGGGTGAAGATGATAAAGACAAAGAAGATGAAGATGATAAAGACAAAGAAGGTGAAGATGATAAAGGCAAAGAAGGTGAAGATGATAAAGACAAAGAAGGTGAAGATGATAAAGGCAAAGAAGATGAAGATGATAAAGACAAAGAAGGTGAAGATGATAAAGGCAAAGAAGGTGAAGATGATAAAGACAAAGAAGATGAAGATGATAAAGACAAAGAAGGTGAAGATGATAAAGGCAAAGAAGGTGAAGATGATAAAGGCAAAGAAGGTTAAGATGATTAAGGCAAAGGGGGTGAAGACGATAAAGACAAAGAAGATGAACACGATAAAGGCAAAGAAAATGAGAAATATAAAGACAAAAAAAAGAAGATGAAGAAGTTAAAGTCAAAGAAGGTGAAGACGATAAAGATAAAGAAGGTGAAGACGATAAGGGCAAAGTAAATGAATAAGGTAAAGACAAAGGAGTAGAAGATAAAGACAAAGGAGTAGAAGATAAAGACAAAGGAAATGAAGAAGACAAAGACAAAGAAGGTGAAGAAGATGAGGACATGGAAAAAATTGATAAAGACAAATAAGAAGACAAAGAATACGTAAAAGAAGAAGATGATACATTTATACTTACACCAACATGGTTGACGAGAAACAGAAGCAGATGAGATACAGGAAGACGATCGATGGGTCGGACATTCGGAAAAGATGGCTGAATTTGAGGATTATGGTGAGAATGCCGCTGACAACCACCATCAGTATCAGTGTTGACACCAACCAGGCAAACCAGTTCAGGATGGGTTTCATTCCCATGATTCTTAGAGCCTACAGAGAAATCAATCATCATGGCGCTTTGCAATTGCTTTGAGAATTAAAAATAACAGCAATAACTTGAGGCAGCATCCAACCCAAAGCTGCCTTTTGAAACGATAGAAGGTTAACAGTCATATTACAATCTCATCCTACTTCTGGGTGAAGCCTAGAAACTCAGCAGTTAAGCATTACAAAAATGGTCACCAATCATACATTTTCCATGGCCAATGTGCCTTAACTTCACCTGATTTGTGACCTGACTGTGTGCTGTACAGGACCACATGCCACCATGGGAAGCCATTCAAGGTTTCACTAGATCTAGAAATGACCTAAATAATCCATGACTAATGTTTGCTTGTTTGTTAGTTTGTTTGTTGTTTTATGCAGCAGTCAGCAATATTCCAGGTACATCATGGTGGCATGTAAACAATCAAGACTGGACCCTCTAAACCAGTGGTTAACATAATGAGCAATGTCCTATAAAGGTTTGATGCCAATTATGGAGAAGTGACATGTGTAACAAAAACAGAATTATGCTACTTACATCTTCTAGACCCTCCTCTCTGTCAATGACGAGGTTGCGGGTGGCAATGGCCAGAGCAGCCAGCCATGCAAAGGTCATCACAACTGGCAGCAAGTAAGATCCAAGCACACCAATGTATCTGAAATAGAACTAAACAATTAATTTCCAAACTAAAATATTTATGTTTCAAGTAGTCTGTGCATCATTAAAAATACATGACTTTGTTCGAAATGTGCCTCTGTTCACCCAGCAGTGAGTGGGTACCCGGTAGGATGAGATGATAATGTGGCTGTGAACCTTCTAGCGCCTTACGGGCAGCTTGGGTTGTATACTCCCCAGGGAGCTAAGAAGGAAAATCGAGTGCTCACTGATCCATTGACCGGGGTAATAATGGTGTAGCGCCATGAAGTTCCATATGAGATTTGGGAATACTGCTTTACAGGTCATCAATTCAGTTTCAAATCAAGTCATATATGTAGACGTATGTTATAGGCACCCATCAAGGGTTGCACGGTGTCTAACACAAAAAGGCACAGTGGGCTGGAGAGAAATCACAGCTTGAAGGTGATACATGGTAGGGGATGTTGCTATTTTTAGTGAGGTAGATAATAGAATGGAATGAGTGAGTGAGTGAGTTGGGTTTAATTCTGCTTTGAGCAGTATTTCAGTTATATCATGGTGTGTGTCAGCTTGACTTGGTGGGAAAGCAGAAAGTGATGCAGTCTTAGATTTAACCACCTTGGTGAGACACACGAGCACTGGTATGGGGCTGATAAACTAACATCATAAACAAGGTGAATTCGGAATTCAAACTCATCCTAAGGTTTCTGGCTCACCAAAGGAATGCAACCACAGACAACAGGGCCACCTGTGCCGCCTAATGAAAACAAGAACTGACAAACCAGTCGTTCATTAATCCAGGCCAGACAACAAGAGTACCATCACATGGACCCTACTGTGTCCTTTAAATCCTTAGTTTTCATACCAAGACTCATGTTGAAGAACCTGTGCTGTGATACCAAGAGTAAAAAAAGCACTCACGAGTCATCCGAAATGCATGGGAAGGGGAACTGTTTGAGGTAGACGCCTGGCAGTGTGGCATTTTCCCCGGTCTGTACGGCAATGATGGCTCGCTCTACCATGTCCTGGAGTTGCATGAAGCCGCGCAGATACTGGAGGTGGGATGCAAAGCGGTCATAGGAATCCGGCTCCCAGAACCTAGCATACAACATAAGTGATCAATGTACACATATTCCATGCTGATCCAGTGATCGTAATAGTCTGGCAACATCTCAAACAATTACCGTAGGCAATATCTACTGAAGGCAAAGTCTACATATATCCAAACCACATTAGTCCTTCCCATTATTCATTAATCCGAAACTGTATTATTCTGAAGACATTCACTAGTATGACAGTGAGATAAAAATCTACAGTTTCAGATTTTTATGTGTCGACAATTTGTATTTTACTAGTAAAAGAATATTTCTAAAGTGAGAAAACATAAAATAGCAATTGTTGTAAGTTATGATATAGTTTGATATTGCAAAGAAGCATAACTCACATTTGTACAAATTATTTTTGGAAACACCGACTGCCAATTTCAGTGTGCATTTTGCCAGTGTAGGCTACCATATGAAAGATATCTACTTGCATTTTACCTTTTGGTAACTACATAACACACCAGGTTTCCTTACTGTTTTAATTAACAACAAATAAGTCCTCATCCTGTAGAAGGTAGAAACACAAATTATAGAAATATATAATTATATGATTTTATTAATATTTTCCATGCATGACATACCTGGGTTTCAATCGGTTCGTAATTCTGACATTTTCTGACTCCATACGGATCTTATACTCGACATGGTCAGGTAGCTTATCGCCTCCAGTGTCTCTCTTCCTGCGGCGCCCACCACCAGATGGGAGATTGGTGAACACAACGCCTGCAACAACCAACATGTGTCTAGTTAAGGCCTATTCATGGATGTGTAACTTAAATCATTCTTTTTCATTATGTAGTGATCATCTTTGCCAGGAGAAAACATTAATAATCAAAGGTCTGTTGTTGATAAAAGCAAGAAATGAAAGTCAACATATATTTAAAGAAATATACACTTTCCCAAATATTTGTATACATCTTAAATATAAATTGTCAATGCAAGAGAATAACCAGTTTAGAATGTTCACCGAAACAGATTCCATTTGGCGTAAAGGGCAAAATAGTTGTGAAAATTATATGAATGGACCACTGAAAATCATTGACACCAGGAGTTCACAAAAAGGGTAAGGATGTCCTACTGGTAAGTATACAACTTGTGCCAAAGACTACTTGGCTGTGCCAAGTAACACGTCATACAAAATTATAGCAAATCCTGAATATATTATTCTTCTGAAGAGGACTGGTATCCATTTTCAGGTATTATACTATTTTCAAGGTAACATTCAACAAGATAAACTCATCAAATCAGTTATTATAAATTTACACACAAAAACATTCTTTATAAAGCTGTACACCAGATTACGTCTTTGATGGACATTTAACAGTTGGAAGAACATGAAGAAACTTTTTAAGGATAACAAATTCTTTATTGTTTGTAACATCTCCCCACCTGCCAAGAAGTTATTCGTGTCTGAGAGGCGGAATGCCATTTTTTCCATTTCTTCTTCCGATTCTGCAGCGACAAAGCGTTCAAGTTCCATACAGGAGGTGTAGTTGACGAGGAGGTCAGCAGCGACCTTCATGCCCTTCATACTGCTGGAGTTGAAGTTGCCAGAGTCAAGGGCTTCAATACCTGTCAGAAGTTGTTTGGCATCAAGACCAGAGGTCTGTTTCAGTAGAGATGTAATGAAGTCATTCTTTAAAATATCCTGCAAAATAAGAATGATAAATTTCCCAAATAATTTACAGAAAAACACAATTTTACAAATGATAAAATGATAACATTGAATAAAGGGAACTTGATCCATATATGAATTTAATTTGATTAAAAATTATCCTTAATTGTATTAGCATGATTAGAGAAACCCTTGCATATTTGCATATCAGATGTGGTGACACATGGACCTGTGCACAGGTCACAGGTCACAAATCATGTGAAGTTAAGCAATGTCGGTCGTGGAGAGTCCTTGGATGGGCGACAGCGTTTTGGCAGCTTGGCTCCTGAGAGTTTCCAGGGCTTCAATCCTGCCCCACACCGTAGCACATGTAATATCTCCTTGGGTAAGTGACTTTGTTCGAAATGTGCCTCTATACCCACCCAGCAGTGAGTGGGTACCTGGTAGGATGGGAAGTTAACCTTTTAGCATCTAACAGGCAGCTTGGGTTGTATACTCCCATGGGAGCTGAGAATGATTCTTGAGTGCACACTGATCTAGTGGCTGGGATAATAATAGAACTTTGAGCATGCCCCTGAGTGGTGTGGAAATATGCGCAATATAAATAGCCTATCATTATATATTATTATGTGAAAACATATCATAACATATTAAGCCTTTTATCTTACCTTGACTGCACCCATTTGTTTGGCTTTGTCTGTCATTGCCATCAGATTGGGAGTCCCCACTGACCACGCCTTTGCCACTCTCTGGACATCCTTAAGGACGTCAAATACGTTGTTGGCCTGGAATGAGTGAGTTTAGATCAACACTGAGAGACCAAGGATCATAATCAGAGTGAATCTGATACTGACACCTTTAACAACATATTTTAGTCTTCACAGTCATTTAAGGACAGAGCACTAAACCTATGTGTGTTTATCTTTCAGATAAGTATGTTCAATGGGAAAAGGTGGTGTTTCTATTGTTCTTCGGACAGTTTGGGAGCAGCTAAATTTTAAAAACAAACATCATCAGGATCAGGCAGCATCTTTAACAGTAAAATCTGAGCCTGAACAGCCAAGTCACCTCTACAACCAGCACATTCTAACCCTGAACCCTCAAGCAAGGCTTCCAGTGTTCACCCACCTTGCTGATGATCTGCCTGGTGAGCGGGGTGTCGGGGGTGTACAAGATCTTGCCCCTCATGATGGGTTTCAGGTACGCCCAGATGATGGAGCCCAGGTTCTGAGACTGGATGTCATTGTACAGTTGTTGACAGAAGTCACCTGGTTAAGTGAGAAAACCATGATAATATTTTACCCAAATGCCAAATAGAAAACATACACTTAGATATCTTTATCACTTTAACATGGAAAAAATTAGAGTGAGTGAGTGAGCTGGGTTTAGCACCGCTTTTAACATTATTCCAGTTATATCATGGCATGTCAGCTTAATGTGGGAGGAAAGCCTGCAGAGATGCAGGTCTCAGACGATTACCACTTCGGTGAAACCCACAAGCACGGGTATGGTGCTGACAAACCTAGAAACATAATCAGGGCGAACCGGGATTCGTCCCACAATCATAGGTTTCTGGCGTGTCTAAGGGATGCAACTCTGTACAGCGAATCACAGCGCCCTAGACCACTGGGCTACCCGTGCCCCCGAAAAAGTTAGAAACACATAACATATTAGAACAGATGCATATAATGCCATATTGTAAAGCTGTTGAGAATTTCGCCAGGTTGAGTTGAGAACAGACATACACCTCAATTATTCCAATCATGCCAAATACAAAACATATACATGTCCTTGAAAATTATGCTCTCAATTTGGAAAACACCATTCAATTTAATATCGAGTCTAGATTATACATTTGTTCAAAATCATGCTCTCAAAGAATGGATATCAAATCTCACATCCTATAAAAATATTTGTACCAAAAGTGGATTTAATCCAGAGAAACTCGGACCTAACTACATTTGTTTACAATTTAATAGGAATTTCCAGTAGGAGACTCAAAAAACATTGAAAATATTCCAGCCACCATCCAGGGCACTGTGCTAGACCCAAACTAGATGTTTGGTCTCTCTAGGGTTGAGAATTCAAGTCAATCAATCCTACCTCCATTGTCCTTGTCAGCCTCAGCCAATTCACTGAGCTCCTGTTCACTGACTGTTGCCTTGGAGCCACTCCCCAGCACTGATGCCACATTGAAATCATCCCCGGCAAGATCTCCCGGCTTCTTGCCACACAGCAGAGGTTGGATGGAGTCCATAGTTTTAGCACCTGCATGAGATGAGGATAAAGACACTATGAAAATGATTCCTTGTTGTATATAAAGATTGTAGTCCATTGCTGCATTTGAAGATTATTGACGTAGTGATAGTCCTAGTAAGAATGTAGTTCAGTATTTTGAATGATAAAAACTCATAAGCAGATAGAAATTATTGGCGAACTGGATGACCTTTGACATCACCTGACCTTTAACCTGATATATTAATTGACGACACTAAGTTCTTAACATTGTACAATTGTTTGGAATCCAATGTCATTACCAATCTCCTTTTGGTTAGCATTAACCAATCATCAACCAACAACCACATTGGCAGATGTTCATACCCATCTGCTGTTTGGTGAGCATTAACCAATCATCTACCTACAGCCTTGTTGGCAGAAGTTCAGACCCATCTGCTGCTTGGTGAGCATAAACCAATCATCTACCTACAGCCTTGTTGGCAGAAGTTCAGACCCATCTGCTGCTTGGTGAGCATAAACCAATCATCTACCTACAGCCTTGTTGGCAGAAGTTCAGACCCATCTGCTGTTTGGTGAGCATAAACCAATCATCTACCTACAGCCTTGTTGGCAGAAGTTCAGACCCATCTGCTGCTTGGTGAGCATAAACCAATCATCTACCTACAGCCTTGTTGGCAGAAGTTCAGACCCATCTGCTGTTTGGTGAGCATTAACCAATCATCTACCTACAGCCTTGTTGGCAGAAGTTCAGACCCATCTGCTGCTTGGGGAGCATTAACCAATCATCTACCTACAGCCTTGTTGGCAGAAGTTCAGACCCATCTGCTGTTTGGTGAGCATTAACCAATCATCTACCTACAGCCTTGTTGGCAGAAGTTCAGACCCATCTGCTGCTTGGGGAGCATTAACCAATCATCTACCTACAGCCTTGTTGGCAGAAGTTCTCACTCATCTGAAGCTTGGGGAGCATTAACCAATCATCTACCTACAGCCTTGTTGGCAGAAGTTCAGACCCATCTGCTGTTTGGTGAGCATTAACCAATCATCTACCTACAGCCTTGTTGGCAGAAGTTCAGACCCATCTGCTGCTTGGGGAGCATTAACCAATCATCTACCTACAGCCTTGTTGGCAGAAGTTCTCACTCATCTGAAGCTTGGGGAGCATTAACCAATCATCTACCTACAGCCTTGTTGGCAGAAGTTCAGACCCATCTGCTGCTTGGGGAGCATTAACCAATCATCTACCTACAGCCTTGTTGGCAGAAGTTCTCACTCATCTGAAGCTTGGGGAGCATTAACCAATCATCTGTCCTGTGACCACTTTGATAGTTATTCTTACCAGTCTGTGCTTGAGGCAGCTTGAAGAGTTCTCCCAACATCTCGCTACTCTTGTAGTTCATGGTGTTGCTCTTTCCGGTCAGAAGTTCGGCAGCATGCACAAGGTCCTTTTGGGCGTTGTTGAGTTTGGTGGCCAGATCAGAAGCTTCTTCTGACGTGATATTGGCAGACTTGAAAATGTCATCACCAGACAAAGTGACATACTGAAATTGGAATCAGTGGAATCTGATAAAGTCTGCACACATAATTAAGATGCTTGGTTCAATATCCTTCTTGTTTTGACCACAAGACATATACAACAAATATAAAAAATGAAAAAGGCAGGATTACAGAAATTGCTGAACATGACCTCACCCTTTGCAGGAGATCTCCTAAGGTAAGTTGTGGGATGAGCAAGTTGGCAATCTCCAAGGCAACTGTTTCATTGATACGACACAGGTCATCCGTGACCTGTCTGATGTTGAGCATGGTGGTGTTGAGGGAGAGGAGTCTGCTGAACATTTCGGTGCAGGGAATGTTGGCATCCAGGATGTATGAGGAGTTGAGGAACTAGAACAGGATATGGCCAATGAAGACAGACTATAATGCTGTGGTAAAGGAGTCAGTAGGGTATAACACCATGTGTGTCATCACATGGCAACGTGGGATGACTGGGGAAAGGGATAAACATTGTAGGATCCTTTTTTAGTGCTACTTTCGAACAGTTTGTTGCTTTCAAGTGCTTCAGGATTCTCAAAGCATATCAATTTAATGTTGGTGTTGCTTCAAGTGTTTTGGGGTTTTCACAGCATGTCAGTTTAATGTGGTTGTTGCTTCAAGTGTTTCAGGGTTTTCACAGCATGTCAGTTTAATGTGGTTGTTGCTTTCAAGTGTTTCAGGGTTTTCACAGCATAGCATATCAGTTTAATGCGGTTGTTGCTTCAAGTGTTTCAGGGTTTTCACAGCATGTGAGTTTAATGTGGTTGTTGCTTCAAGTGTTTCAGGACTTTTACAACGTAATGCAAGAAAAAAAACCTACAAAGACATTTGTCACTTTGTTGAAACCCAGCAGTATTGTAATGATGCTGTCAAACCATTAAACATAAAATTGGAGATGTGAACTTACAATAAGTGGATCAAAAATGGCTAAGGGGTGCAAGTTTGCCTCAAAGAAAACATAAAATTTTACCTCACTGATTTATTTCTTACAGAACTTGCATTGAGTAAACACCTGATTACCCCACAAGACTGTAGCCCATTAAATAAGTGTATTTGCTTCTTGTTATTCAAGACACTGTTTGACAAAAAAAAGTGATTTTTATACTGACCACATTGATAGAAAATGTTCCCTCCAGAACAGTCCTGGCACTGCTGGGGGACATGCCAATCTGTATCAGGTAGTTGTACACAGCAGTAGGGCTCTTCACAAAGTCAGAAACAGTCACTGAAATTTAAAGGAGGTCCTACTACAGCATCTCATAGAAATTGTCATGTGGCATTACATTAAACAAAAACCAAAACATTTCCATGGTTTCAGCAAAATTCAATTTTATCACAAAATTCTTTTTTTTCTTCTATCTGGGTATAATGTTAAAACATGCCAATTGTACCGTATATCGCTGTGTATAAGGCGAGTTTTTCGTACCTAAAATGGGGGGGCTAAGAAGGGGGGTCGTCTTATACACGGAGTCAAAGATCTCACATTTTTTTCCAATGGCGATGTCAACCGGCGTCCGATAGCCAGCCCAGCATTTGACAAAAAAACTTCGCATTTCGTCCTAAATAACTGTTCCAATAACTATTTCCATACATAAACATGATTTGTATCTCTTTTCCTTGAATAAAGTTTAATAATTTCTGCAAATAAAGTTGAAATGACCCTCGCCTCGATGCAGATTGTCAAACCACCTGACACGGTAAAACAATCAACATCCGTGAGCAGAGAGCCGGAAGTACCGGTAAGCATTTGCATATTGCACATGTGACCTAACATGTGATAACCGGTGAAGCTGAAATCAATTCCCGCTGTTTTTACAGTTGTATTAACAAGTGTTGGAGACGGTGTGTACAAGTGATTGTGGAATATACACGCTGAATGTGAAGCAAACATAAGCCTAGTTAGTTACAACATAGTTAATTGGCGATTAAATTACTCACCATTGTCTCTTATATGTTATTACTTCATAAATGAATTTTATTTTACGGGCACCAATTTGGTGTCGTACCGTGTCAACACGAAATGGCGACGTGTGCTGGAGTTACACACGCGACCTATCATTGTAGAAAAAAAACAACGCAAGATAAACAATTGCATATATAAGGTTTGTGTGCGCACTTGTGATGTGTGCGAAATACGCATCAGTCGGAAAGCGCATGTTAAATCTCCAAAGTAACTAACTAACTAACTAACTAACTTGTGATGTCCGTGTGCGAAATACGCTACAGTTGGAAAGCGCACGTTAAATCTTCTATATCAGTCAGACTTGTGATGTGTTTCATTCCCGGTCGCCTTATACACGGAGTATAGGATTTTGGGTTGATTTTTAAGGCGTGTACAGGGGGGTCGTCTTATACGTGGGGTCGCCTTATACACAGCGATATACGGTACTTTGAAGGGATTATACTGTTGTCATTCACTAAGTTAGGAAAAGGAGATGAGCCCAGAAGAAGCCACTGGCACTTTTTGAACTATTAATTTAAGGAATATGAGAGTTCTTTTACGTGAAGACATTGACAAACTTGTCAGCAATACCTGTGGAGAGAGTGGAAAGTGTTCTCAACAGGTCATGCCACAAGCAGGGAGAGCTGGGACACATAAACTAACTTACACTATAACTAACTCATTTTGTGTTATATAAAAATACTACTTGTATGTTAAACTCGTCACAAACTGCAACCCTCCACTGCTAATATACTAGTATTCTAGCCATGCTAAAATATCCTTAGGTGTGTGCATAGCTTGCAGTCCCCAACTATGTGGGTAACAACGCATTTTATCAAACAGCAATTACCGTATTCAACGTAATAAGCGCCCTGCTCTAATAAGCACCCACGGCGATATTTGCAAATAGATTGGCTCGTGAACAATACCAATTAGCACCTTTTCCGATTGATCAATGTACACAATACTTATTTATTCGCATATAATACGCACTCGTGTTTTAAATGCCACCTTAATTATGGGCAATTAAATTCTGGAAAAATATATCTCTCGTATATAAACATTTCAGGCTGTCAGCATAAACCATGGAATTTATCTTTCAACTCTGTTTTTTTCGACAAAATAATATTCTAATAAGAGCCCCCTATTTCTAATTTTGAGAGCCCCCAGGGCACTTATTACGTCAAATACAGTATTTAATCTAAACAGAGAAGTCCAGCTGAAGATGTACATCATCAAGATGTTTAAACCTTTGTAGGACTGTTACTCACAAGCCTCTAAGAAGTATGACTGCACAATGTCTAGCCCAGCTAATCCCCTGATGAAAATTCCAATTTCTTTCAGCACGGTGTCGGCTTCACTGTTGGCAGGGAGGACTTTCTGGATGTCCTCCAAGATGTTAGTCAGACTGGACAGATAGCAATAGCACATTATGACCACATGCAGAGATGTTTCATTACTCTACTTGACTGAAGACATGGAGTGAAATATGTATAAGAGACAAAATATATTTCCATAATCAAAAGAAATCATGCTAAAAGCAGCATCCATTATATCACTCACTCACTCACTCACTCACCAACCAATCCACCCACTCACCCACCCACCTACCCGGGCAAATCAAGGTTTTGACAGTGGATCCTGGCACCAAAGATGTCAGTACAATGAATTTGGGTGCCTCGGATCATTGGGCTCCCCTTGGGCTGACTGATTAGAAAACAACTTTCACTGCTAGACATATATTTCTTAAGATTGACTTAAATGTTAAAGGATCATGAAGATTGTTCCGTATCCATATTAGGTTCATGGAATGACTTTGTACACTGATGCTTTGGAACACAACATACCTCTGCACTATTCTCTCAGGGCCAGATGACATGAGAAATCTGTCGATCTTGGGAATATTGTCCCGAAGAGTATCAACATTGAAGCCACCGCTGAATATTCCAGCAATCTCTGTCACTAACTGAAGGTCTCCCACAAGGTTCAAGACATGGTTGCTGATGTTATTAAAGAATTGCTGATTCAGACCAGTTGATGTTGCTATGAGGGCCTACAAAAGAGAAGCAAAGGGTTATAGAGCCATAGAACACTGTTGTAGGAGCCTATTCGGCAACAGATGATGTCAGACATATGCTTGTGCTTATGTCTATATTGGTGTGATAGCCAAGCGGCCCATGTTGATCCGGGGTAGAATAGGTCTTCAACAACCCATGCTTTCCGTTAAAGGTGACTATGCTTGCCGTAAAATATGTACTTGACATGACAAACATGTGAGACACATATGTACTTGACATGACAAACATGTGAGAGATATATGTACCTGACATGACAAACATGTGAGACATATATGTAGTTGACGTGACAAACATGAGACTTATGTAGTCGATATGACAAACATGTGAGAGATATATGTAGTTGACATGACAAACATGAGACATATATGTACTTGACATGACACACATGTGAGATATATATGTAGTTGACATAATAAAAATGTGAGTCATATATGTAGTTGATATGATAAAAATGTGAGAGATATATGTACCTGACATGACAAACATGTGAGACACATATAAAGTTGACATGACAAACATGCGAGACAGATGCAAGATAGACATTGCCAGCTCCCACCTGCTGTATAATGGTAGCTGCTTCAGCTGCGCTCTTCAGGGCTGAGGCTGTGGTCAGGGAATCGTTTGTACAGATGAGTCGGCTGAGGGTGGGGATGTCAACGGTGAAGTCAGGGAGGGTGAGGACTTGCCCCAGACGTGTGGCGTTACACAGAATCTCCTGGATCTGCTCCACAGGCTGGTTCAGGAACATCGCCTACACAGAACAAAACCCTCCTCATTTACATCATATAGCATGATAGTGGCAAAGTGTATACATTAAATAGAACAGATTGAATTTGTTGCCATTTGAAGAGTAATACAATTAAAAGTCATTTCACAATATTCAACTTCTTGGAAAGGTGCCAATATGTAACGTCTCGTTATTGCAGTAACATTGTGACGTGCATGCACGTGTGTGTGTGTGTGGCTGCTGGTACTAGTCTGGACTGATGCCGATTTATAGTGCTAGCACAGAGACAACAAGCCGCAGTTTAACATGAATACCCCAATCAGACACAGTATACTGACACCGAACTGACCAGTCCATGTTTTAGCACCTTAATGCCAGGCACCAGACAGGGTGACAACAAGTACCATCTTTTATCCTCTTTTGGTATGATGCGGCCAGGTATCGAACCCCGGACCTTCTGCTCTCCGGGCAGACGTCTACCACTAGACCACGGAGGCGGTCCAATATGGAACAGATATTTAAGACACCATCTACATAATCATTAGCAATATCGAATCCTGATGGGTTTTTAGTATATATGTGTTCTACATATGCAAATACCCATACTACTGCTCCTTGAAATTGTTAAGTAACAGACAATGTGATATGAGATTGTTTTAGATTCTGTACCGAATCCAGGTTGATGGAGGACTTGAGGATGGAGGTCACTAGCTCTGGGGACAGCTTGAGAATCCCTGTGAGGTAGTCCTGTACTGTGGTGTCATTCTTCAACAGGTCAGAGAACTTCAACAGAACTGAAACGAAATCATATCAGTGATGAGACACCATTTTGTAACTTTATTAAGTGATGTGAATTGTAGCACTGACAAGAAGGTAAAGACAAGCCTATTCAGGGACCGACCAGTTTACACCGGGAGAAGCCTGGGTTGGTTTAGATGAAATAATTTTGCTTCAGATTTTATATAAAAATAACAGAACAAACGTCAACCTACAACAAATGTTTACATCTTTGAAAGTAACAACACATCATTATTTATTAGTTTTTATAACATGGAGGTTTGCTTCTTGAAAAATCAATTTGAGAGTATATGTTTTTTGTGCATCAGAAAAATTTAACATATTTTTCATATTAATATTACAATACCATTTTTTTACTGATTTAGAATTCTTTATTTAGTATCTTTTTAACAGTTATTACATACATCCAATACAACTACACATACCGGTTCTTTGTTCCGTGAAGACTCTTAGGACAAAATCCAAGACTGGTGTTAGACCTCCTTGTGCATTAAGCAACTGTTTGAGAGATGGATCTTGGATAAGGGACATAACATCAGTGGCGATACTGAAAGCACTGAAAATAGGAAGAGAAGAGTTAGTTCACTATTATGTTCATCAGCTTCTTGTTTGTTTTGCAGCATGTGTCTTATTCAAAGAATAATCTTGTGTACCATTTAACAAGAATGCTCTTATTCATGATCTAGCACAAATGTCCTCATTTACCATCTAACAAGAATGCTCTTATTCATGATCTAGCACAAATGTCCTCATGGACCATCTAACAAGAATGCTCTTATTTGTGATCTAGCATAAATATCCTCATGGACCATCTAACAAGAATGCTCTTATTCGTGATTTAGCACAAATGTCCTCATGGACCATCTAACAAGAATACTCTTATTCGTAATCTAGCACAAATGTCCTCAAGTTCCATCAACTAGAAATGGTATCATGTACTATCTACATATGCTAGTCTAAGTACCATCAACCAAGAATGCTACTATGAACCAGCCACCTCTCATGGATCAAGACTCTACAAGGCAATCACCTGTTAAGGCCAGCAGCAAAGGAACGGAAGTTCTTGGAACTGTCCACAAAACACTGTCCCATCTGGTCCCAATCTGGACCATTGCCCATGATGAAGGTACTGTTGATGACATTCCACAGGTTCATCCCTGTCTGAAGCACCACAGAGCACTGGAGGCCATCTGTGCCTCTGGGGTTCATTGTGGGATTTGTCTAGTGGTTAGAATAAGACAGTACTGCTTTAGCATCATACAATTATTTGCTCTTGAAACCAGAACAGCAGACTGGACATTAAAGCTTTGGTGAAAAATCATGGCATACAATGGCACAGGCATGGAACAAAATTATTTTAGTTCATTTAGTAAAGAAGCAGAAAATAATTGTATTATATCAACATCAATTGCCATTATTGCATGTGTTTTAGCATCATTTTAGAATTTGAAAGAATTCATGACTCATAATCAGATTCATTTTATGAACAGTTTGGGGTCTATATATGAAGACAGATCATATCAAGGTAAACAAAAGATTCATGAAAAAGGTTGCCTGCATGGTCTGGCCAAGGACAAAACTTCTTAAGAAACTTACAGGCATGAAAGCATATGAAATGTTTTTAAAAGAATATATGTACAGAAACTATATACATATTCCTATCATGTGAGATGGAGAACTATCTCACTATCCATCTGGGGAACTATCTCACTATCCATCTGGGGAACTATCTCACTGTCCACCTTGGGAACTATCTCACTATCCATCTGGGGAACTATATCACTATCCATCTGGGGAACTATCTCACTATCCATCTGGGGAACTATCTCACTGTCCACCTTGGGAACTATCTCACTATCCATCTGGGGAACTATCTCACTATCCATCTGGGGAATATGTCATTCTACAGCCAGTAGGTTGGTATTACCTGAGTCAGAGAATCAAAGATTCCGGTGGTTTTCAGTATATCAACAGCACCTTTGAGGTTCGCGTCTCGCACCAGAGTACACACAAAATCATCAGCCACTAAAAAAAAATAATTGCAGATAAAACTCCCCAAAATATGTTTGTCTTAAACATTTTGTTACATTTAAAATACATATAAAATGTCTTTCTATTTTGTCATTTATTTATGGAAATCTTAAGTTTAAGAATCATGCGCATAAGTTCAAAACTACTACAACATGAACAAAAGTCTCATAAAGTTGCATTTATGCGGTTAATTGATTCTCATTCTGAAGAATGTCCTTTGAAAAAATATAAGATTTTTAATCCATGCTAACCTTCAAGCAAAGGCATCTGATCTGCAATCAGCTTGATGTTGAAAACAGTCTGACTAATGATTGTCTGAACTTCACGGAACATGTCCGTTCCTCCCAGGTAGGTCACAAGGTCATTGCAGACTGCTAGGCCACTGAAAGTAGGGGGGACACACTGTGTAGACTGGTAACAAGCATCATTGCAGTTGGCATCATCACTGCCATAAACAATTGTTTTTCACTGCATTTCTTTGAATCAATCTGTATACTCCAATACTCTCCACGTTACCCATAGGAGTACAGGTATTAAGGAAATATATCTCTGCAATTCAGTCTCACTAAGAATTGTTATAATTGCTTCATGCTGACTGGATAGTTCATGTATTCTGTTTCAGTTTGAGATTGGCAAAAGCAATTATTTTCTATTTGTTTGGAAAAACAACATTTGTAAACATATAAAATAACCTACTCACAACTTGGCTTATCTGTCCCTCACTAGTAAATATCAAAAGTAATGAAAAGTATTACTTCACTAAAGATAAATCATCTGTAATGTTGTGGAGGTTATTCACTATAATACTCCTCAGTCTTTATGGCTTCCAACCACCCCCTCTAGTGGTAGAACATCCGTTGGGAGGGCGGAAGGCTCAGGGTTCGATCCCTGGCCATGTCATACCAAAAGATGTAAAAAAATGGAACTTGTTGTAACCCTGTCTGGAGCTCAGCATTTAGGTGCTAATACAAAGACTGGTCCGCTTGGAGTAGGTATACTGTGCCTGAATAGGGTATTCATGTTATTCACTTCACCATATGACATCCTAGCATTAGAAGCCTGATTTTTAAAAGCTTGAGAAACTGGGTTCCTAATGAGCCCATTTAGTGCATCCCTCAATCAGCCTCTCTGACAAGCCTCAGTGCCCTGTAAAACAAAACAATCATAGCACTACGACTGTAATGTTAAAGTATGTTGAAGAATTGTCTTAGTGCCATTATTCGCTTTGTGGAACGGCATCCAGGAGTGTAGGATGAAAGTGCTTAAAGACATGGGAAGATGAAGGAGGACCCCTGTGTTGGCCTACCTGCTCATGGTTGGGTTCTGGAGGGCCTGTAGTGTGGCCAGGATGGGACTGAACCATGACATGGTAGCAGTGCCATTCACCCTGACGTGCTGAAGTTTCTCCAGGTTGCTGATTAGTCGAGTTGTGGTATTGTAGACTCTGTCCCATAAAGACATGCCGTATGTGGTGTTGGATGGTTGAGATGCCATCACTGCTTGTAACTGTAATGCAGTATATGCTTATGAAATAACAGAAATAACATTTTATGCCTGGTCATTTCTCAAGAACTAGAGTAGGTTTTTGTTAAACATTGAGTCAGGAGGGAGGGCAGTCTCTAGTTCTTGTGATGGCTGCAAAGTTGTTACAATGTTCATTATCTAGGAACAGCAAGATACTATGAATGGGGGGTGGTGGGTGGGGGTGGGGGTGGGGGGACAATGTAGGGGGAAAGTACAAAGAACATTTATTATTATTTATTGTAATCAACTATTGAACTATTGAAATAGTAGCTAACAAACACTAGTAGATGTCAAAATGTTTATTTAAAAGTAATTTGTTTAGTATTGGTATACTGAAAAGAAAGCCTACCTCTTTCAGGACCTTTCCAGCATCAAAGAGATTAATAAGTTGTTCCATACTGGAAGATTGGTTGACAGCCATGGTGCACATTGCGGTCTGAATGGCACCAACGTGTGTGCCCGAAGGGAATGTAAATGTTGAATTAAACAAGACAGGGTCACAGAAAATGTTGACCCAAGTGGCAGGATTGGCCAGCTGGTCATAGATCTGTAAAGAAGGAAAACACTATGAGCACTACTTAGATATTGGTCTAGTATAGCCACACCTGTATAGCCATACTTGGACAAGCGTAAATCTTTGACTGATCCTTCTGATAGCTGCCTTTAATGACTTTCAACTTAATGATAGTTCTTTTAATGACATTCAATCCAATCATGGCACCTTTTAATGACATTCAATCCAGTAATAGCTCTTTTAATGACATTCAACCCATTCATAGAGGCCTTTAATGACACTCATAGTGGCTTTTAATGACATTCAATCCAATGATAGCACCCTTTAATGACATTCAATCCAATGATAGCACCTTTTAATGACATTCAATCCAATGATAGCACCCTTTAATGACATTCAATCCAATGATAGCACCCTTTAATGACATTCAATCCAATGATAGCACCCTTTAATGACATTCAATCCAATTAGATCTGCCTTTAATGACATTCAATTCAATGAGATCTGCCTTTAATGACATTCAATCCAATGAGGTCTGCCTTTAATTACTTTCATTCCAAACATTGTTGGCATTTAAGATAACAAATGCCCATGAGATATTCATTGCAGATCAAGAATGCATCGGTCAAAATGGGAACAACTTTTTTTTTCTTATTTTACCACGCATTCAGGAGATAAGCTTAAGAAAACTAATGTTTGTTTGTTGTTTAACACCACACTAAGCAATATTTCAGTCACATGATGGTGGTTTGTAAATAATTGAACCTGGACCTGACAATCCAATGATTGTGAATCAATCCATGCATGTAATAATATACAATCCACCATGTCATCAAGACTGACCACCCAATCCTCTTAGTCGCCTCTTACACAAGCATAAATACCTGGGCACCTATATTCTTACCTGGAATCAACACAGGACAAAACACTGATCCAAAGGATTCACTGGGTGAGTGAGTGAGTGAGTGAGTGATTGAGATAGTTTTAACACAGCTTTGAAAAGTTATATTTTCAAAAGATATTTTCAAAGCTGGGAGTTAAACACTACAGTCACTTGTCCCCTCTTTAGTACTTACTTTGAGAGGGTTAAAAAGAGCAGTAAGAAACTCAGCAGCAGTGTCTTGACCAACAGCTGCAGCAAGGAGTTTGGCAACTTGCTTTGAGTCTGGGAAGACATCTTGTAGGTATATTTCAGATGTGGAGTCTGAAATAAGGAGAAGACTGGCTCAGTGGATTTAACAATGATGCACATTGTATGATAAATAAAAGATTGCATGCTCATGTACTTCCAAGGACTATATTTCCAGGGGTTTCAAATTCAATGCTTTCAATGTTTCAATGTGTATTTTGATAAAGACAGCAACTTGTATGAGATGAGTGCACATTAGTGCATGTTGTTATATGATGATAAAGACAGCAACTTGTATGAGATGAGTGCACATTAGTGCATGTTGTTATATGATGATGAAGACAGCAACTTGTATGAGATGAGTGCACATTAGTGCATGTTGTTATATGATGATAAAGACAGCAACTTGTATGAGATGAGTGCACATTAGTGCATGTTGTTATATGGTGATAAAGACAGCAACTTGTATGAGATGAGTGCACATTAGTGCATGTTGTTATATGATGATAAAGACAGCAACTTGTATGAGATGAGTGCACATTAGTGCATGTTGTTATATGATGATGAAGACAGCAACTTGTATGAGATGAGTGCACATTAGTGCATGTTGTTATATGATGATAAAGACAGCAACTTGTATGAGATGAGTGCACATTAGTGCATGTTGTTATATGGTGATCAAGGAAGACAAAGCTGTCTGCTCTTGTAGTAGGCAATAAATCCACAGCCTTGTTGGAGCACTTACTGGTGAACTTCTCAAGCATGCCATTAAGGTAAGAATTCATTGTCCCCACAAAGTGAATTATCTGTTTAAATCTGGACCATGTTTGACCTGACGTTTGAATGTCCACTCCCTTCATCACACCAAATGACCTGTAACACAAACATTATCATTCCTTTACTAAACAAATCCTCATGACACAATTGACCTACATCAAAGAAGAATGTTTGTGATAAACAGTTAGTTTCTACCATTATATGAATCATCAAATTTGCCATCACATGACAACAAACTATGAGAGAACTCATGGAGATTAGTTATGGAAATAAAACATTACATATTCATTACCAATAACATTAACACCTGTCAAAAATGGTATTTTTAGTTTCATATTATAATCATCATAAAAATGAGCATAAAAAGCATCACAATGACATGGTTTTGAAACACATTATTACTGTTGGTGGGATCAGAGGAATATGTCATTAGCATTATTTCAGTTATGTCACTGCACGTTAGCTATGTGAAGAAGTCAGTGAGTATGGTTTTTACACCGCTTTTAGCAATATTCCAGCATAATTACAGCGCGGGACACGGGAAATGGGCTTTACACATTGTACTCATGTGGGAATCGAACCCAGGTCTCCGGCATGGTGAGTGAACACTATAACCACTAGGCCATCCCAACGCCCTGCTATGCAGAGGAAAGCCCACAGAGACACAAACCAATGTTTACCACATTGATAAACCCATGATCATGTTACAGTGCTGACTGACAAAAGATGATAATTAGGTAAAATCAGGGATTCAAAACCATAATCAGCAGATCCTGACACACTAGGTCACATAACTCTGCACAGATGGAGCTGTAGTGTCACACAGGCTCTGACTAACAAGACTAACAATGGTGAAGTTCGTAACAAGTGTTCAAGCAAAGAGCAAGATACATGTCTTTTTCATTCACAAAATTAACCCACGTTTTTAACAAGTTTCCAAGGACAGATTTTCCAATACTGTTCCAAATTGCTTCTAAGCTTTCTCCAGCCTTGATGGCTGTCATATTCATTGTCATCACTCCACCGCTCTCAGACAGGAACAGTTTGGTCATCTTCTCCATGTCAGACAGGAATTGTACCCATGTGATGTCGCTTGTCAGAGGATTCCAGACACTGATATTGCACTGAACCGGAGGACAAAGTCCATCTTGTGGGCAGTCCCATGAACACGTAGTGTCAAAATGATATTTTAATTGGAGGCTGGATAACTGAAACAATGACAAAATTTACATAGCAATTAATTACTGCATAAAGTGGATGTCTTATGACTTAATAAAACTCAAACAAGAGCACATCTGTACTTCATCTAAGATGAAGACAACCCATTTCTTTCAATGTTGACAGGGTGGACTAAAGATTCAACTTTTTTTATTTTGTCAGTGTAACATTTCAGTACAGATGAAAGTATCGTTATATGCACTGTGCCAGCACATGTACCAAAATCACATTGAAAGACCAGAAAAGTTGAAATCCACAAGTCAACCTATTTCAAAGATGGAGACAATTTAGGTCAGGTTAATTGTCATTATTGTGCTATGGATGACTCAGTCTAAGAATATGAATAATATAATCAACTATAAATTTTGAAAATATTCTCTTATGATTAGTCAAGTTTCAAATCACAATAACCACCTCTGACTTGTCACAGTGAAACAATGCATTCAATTAAAGTTTGTGTGGAAATACCTCTGTGACATGAATTGTCCACAACAAAAGATTTCACTGTTACGAAATTCTTTTCATGTGAGGCTTAGAACATATCAATCACCCCTTTCAAGTTTAGTGATAGGTCACAAAACGTACAGTTGCAATTACTGTACAGTATTTACAGTATGAATGGCAATACATTTAAGGCAGAGAACACAATAGATACTGAATAATAGACTATTCCAAAAGTTAGAGGACAACAGAGTTAGACATTTGGTGCTTTTCAATATGCAACTGTGACATCATATCTTTTGCATCAAAAGTTGATTCTTGGCTAGAATATTTCAATCTGTTAGTATTAATTAAAGTTTCAGTTCAAGAGAAATGAGCAATGCACAAGTAGAGTTGGAATATTCGCAGTCTCACCTTCCCAGCCAGCCCATATATCTCCACGTTCCCTAGACCCAGTTGTCGGAGTTTGGGAACCCACATGGTGGGATGGTCGTGACAGAGGATGTTGGCAATGCCAGGGGTGACAAGGGGGAGGATGTAAGACTCCACCAGGGTCGTGTTGCACAGAATGTTGGTAATGAAGTCAGTATTTTTAGCAATATGTTTGAACTGAAAAAGCAAACATAAATTTTATTTATGAACTCTTCTTAAAATTAAAGCTTACAAAGAATAACAATGATATTTTTCCAAACTTAAGAGAAAGAAAGGAAGGAAAATAGTGAAAAGAAAATGGATTGTTAAGTTCAATATTCAAATCATTACACATTATGACATAGGCTAAAAGATATGCAACTTCAAGGACACTGCCAAGGGCAGCGAGGGATAATAAATTAGTGAAATGTTTCCACTTACCATTGGTTTAGCAACAATTTCTACGGACAGACTTATCTGTGTGTCAAAGTCTGCCATGATACCCATTGCCTTGATCATCTTCATTGGATCAGTCAGTATGGATGAGAAAGACAGGCCATTATCTGAAGCCACAGATCATTACTATTCAAATACACACATTATATATATGCTCTGAGTGAGGAATGTATAAGTCATTGCTGTAATATTATTCTCATACTGATATGGAAATATTAGAATTGAATTTTAACATTCTAAAATTGACAAGACCGAGCAAATTCTTCACATACAAATGGCTGTTTGCTTAATACTGACATATAAGCTAATGGTAGAATTTGTTCAAGCATTCATAAACTGGATACAATAATCAGCCTTAAAGGTTTCGATTCTCAGAAATGGCATTCCCTAAGAATACCATAAGACATTACTCTGTCACCATGTGCTGAGTACATATATACACTGACATTACTCCATCACCATGTGCTGAGTTCATATATACATTGACATTACTCCATCACCATGTGCTGAGTACATATATACACTGACATTACTGTCACCAAGTGCTGAGTACATATATACATTGACATTACTCCATCACCATGTGCTGAGTTCATATATACATTGACATTACTCCATCACCATGTGCTGAGTACATATGTACACTGACATTACTCCATCACCATGTGCTGAGTTCATATATACATTGACATTACTCCATCACCATGTGCTGAGTACATATGTACACTGACATTACTCCATCACCATGTGCTGAGTTCATATATACATTGACATTACTCCATCACCATGTGCTGAGTTCATATATACATTGACATTACTCCATCACCATGTGCTGAGTACATATGTACATTGCATTACTCCATCACCATGTGCTGAGTTCATATGTACATTGACATTACTCCATCACCATGTGCTGAGTACATATATACATTGACATTACTCCATCACCATGTGCTGAGTTCATATGTACATTGACATTACTCCGTCACCATGTGCTGAGTACATATATACATTGACATTACTCCATCACCATGTGCTGGCTACATATCAATCTCCTCCTGTACTTACCACTGAGGATCTGCAAGTAGTGAGACACTGGGACAAGCATGAGGGAGTCGATGCCGCTGAAGATGCTCCTCGCTACATCGTTCTGTAGGGGCTTGTCCAACACCAGGCCAAAAGGTTTCAAGAGGGTGAAGATCCTGCATGGAAGAGGTGCACATTATTGTCAAAAGCAAATGTATTTACATAGACACCAGCATTGCTTGAATACATATATCAGTCACTCGAAGCAAGAGGCCAGATGTAGCATCAAACCATTGTGTATACATACGTTTATGTCCATGTATCTTGTATTTATACCAATTACCAAATTCTAAATCGGATTAAATAAAGTATTTTCACATTTACATTTCTCTCTGAGTGATTAAATGTTTATGTTCACCTCAGTCAGAAAATTACAAATGGCTGCCTGTGAATAATCAAGTTTGTTGTATGGAACCCCATCTTCCCAAGGCAAGGGAATTCACTGACCTTAAAAATCCAGTTTCCACCCTTGCTGAACTAGGCTGGAATTATGGAGTTATATTTTGGCGGTACAAATGAGTCTATGCATAGTCCAATCAAAATTGCCCAATGAACTAGTCATCCAGTTCATAAACAACATGGATGTCAACGTGCAGATTTTGATCGACTGCAGGATATGCAGAGCATGTGTACCGTCACTGGGCATCGGCAGATATTTTCCTAATCTATTCTTGTTTTTAATCAAGGTGCTCAAATGATTTGATGCACTTCACAAGATAGGACCCATTTTATTACACCATAGATGTGGATTGTCAATCAGATCGTCTTGACTAGGCACTGTCCTTTTTGTTTGAAGCAAATGCAAGTGATATGAGAGGTGGAATCTGTTTGGTCATAAGGGACATAGAAGGGACATAACTCGTAATAGCCTCTGGTGGCGCTACGATCGAGCATGAAATTCCAGTGTAGTTCAGCAAGGGTGGAAACTGGACTTTTGTAGTCAGTTAACACCCTTGCCTCAGAAAGATGATGGAAGCCAGTAGTTGGTAACAAGTATCAATGTTGTCAATGTACGATTACACACAATGGTTATAGATAGATAATCTTACTCGTGTATACTCTGAGATCAAATATATCAAGATGAGTTGATAAAAGTTACAAATATAAAAGGTTTGTTGAGGATATTTTTACTTCATCAACAAGTCTTGATATATTTGACCTTGGAAGACACAATGGCGAGATTCTATTTATCAACCAAAATCATTCTTCAATTTTTACTGTCAACTAATAAGCAGTGTTTGGAGTGTAAATAGAACAGGTACAGCTTGAGTGGCACAGATATAAGTAATATTATGGGATTGTGATGTCATGGGAATTCATGATGCCACAATGGTTTGCAAGGATTTAACTACAACATACTTGTGTAAGTTTCATGATTGAAATTTGAGTAAGTTATTTCATGACGTGTCTCCTTGACGTGGGCATCCTCTATATCTCCAGGTCTAGCATTTCGGTAAACCTACACAAAGCCCTTGATCAATTCCCGTGGTTCTTGCGATTGCAAATTACCCGCCCTTGATTTTCATAAATATTTTACTAACCAATCAAACGTCAACATAAGGGATACGTTAAGGGAGCAAACCCACTGCCAATGTTAATTGACATGAACACATCCTTTCCATCAAAAAGATTTTTGAGGGCTTTGTTTTGCATGTCATTCAGTTTTTCAATGTTGAATTTCACGATCATCATCAATGCGACTGGCTAACACAACATTGAGCTATCTTCCCGAGGCAAGAGGGTTAACTGACTATAAAAGTCCAGTTTCCAGCCTTGCCGAACTAGGCTGGTATTATGGTGTTACATTTTGGCTTGACTAACGAGTCTATGCATAGTCCAGTCAAAATCTCGCAACGAAATCGAAATCTGGTTCGTAAACTGTCGTGCAGATTTCGATCAATTGCAGGATTTGCAAAGCATGTGCAACGCCAACTCGTTGTCAGCAGATATTTTCCAAATCTTTTCATGTTTTTAATCAAGGTGCTCAAATGATTTGATGCATTTCGCAATGTAAGACCCGTTTTATCACAATATAGATCTTGATTATCGATCAGATTGTCCTGACTTGGCACCACCATTTTTCGTGAAGCAAATGCAAGTGATACAAGAGGTGGAATCTGATTGGTCCATAGGAGAGGCTTAGAAGGGACATAACCGGTAATAGCCACTGGTGGTGATCGAGCCCAGTAATTCCAGCCTAGTTCAGCAAGGGTGGAAACTGGACTTTTAAAGTCAGTAAACTCTCTTGCCTCGGAAAGCTGGTTTGTAACTCACATTCTGATTGGTACGTTAGGCCAAGTACTGTAGCCAATCAAACTGGCTAAAGGAAATCAAGGGAGGTTAATTTGAGATAGCAAGAACTACAGGACTGTGTCCAGGGGTTAGTGTAGGTTTACAGAAATGCTGGCCCTGGAGTATCGAGGATGTGATGTGGGTATTGTTAGACATTAACTTACAAAGAAGGATCTTTCACCAAATTATTGAGAGAGTTGAGTAGGCTGGAGAAGTCAAATGTATTCTTGAGTCCCTGTGACAGCTGGATGTTGCTCTGGGCTATCTGAGTCACCAGCTGGCTGAACCTCTCCACACTGGCCGAGTACCCTGCGAAGTCAGGACGTACCACAACTGTGGAGTTCCAGATGTCAGATATCTATGGACGGATGAAAAATAACAAGCACAGGTTACACTGGGGTCTTTACAGATACTCATTTTCCAGTCTTGGTACCGTATACAGTCAAAACATATTTACTGAGGCCAATAAAGATTAATAATTTATTTCAAATTCACTGAATCCAACACAACCCCCAAAAATAATTGAGGAGAGGTGGGAGATTTTTGAGAAAATGGAGGGCACTAATGTGAAAGAACTCTGAAGGATGACCTGTTGTTGTATCTGCTGATAATCCACGAGACTGCTGAATTCCCTGGGGAGATCCGTCATGTAGGTACAGAGGACTGTCTGCAGGTTCCTCACCACGGTGTTGGGGGTGGTGCTGTTAGAGATGAATGCTGCCACTGTTCCAGCCTGACACCGTGAGGTCACCATAGACTGGTCACTCATCAGTTCAATGATCTGGTAAGGAACAAGGAACATTGCATTGGAAGACAAAAAATTTTATACTTTGCTCTTAATTATATTTCATTTTAACAGGGAACAAATACCATATCAACATACTGAGCACCCAGGACACATAAAACATTCAGCACTTATTCACTAGTTGAACCAGGATAAACTTCAAAAAGGGGGTTTGGGGAATAATAAGGGTACAAATATCATTAATACCAAAACGTTCCATTGTTTTAAGTTTGTGGATCCAAGATCGTTCAATTTGACATGTGCTATGCTAGATAGGTTTGGATCCTGATTAAGGATCTACAGAAGTGTTTTAAAGATATCAAAATGATAAAAACAGAAAGGAAATATCTATGTGCTTCTCCAGATAAAAGACACTTGACATGTTGCTTTCAAAACATATGGAGGTGCCTAATACCAGGAAATGATCACAGAACTTGATATGTTAAGTATGGTATATAGTCTCATATATAGTCATCTGATCAAGCTTTACAGAAATGTAGCTTCTTAACAGATACAGCACTGACTTATACAACATATTGATCATACCCTCTGCATGTCTATCTGCCCATCCATCCAGGCCTGTAGTCCAAATTTTGTGACATTTATGTAGGCTTCCATCAGTGCCAACAGAGCAGGGGATTTGCCAGCCAGTGTATTAAGGGAGATGTTGCCACCTGGAGGGAAACAAACTTACAATCAATCAATCAAAGCTCTTTTTTCCCCGTCAACTGCCAGACACCTTATGAAAAGCCTTTCATACTTAACTTGATCATGAACAAAGGAAACATAAAGTACCTTTAATGTCCTCTAGTCTGTTGTTGATGACATCCATGATCACCTTCATGGTGTTGATGGAGCGGGCCATGGAGCTGGCAGCATCAGGGTCGGGGATGGATGGCCAGAGGAGTGTGCTGATGCCTGTAGACCTGTGTGGAACATGGTACAAATTAGACATACTTTTGCAATGGTCTCTGGAGAAAATTGGACATCATTTTTTTATTGTTTCTAGAGGATATTGGACATAATTTTGCTCTGGTCTCTAGAGAATATTGGACATCGCTATGGTATAAAAGGTTTCCAGAGGATATTAGACATCACTTAGCCATGGTTTCCAGAGGATATCAGACATCATTTTGCTATGGTTTCCAGAGGATATCAGACATCATTTTGCTATGGTTTCCAGAGGATATCAGACATCATTTTGCCATGGTTTCCAGAGGATATCATACATCATTTTGCCATGGTTTCTAGAGGATATTGGACCATATTTTGCTATGGTTTCTAGAAAACATTATTTTGCAATTGTTCCAAATGGAACTCACAGTTGAGATGACAGTTGGATGAGTTTCTGCATGATAGTGCTCTGGAACTTGTTCAGAACATTCTGGAATCCAGCGACATTGACAAAGTTGTCTGCAGACAGGGAGCTGTTGGTGAGGCTGTTGGCAAATGCACTTATGAGGTTGATTGTCTTTGTGAGATCTGAGGTCAGCTCTGTGGTGTTGACGTTCACAGTGGAGGTGCCTCTTTCAAGTTCACTCATCAGAAGCATCATCTGTATTTGTATCAATCATGTTATGTTATATATATATATAATATCAGTGAATATCCCACAATATATATATATATATATATATATATATATATATATATATATATGACATCCATATATATATATTGTGGGATATTAACTGATATTATTTCTGAAGTCACTGAATTAACTTTAGTGTTAAATACAATCTGCTAACATAAAACACACTCAAAATGAATATCACAGAGTTCCAATAAAGTCCAATATATATTCAATACTTACTTTCGGACATGTAATGTATTTTATATCATCATAATCATAACTTTATTAGGCAGTTAAAACTACAGATACTGATGGATAACCTACTTGTGTGTGAAATATACTGCAGGGTCAACCAAATAACTTGGGGGATCAGAGTAATATAAAGAGTATCCACCTGATATAACCACAAGAATCTCAATGTTCGAAAATCTCATAATGGATCAAGAAATAGGAAGTGGAGATTTTTTCCTGCTGGGCTAACAGAAACAGACTTCATAAAGTATGAATTAAGAAATATCAAGCAATATCCAGTAATAATTCCACATGTAATAGTGGCCTCCAAATGAATCAAATCTGGGGCAGATAAGTTGTTGTCGATCACACCAACAATTTTGTTTGCTTGTTGCTTAACGCTGCACTCAGCAATATTCCAGCTATATGACGGCGGTCTGTAAATAATTGAGTCTTGACCAGACAATTCGGTGATTGATATCATGAGCATCGATCCACACAATTGGGATACGATGACATGCATCAACCAGGTCAGCAAGCCTGACCAC